>NW_020623156.1:1046987-1395983 GCF_003573695.1 Papaver somniferum
CGAAGTTATACATAATTAACTGCGAAATTGAGGCATAAAATAAGAAAAATTTATAAAATCTCTCATTTGGATACAAATAACAGAGGCAAGTATGGGAATGAATGAAATTAGAAAATGTTATTTGTCTCCATATGATAGATTTACTCAAAGATTCAAAAATTAATGATTATATTGATTAACTGTATTGCAAGGAAGAATTGTTTTAATGAATGCAGGTCAAAATGAAAGAAACACAAATATACAGAAAGAAGGAATAAATGTACAAGTATTACAGAGAATCAAAGAAAGAAACAAAGACTACTTCTTAGTTGATCCTTCATTATCTTCATCAGACTTGTTCCCTTCTTCGTCTGCGTCAGAATCTTCATCACCATCAGATTCTTCATCATCAGCTTCGCTATCAGAAATAATCAGACTGGGAGTATTCTATGGGATCTCTTCCAGGAGACAAGGATAATCAGAATGAGGAATATTATGATCGTCACAAACCATTTGGATAGTTTGATTGCGAAAATGCATAGCATCATTCTTAAAATTCGCAACAGTGATCTTGATTTGATTCTTTAATCTAGAATACTTGTCGTTGCGAGAAGAAAGATTCTTTGCGAGTTCCTCCTTTTCAGCTTCGAGTTCCTCAATCTTTTCACGATATCTACTTTCAGAATCTGCGAGCAAAAGACAATCAATTATTAACTTGATGAAAATTCATAAGAAGCAAAAGATTAGTAAAGAAGAGCAGTTAGTAACCTTCTCTGTCAGAAATCATATCTCTAATCAAGGCTGTATGCTCAACTTGGAGACTAACATTTACACCTAAATCTTTTCTGCATCATCTAAGATTTTCGCAGCCCAAACAAATTCATCCTCATTACTTATAAGAAGACGAGAACGAATTTGATTTTCCCTTTCGCAGAGTCGATGTTCTTGCGGTTAGCTTCATCTCGTTCAAGTTGAACTTCAAGAAGAGTCTCTTGGAATTTCGCCAAAGCCTTAGCACCTTGATCAGAGATGCGATCCTTATCATCTATGAGACCGCTAATTTTGGTTCTTAACTCATTGGTTTTCTCTTTAGAATCAAGAAAGACGCTTAAATCGGTTGGCTAAGCTAGATCTATGGTCAATTTCTAAGAGGCGAAATTTAGATCTAAGCTCATTCAGAGAAAGAGATGAAATTCTATCATTTGAGAAACTATTTAAGGAATTATTAAGACGCTCAAGAAGGGTATCATTATCCAAGGCATTAGGAAATGAACAAAGAAGGGTAGATTCATCAGAAAGACCATAAATGTCTGCAAAAAGGATTATTTAAATAAGATAAAACAACAAGATGAATGAATGAAGGGAAAAGAGAAAAGTAACATACCGTAAAGCTGATTATTAGCTTGCTGAAGACTAGAGATTTTGTTCTTATACGAAGAAGAATCAATTTCTAGTTGTCTGTTTTTCTCGCGAAGACATTTGACTTCAGCTTCCAATTCTTCATTCTTCGTGCGAGATTGAAGATTATTCTTTATAATATTTTCACATATCCTTTCTAGATCTGAAGCAACAACAAAAGAAGCTTTTCCAGCCTGCGAGAAAATATAAAAAATATTAAAATAGAAAGAGATTTTAAATTACAACAATGAAAAAAATAAAAGGATAAAGCATACCAGACTATTGAGAGAATGCAAGAAATCAGGAGTCACTGATCTAGAAACTCCACGAAGAGAACTATCACCATCCAGCAAAGGAACCTCACAAATTGTAGCGAGAGCTTTACAGGTGTTAGCGAATTGACTATCTCCCATTCCTTGCAAAGAATCAGAAAAGAGGCCAGAGAGTTTAGCCATAGAAGATTCAGATGGAGACTCTTCTATTTCAGCAAGGTCGTCATTGTTCTCATCATTCTCGGAGTTTTCATGAGAAGGAATATTTGAAGGAGAGGAAGAACGAACTTTTCTTTTCTTTGAAGGAGGAGCAGTTGATTTTTCTCGGCAAAGAATACCTTTGCCTTTATCACCAATCTTCGCAACATTGGCAGACTCTTCTATTTCAGCAATAATCTTCACACAACAGATAAAAATAAGAAATAGAAGCAACAATACACTGTTTAAAGTCATAAGAGAATATTTCTTACCTCATCCGTGTATGAGCGAAGAGCTAACAGACTACTAGCTTTCCCAGTCCTGTTATAGCTATCTTTCAGTTTTTGGATATGCAGAATGTCGCAAGAGTCAGCGAATAAAAGAATAGAAACAAATAAAGAAATATAAAGTGAACTAAACTGGAAGAAACATACCTCGTTCTCCTTCTCGGGCCAAGAGAAAACCCAGGTTTGATAAGCAGCGAGATTCGCAGGAAGAACATTTGACCCAGCAATGTAAGGTCCTTTTAGCATTAAAGGAAAAACACACCATTTATTATCTTTGTATTGGCGAGGAGTTGTGTTTTTACCAGAATGCCAGTCAATATCTTGCATGAGAATTCTGGCTTCATCAATGTTATCTTTCCTTTTCAAGCGAATACCCCAGCAAGTATTCTCTTTCTTCATGGAGATCAGTTCATAGTTCTCAAAGAAACTCGCTACTGTGTATTTCTCAACAATTATCTCTAGGTCTGCACCACAGTTAGCGAACTCTAGCATCAGACGGATGCAGTCCCCACTCAGTTGGAATATAGATCGCGAAAATCCCGAGTGAGCGAGAGTTTCAAAGAATAGAGGAATATCTGGATCATAAAGAGGAATGGGGAGACGTGCGAGAATCTGACCTAGCGAAATTATGATTGATTGATCATCACAATATTGATCAGAGAAAAGTTTGACATAAAGAATTGACTTGGCACTTTCACCAGGAATGGTAGAAAGTGTGAAACCTTTTTTCGCAAGATCTTTTTGGACATCTTTTAAATTCTTCTCATGTCTATGACCACTTAGAGGCATATTTGAATATAGAATATGGGAATGAATGAAAAGTAAGAAGATTGAAGGGGGGAAAATTACAGTAGCAGAACTTGCAGAAGAATAACAGAGTTGCAGAGATGAAAAAATAAAAAGAGAAGAGAAAGTAAAAAGAAAGTGGAAAGAAGAGTAAAAAGAGTATATAAAGGAGATTTTTTACTCGAAGAAATAAACACCATTAAGACGAAAAGACGTGAGCGGTTGAAAAGTAGCGGTTACATAAGACGTGTCAAGAAACGGATGGAAGAAAGAATACGTGTGATAAATGAAGAATATGAAGAGATGAACAGCTGCGGCGTTTATCACATCATTCTCTACTTTGCAGAGAAGATATGAGAAGAGGCAAGATGTAGGATCAAAATCTCGCAGAAATTATCAACAACACAACGCCATAGCGTTGCAGAACAATTTCAGAGATGATATAGTAAACGACGTCAGCTAGAATTATGAGAAAGATGTGACAATCCTGCGAAAATTAGAGAGTTTGCGAGATTAACATTTATAAGGTTGCGAGAATGTCGCAAAGCATATCCGAAAATAAAGGACAGATTAGCTGTCATCCACTATGTACTTCCCTATAAATAGTCGTTCAGTTGTAAAGGAAAGGAGATAAATCTTTTTTGAGTAAGAAACAAGTAAATAGGAGAGAGAAAGTCCAGAGCAGAGGTCATTCTTGATTCCTTTATCTTTTCTTGTAAAAATATTCAAAGATTGATCAATAAAATTAAGAGTGTAAATCTAAAAATGAGTTGAGTAATAATGAAATCATATGAGGGGTGTAGTTTAGGATTTCCTGCAACTACAACTTTAACAAACACTAGAGTAAGTTCCAGATCTCTATATTATGGTTTTAATTTTTTTTGTTTTATAATCTGTTTTTTTGGGATTTAAGATCAGGGTTTCTTTTTTTCTTGTTGTTCGTTGTTTCAATTTAAAGGTTTATAGTTTTTGTTTTCAAAATTTTGCTGGTTAGGGATTTTGGGTTTTTTTTTTGCTATATCAAATTAGGGATTGATAAGTATTGAGTTGATTTTCGGTTCACATTCAACTATTGTATAAAGTGAGTGTGATTAGGGATTGATAAGTATTGGGTTTTTTTTTTTGCTATATCAAATTAGGGATTGATAAGTATTGGGTTTTTTTTTGCTATATCAAATGAGTGTGATTTTTGAGTTGAATGCTTTGGTTTAAGTTTTAATTTCTTTAAAGTAAAATCATTTCTTACTGTTGTATAAAGTGTTAGGTTAATTAGATTATATTATTTATGCAATTGTTGATTTGGGGACTTCTGTTATCTTCCGTGAGAAGTGTATAAATGTAGATATTTAGGGAAGTGTTTGTATTGTTGTTGGAGTAATGGGGTGAACAAGTGAAAGGGCTTTTTTCTTTGTGTTTGATTTATTTACACCTAAATCTACTAGTGTATTGTGTTTTCTCTGTTGGTTACAATCAAATGTTGTGCTAGCATGCTGTACTAGGATACCAATGAAGTTCTTAAAGCTTTTAAAATAATGACTAAGAGAACCTCAACCCATGTTCACTAAGATCATGTTTTAACTTATATCCTTTGTGTACAACCATAACGTAACTATGCTGGGATTTTGTTGTTTTGGGATATCTTATGTTAAAAATGAGTATTTACCGATTACAAGAAGGGTTTAACCCACCTGAAATTTATCAATAAACTAGCGAGCAGAGAAATGAGGAAGAGATGGGAGAGGATATTTGTTGGTGAAGAAATGGGTAACTGCGGATGGCTAATGGTACTCTAGTTTGACGTGAATGGGCATCATTTGGATTTAGGCAAAAAATAAACCCATTATATTTAGGAGTCTGATATTTTGAATGGTTTGTTCATGACCAATGTTACTGATTAATTTGATTAATTTAATGCATACAAAGTATTCATTGAAATGTTTTTATGAGAAATTGGTCGGTCAGATTTATTAGACTTCACTTTATAAATGTCATGTATTTAAAGTTCAATCCACTATTATTGGTTGTATAAATCTTTCTGCACAAGGCTATTTGTATCTACTAGTCAGAGATCCCTTTTGTGGTTTTTATGGAGTAACGCCAACTTATTACATAAAATTAAAGGGCAATGTTCCTAAACTTCACTAATTTCCAACTGTACTTATTTCAGGTACCCATACAAAGCTATTTTTGCGGTCACTTCTGATGGACATGTTCTTCTTTTTAGAAAAAATTCCATGGTACGCATCAATAGATTGCAAGTTTTCTCGTTATTTTGATCATCTTATTTGTCTTGATTTGGTTGTGCTTATGGTCTATATATCTGCAACATGGAATACTGAACTCTTCCTTGGGGTGATACACCATTTTTTTCTCCCAATTGTGTTCTTTTATTATTAAAACTTTTGTGATTATGTTATTTGTGAGCTGAAGTAGTCATGATTGATTAACTTGCAGCTACAGAATCTTGTGCTGCAATGTGATAGGTGATGTTGTAAGGGAGGATAAGGCTACACTAATATATATTGTGATGTATGCTTGTTGTTTTTGTAGTAAATCTCCATTAGCATTGATCACGGTATAGAAAAATTACAACTATTACATTCACGTCCTATTTTAGGCGATTGGATTTGATACTTACATTTTCAATCACCTTGTCCAAACACACACTCATGATGCATTTTGTCCACCTTCTGTGTTGTTGCTGGGATGCCTTTCCTAGTTAAGTTGCCATGTCAGTGTATCTAACTTCAAGACTCTAATGATGCATTGGTGTCAATTAGCATATTATGTTTGTTTGAAGAACATGCACTTTTAATTCAAGTTCTCAATGCAGCGCTTATTGTCCCAACATCTGTCGAGGATAGTATTCCCTTTCTTGTCCTGTTATTATGTCCATTGAAATTTTCTGCGGCCGATTTGTAAAATGTCTAATTTATGTTTTATGTTTGTGGCCTTGTGTATGTGCAGAAGTTGATGTTGCAAAAGAAGGAAAGCCTGATTACTCGGGTGCTGAAATACAATTGTTTGCAAGAAATTGACCTTACAGATTGCCAAGCTCAGACGACTTCTATTTGTGAAGTTTTCAGTGATGAGAGTGGTTTCCCGGTGCTCAAGTCGCTGGTCCTCGACAACTGCGAGGTTTGTGTAAACTAATATGTAATGATTTTAACATGCTTACTGTTTGATTTTTTAGTACTTGCTGAACATGACTTCAACTTTTCTACAGAGTCTAATCGCATTAAAATTCAGCAGTACGTCCCTAGTTTCTCTTTCTCTTGTTGGTTTCCGAGGCATGACCTCTAACTCAAATACCCTTACCTTGAACAAGTTCATTTTAGATGGTTGTAATCATCTTGAACGAGCATCATTTTGCCCTGCAAGTGAAATTAATTTCTTCGCTTGTCTTCTTTAAACAAAGTGTATTACATAACCGATATCTCTTTATTCATTTCTCCCTGTTAAATTAGAATCTTTTAACAAACCAGATTTTTTTTTTGTTCGCTATATTGTAAGTTGGTCTTCGGTCTCTTAAATTAGGTATATGCTCTAAATTGGATGCACTTATCGTTGCAGGATCTCTGATGGTGCTACTGGAATTTAAGGGATGTGGTATTTTATCCAAAGCATCCATTCGTTGTCCCCGTTTGATAACGTTGGATTCTTTTTTCTTTTTTTTTTGGGTGATCCTCTTTATTTTCTATTTTTTTTTCATTCTTTCATTAAGGTGTTGTGCTCAATCTAATATATGTTGTTTGACAACCAACTTAAAGATGATTGCTTATCTGCTACAATAGCTGCATGCCCTTCTATCCAAACAATGATTTTGATGTTCTGCAAAACTATTGGTCTTGATGGCCTCTCATCTGTACTGGCTGTCACATTTGACGTTCCTTGATTTATCCGATACTTTCTCGTTGAACTTGCAATCTGTTTTCAATTCCTTCTTGCAATTGAAGGTAGCTTTCAACGTTGATCCCTTCCCCTGTAAACGAACACATAGATCCTTCAACTTCATGTTGAAACGTTTTGGTAGTTAAGCTTGTAATAGGAATATAAATTTTAGCATTTGATGTTGTCAGATTTGGAACTTAAGTATTTTAGATAGTTAAACTGTTAGCACTTTTTAATACAAATTCAATTTTGAAGTTACATATCCATTAAAGTAAATTTTAATTTAATTGCGATTCAGTTTTTATTTTTAGATTCGGCTGAAACAACTTTTTTGATTCAGCTGAATCAATTTCACTTTTTTTTAATAAAATATGTTCAATATGTTTAATAAAATAGTTAAACGGCTGCTTCCATCAATCCTGTAGATAGACTGTCTGAGGAAGTCGTTTCTGAAAAGATTCAAGAGCTCCTAAGAGCAGCTGTTTTGGGAAATAAGACTACCAATTTAGGGCTCCCAGGAGCATCCGTTTTTAGTGATTGTAAGGCTTTTCCTGGCAGACTTTTTGATTTTCCACTAGTGGATCACGAGATCTTGTGAATTCAACTGACTTTAAGTGTCTTGTTGGATGTCTTAGATATCTGACTGCTACAAGACCTGATATTATGTATGCAGTTGGATTGGTTAGTAGATTTAGGGAATCACCTCAATAGTCACACTTACAAGTTGCAAAACGTATTTTGAGATATGTTAAAGGAACAACTAGCTTGGAAATTCTTTATACTGTTTCAGAAGATCCAAATTTGGTTGGTTATACTGATAGTGCAAAACGTATTTTGAGATATGTTAAAGGAACAACTAGCTTGGGAATTCTTTTTACTGTTTTAGAAGATCCAAAGTTGGTTGGTTATACTGATAGTGAATGGGATGGAGATACAGAAGGAAGAAAGAGTACTTCAGGTTATGGATTTTAATTAGGAACATGTTTTTTCTCTTGGTCATCAAAGAAGCAACAAGTTGTTGTTTTATCTACAACAGAAGCTGAATATATAGTTGCTAGCAATTGTGCTACACAAGCTGTATAGTTAAGAATGATGCTGAAGTCATTATTTCTTGAACGACAAACACCTACAACAATAGTTTGTGATAATAAGTCAACTATTTCACTAACAAAGAATCATGTGCTTCATGGAAAGAGTAAGCCCAGTGATACCAAGTATCATTACATTAGAGAGCTTGTCAGCAACAAGGAAATAACTGTGGAATTTTGTGAAGGTGAAGAACAAGTGGCTGATATTTTTACCAAGTCTTTGAAGTCTAATACTTTCATCTACTTGCGTGGAAAGCTTGGAATGATCAGTAGAGAGTATTTTGGTTTAAGGGAGGATGTTGAAGGTTAAACCAAGATAATGAGAATAAAATAGTATGGATTAACCACGATGGTTGACGCAGTCTGAAGTGGATAAACTATGAGAGTTGACATAGTTTGAGTGAATCAACAAGTGTTGTTGACACGATGTGCATGGATCAATAAATATTGTTGACACGGTTGTACGGTGATTTAGTTTGGTTATGAAGTAAACTTGGGTTGCATGTTATACTAGTTTTAGAGTTTGTTTACGTAAGAATTTTCTAGAAGAGTCTTTGTTATAGTTTTATCTTTGTTAGGAAAGTTGATTGAGTAGTCGTCAATAAGGCTGCATAGGAACCGGACCGGAACCGGTGAACCGCACCAGAACTGGAATAAAAGAACCGGTACCGGGGGAGGAGATACAGGGAACATGAATAAAAATGAGAACCGGTGTAGGGATGGGTATATGGAACGGTCCTATCCTGTTCCCAGCCTGTACCGGACCATAAGTACCGGTGTCTAGTAGACATATATTTTTTAGTTATAAATAATCATGGCCATCCCTTCTCTTCATCTTGATTTATTCAGCACCATCAGTAGCAACAACTTCAAATTTCAATTCTTCGAGTTTCTCATCTTCACAACACCAACAACAACCCTATTTCACTTTCAGTTCTTCAATCTCGAGCATAACTCCATATTCAATATCCCATTCTTCTGTAATTTCCATCAACATCTCAAGTTTCGAACTATTAAAGGATTTGCAATCACAATCACCAATTACTTTATAGAAATTCAGATGATTAGCTTTTCAGAGGTGAAAGTAACTATAAAGATCTAAAAGAATAGGGAAATCTGAAGATAATGAAGGGAAATACGTTCAATCAACCCGGTACCCATCTCAAATACACAAACCATTCAATGATCCAGAAATACACAAACCCAACTCAAATCAAATTCACACAATGAATCAAAATTCATCTACGATTAATCATCAGTAAGAAAACTTCCAATTCTTCACCACAAACCCAAATCCATATCAAGTAACTCTAATTCAGGATAAACCCTAATTCTGTGAATTCACAATTTCACAAATAACTCAAATTAAACCTCTATTTAACCGATTCAACTTTAATTGGACAAACCCATAGAACATCCATCACTTCTTACTCAGTTTATTTAAACAGATTCAAACTAGATGAAACCCTAAATATGATTTACCCTTTTCTTTTGAGTTTGATTCAAAACCTTAATCAACATCACCATCACCAACTGCTCTCGATTCTATTGTTCTTCTCTTGATCTCAGTCTCTTAATCATCCTCACCTTCATCAATTCTCAGAGAAATCCTAACTTTTCAATTAATCAATCACCTTTTCTTCTTCCTCCCAAGCTCCAAAATCAGCAGCATTATCGACTCTTCTTTGATTATAAACTAACAACATCATCTCTTTTCCGGTCTCAAAATTCCAACTCTCAGACTCGTACAAACAGTAGAAGAAAGCAAATGAAGAAAGAAGAAAGAAGAAGATAAAAAATGAGAATGTCTTCTCTCGATTTGTGTAAACAAGAATTTTTCCTGGAAAAAAATATGAATCTTCGGTAAAAAACCGGTACCGATCTTGTACCGGATAGGTATCACAGGTACATGTACAGTACAGGTACCGGTCCTCAAAATGAGGTATCAGTCAATACCAAGTACAAGGACCGGTTCCACAAGAAAACCGGACCGCACCGGCCTTTGTGCAACCTTAGTCGTCAAGTATGTTAAAGTTATAAATAGGTTGTTGAGCCATGAGTTGAAACGTATCAGTTAAAAGAAATATTGTTTAGTATCTTGTCTTGTGTTCTTCCATTAAGTCTTTAATATCATATTTTCTACAGTTTGAAGTCTCCTTATGGAAGTTAGAGACAAACTTTCAATTCTATAGCACCGCCACCCGAACCTTAGCTCATCGAAAGATATTTTGAGGTCCCACTGCTCTCTTTGCTAAATCAAGATGTTGCAAGTTCTACTAGTTTTTTAAGCCATGGCTTTTCTGAAGAACCTTCTTGAGAAAGTTTAAAGAGAGAGAACAACAATGTTTCTTCAGATTAACGGAATATCAAGATACTCTTACAGGATTAACCAGACAGTATATATGCAGAGTCAAATAACGATCAATAGAAAAGACCTTGACTCAAAGAGTCAATACAAGTCAACAGTGACTTGACTATTATACTTAACGCACCTTCTCAAGATGATAAAGGAAGGCAAGGGAAGGAGTTATCATCTTGAAAACAATAAATAGAGTACTCTTTCAAAACAAAAAAAAAGTAAATAGTAAACAAGAAAGAAAAGATCAACAATCAACAACATCAATGGAATCCTCAAGAGTAGAAAAAGACCCAACAACAGCAGTGGAATCCTCAAGGGAACTAAAATAAGACCCAAGTAGTTGACGAAGAAGATTCGACAGTGTCGTATAACAAATTCCCTTGGTGAAAAAATCATCCAACTGATCAGCATAAGACAATGACACACCTTCAAGAAGTCATTCTCTACTAACTCCCCGATGAAATAATAGTTCAAGTATACATGTTTGGTCCTGGCATGATTTACCGGATTAGAACCCAAACTAATCGCACTGACATTGGCACAAAGCATCTCAATTGGAAATTTAACAACAATATGTAAATCAGCAAAGAGAAAAGACAACCACTCTAATTCAGAATAAGTAATAGACAAACATTTATATCAGCTTCGGCAGAGGGCCTAGAAACAGTAGGTTGCTTTTTTAGAAACTGAGAAATTAGAGAAGACCCCATAAAAATCACATAACCAAAAGTTGATCTGCGTGTATCAGGAAAACCAGCCCAATCTATCTGTGAAGTTCCTAATAAAGTGGATATTTCCCTGTCTAATAGTTATACTAAGATCAATGGTGCATTTCCAATACCGTAGAATCCTTTAAAAAAAAATGAACCTCAGTTGGTGCATGCATGAACTAGGACACGTAATTGATACCAAAACATATATCAAGTCGTGTAAGTGTTAAATACGGAACACCACCCACTATGGATCTGTAGAGTTCGGGTTTATCAAGTAACTTGACATCTGAAATAGAATCCCTAGGAGATTTGACCACTAGTGTATAACAGGGCTTGCAGTCAAGCATATTATCCTTGTCAATAAGTTCTAAAGTATATTTCTTTTGTGACAAAGTCAAAGAATCATCAGTCCTATGAGCCTTTATGCCTAATAAATGATGTAGATTACCAAGTAATTTTATTGGAAAAACAGAATTTAAAGCTTGCACCAATGAAGCAGTCAATATATCAGAACTTTCAGTAAGAATTATGTCATCCATGTAAAGTTACAAGAGCATCATATTAGAATCAATTAGGTAAACAAACATTGAGTAGAAAGTCTGAAACAGATTGAACAAATCCATAAGAAAGTAAAAATTTACTAAATTTAGTAAACCATGCACTTGGTGCCTGCTTTAGACCGTAAAGACTTTTCTTCAAATGACACACATGGTTTGGATAATCATGATCAATAAACCCAGGAGGATGAGCCATATAAACATAATCAACAAGGTCTCCATGAAGAAAAGCATTTTATACGTCTAATTGCATAAACTATTTTTTTTTATTGCATAAAGACTGGTTCTTGTTAATTTCCAAATTCAAAACAACCCTAAATGTTTCTATTTTAGCCATTGGACTAAAAGTTTCACTATGATCAACACCATCTTGTTGATTGTAGCCTTTTGCAACCAATCTAGATTTAAATATATTAATTGAACCATCTGCATTTAACTTAATTCGATAAACCCACTTACAACCCAAAATATTCATGTGGTTCAGGTTTGACATATTCCCAAGAGTCGTTATCTCGCAAGGCTCAGAGGGAATGGATAACATAGAAGCATTATTGAACCCTTTGGGCTCAGAGGGAATGGATAACATAGATGTAAAGGCAACAAATAATGGATGATGAATAAAATGATTTTTGACATAATTTGGAAAGTGTTTGGATTTTGAAATTCCTTTTTGAGACCTAGTAACAATAGTGCTAGTAGGAACTGACTCCATCGAAGAAGGTAAAATAGGACACAAGTCAACAATAGAAGAAGAAGAAACTAAATCAGACAAATAAAAATAATGTTCATCAAAAAAAACGTGCCTCGAAATATGCATTTTCCTAGTGAGAGGATTGTAACATTTATAACGTTTGTGTAAAGGACTATAACCAACAAAAATGCACTTGACTGATTTTGGAGAGAGATTGTCAGGTCTAGAATATCCAAGAAAAAGATAACAAATGGTACCAAAAACTTTAAGATTTAAATAATCAGGCAATTCATGAAACAAAACCTGATATGGAGATTGAAAATTAAGAATCGGAGTGGGAGTCCTGTTGATAGGAAAAGTGGCACATAATGCATAATACTAAATACTCTTTTGGAAAAGAAAAGTTAAACAATAAGGTGTTACCAATATCAGTACTGTGCCTATGCTTTCTTTCGGCTAGAACATTTCGCTGAGGGGTTTTAGGACAAGAAAAATAAATGAAAATACCATTTGTTTCTAAGAAAATATATAAATGGACTTTTATAGGTTCAGAAGCTCCATCAGTTTGAAAAAAAATTATTTTGGTGGAGAATAAAATTGTAGTGAGAGATTTAAAATTTTGAAAACAGGATAGAGCATTAGACTTAAGAAACATGGGATAGATCCAATGAAACGACTGAAATCATCCACAAAAACAATATAATATTTATATCCTGCAAGAGAGGAAACATGGGCATCATAGTTAAGAAACATGGGTTAGATTAATGAAACAAATGAAATCATCCACAAAAAAAAAATATAATATCTATATCCTGCAAGAGAGGAAACATGGGCTGGATCCCATACATCACAATGAATAAGAGACAGGGGAGATGATGCATGAGAATCATAAAGAGTGAATGGTAATCTTTTGATTTTGGCTAATTGACAAGGAAAGCTGTAGACTTAGTAGAATTGAGAACAATGAATGCATATGTTGAGATATTTTAAAAGAAGGATGACCTAGCCTACAATGCCATAAATCAGAAGAACCAATTAAAGAAGTAGAAAAAGCATGCTGATGTGAACTAGAAGAGAAAGGATTGTGAGAAATAGGATATATATTGTTAACCATTCTAGCTTTGTCAAATAAAACATCATCATGCAATCCTCTAATTTCATAACCATACGGATAAAACCTAAAATGTCAATGGTTGTCTGTAGTAAACTTATATATAGATAGTGAGTTGTGTGTCATAGCAGGAACACGTAATACATTGGTGAGCTTAAAGCTAGTTGTTGGTGTACATAAATAAGAAGTACAAGTAAATGAGATGTTTAAGGACTTACCACTTCCAACAACTCCTTTCTCCTTGCCACTGTAAGTAGAAGAAGTATGAAGGATTGAAGAATCACTTGTCATGTGATAAGATGCTCCTGAATCAGAAATCCAATGAGTCGAACTAGAAGCAGCACCACCATTAAGAGAAGTATATCATGAATCTTCATACTTGTAAACGCTTGTTGAACCTCAGCCACATTGGCACCAGAACCAGTAAAAAAAACCAATATTTGCATTAATATTGTTATTTGGATGATGATAACAAAAGAAACACCCAGGGCCGTACCAAGCTTTTTAGGGGCCGTAGGCGAAAATCGAAAGAAAATAGGGGCCTTAATTATTTTTTTTTGCCGATTATCTAAAGTAAAAAGACCGACAGTATAAGTACGCTTAAAAAAACAAAAAACAAAAATAGTTCCTCGACATAAAATTGATCTTCCTGGCCTCCTCAATTCAAATTCATCAATGATCATATCATAATCGATGTTATTGCCCTTCCTCGCACTAAAGTCAATGGATTCCGACGACTCTAGCAAAGCATCCCGTATTTCAGGAAGTTGGAATCGTATTGCTTTGACACTCTCTATATGACTTTCCACCGAGTATCTGACAACGGCTTAATGGTAAAAAAATCTATACCCATATCAATAATGTCATGTAGATTTAAACATAAACCAAAAAAAATTTGAAGAATCCTATGTTGAAATAGATTCTAATCGGTGAACTTACTGAAGTGAATGTCGAGAGATGAAGAAATAGGTGCTACGGGAATGACGAAATGTAAATGGATTACCAGTTAGGTTTTACTTTTGTAAACTAAACAGTCGGATACTAGTTTTTTTTTTTCCATTCTGCGATAGGCGAATACACAACTATAGTATATATGAAAAAATTACTTTTTTGGGGGCCCCTATAATCCGGGGTCCCTAGGCAATTGCCTATGTTTCCTAAGCACTTGGTACGGCCCTGGAAACACCTGCTGGCTAGCATATTGACATGTTTTGCGACAAATCTGACATTGAATTTGCGAAAAATCTGTTGGAAATCTTCTTGCAAAAGAACCACCTCCATTACCAGCAGAAGAAGATGTGGAACCAGGTTGATGTTGACTATTCTTGAAATTAGAATTACCATTGCCATTATTTTTACCATTCTTGAATCTAGATCGATTTCCATTATGAGAAGAACCAGATCCATTGCCAGCAGAAAATGTATTTCCACTATAAAAATCAGCCTTATTTTGAGTATCACTCATAATAGAAGAATATATTTCTTGGTCAATGAGCTACTTCTCATGAGTTAGAAATCCAGCTTTTATTTCAGGATATGTAAATGGCGTATCACGATTTTGTGCAGAAATCACAAAATTTATATAGTCTCTTCCTAAACCATTCATAATGTGCATCATAAGATCAGATTCACTAACACATTCTCATATAGCGGTTACAGAATCAACAATAGTCTTGATAGTATTAAGATAATCAAGAATAAATGATGTTGCCTTTCTAACATTGTGCAATTGATTCCTTAACATGGTTTTCCTAGCAAGAAATCGAGATCTAACACTATTTTCAAAAAATAACCATATTTCACGAGTTGTAGTAAGACCAAGAATGTCACCTGAAATTGTTGGAGTAATTGTGGCTTTGATGCAGATAGTAAAAAATCGATCTAACTTCCTCCAGTAGATCCATCTTGGATTAATAGTCAAAGACGCCATCAGGAACAACTTGCTATAGTGGTGCAACAAATTCACCATCAACATAACCATAGAGATCAGTTGAGATCAGAGTAGATTCAAACTGATCTCGCCGTAGAATATAATTGGATGAATCTAATGTATGTGAAACAAAATTTGAGATATTGGTAACTGGTAGAGTGAAAAATGTGTTAACAGATTCAACAGCGGAAGTACTTACAGTATTGTTGGTGATTGAAGACCAAGGATTTTGAAAACTTTGTTGTTATTGATTAGCAATGCTTCGAGTAGTAGGCGGGAAATATTTCAAGAAATGACTGAAAAAATTTAGGGTTAATTTTCAGACTGAAAACACAAAAAATGAATCTTTAACTAAATTTGATGAATGTATTAAGAATTGATAATAAATAAATGAAGAACGATCTGTAGATGATGAAGATGAATCAAAAGATTGACGGATCTGTAGATGATGAAGATGAATCAAAAGATTGACGAAAAAATCTTAGAAAATTTTTGATAAAGAAGGACCAGTCCTAACTGATACCATGAGAAAGTTTAGAGAGAACAATAATGTTTCTTCAGATTAATGGAATATTCAATATACTGTTATAGGACTAACCGAAAAGTATATATGGAGAGTCAAATAACCGTCAATAGAAAAGAGCTTGATTTAGAGAGTCAACGAAAGTCAACAGTGACCTGACTACTATACTCAACACTCCTGAGCTTTTCCTAATCCCCGAGCTTCCATTCCAGTGGAAGAAACATGACTACTGATAATTAAACCCTAATTATAATTCTAAATCGAGATGATCCATACTGACATAACTCTTTTCTTTATAGATGGCTTTTTCAGATAAGGAAGAAAAGCTTAAAGGAAGTAAGTTACTTCAAGTAACGCATACTAAAATTTCTCAACAACAAAATGCCACCAAATACTGCTAACCATAACATGTTTCGCTCATTCTATCTCAGCCCACAGATCAGTGTGCCATTTAATATTCTTGCGGTCGCTTTCTGGAGAACAAAAAATGTATTTATCCGCCTTAATTTTCTTATTCCGTCGAACTAAAGTGGACAGCTGAAAATTGTACATGCATGAGTACGTACATAGCCATTTGAGTCATTGAAGTCCATGATATATTCAGCTTTAGGTTTCAAATTTGGCACTGCATGCATGTTTAAATGGCATGTCATATATAAATACAAAAATTGGAAGGAAAACAACAAGAATGAAAACTAGTAAAACTACAATTAAAAAGGTTGTGTACTCCATTGGAGTAAATAGCAAGCCAGCTATTTCGAGTCTTCTATGAATCCCCATATGAATATAAATCATCGTCGGCAGGGAGTTCCACAAATATAAAAGTCTTCTTATTAGATACACCAAGGAAACTGTGAATGTTTAGTTTATGTTTAGTTTTCCTATAAATTGTAGAATACATCAACCAGTCGTCTCAGATATGAGGGTTTTTGTTCTGAAAATTCAATGGAAAGTCTTAACTCAGATATCATATACACAATTCTTTCTGATCATGTACCAGCCAGTTCTGTCTTGAATTGCAAATTAGTATGTAAAACATGGAAAACTCTGCTCTCTGGTTACAAGGTGGGTCTAATTTTCTTGGTCGCGTTAAGAGGGGAAACCGATGCACAGCTCTACTATGGATACTACGAAGAGGTAATGAATGATCAAGGTCAATTCTCTCACGAAGTACTTACAAAGATTAATCTCCCTCCCATACAGATGGTAGAAGATGAGCAACCGATGATAGTTGGCTCTTGCAACGGTTTGGTGTGTATTTCAGTTCCGGAAAATGATAACCCTTTTATTTATGATCCGGTTTATATATGCAATCCTACACCCGGAGAATGCATTAATCTTCCAAAATTATCTCAAGAACATTGTCATATAGTGAGTGGATTCGGTTACCTTCCCAAAACTAACGAGTATGAGGTTGTTAGAATTTACTACTCATATGCAAACCCCAGTGGAAAGGTACAGGTTTATACCCTTGGAAATTGTGGCGGTGGGTGGAGAAACATCAAAGTCAAAGATATCCCTATTCAATTCTATAATGTTCCCCGAGTGGCAGGAAATGGTGTGATCTATTTTATGGACACTTTAAAGTGGAGAGTTGTGACTTTCGATTTAGCAGATGAAAATTTTCGACTACCTTGACCACAGCCACCCCGTTCACATAGTGAGAGGGGCTTATGTGAAGTCAAGATATTGGAAGGATATCTTTATGTTGCGCATAGTGAGGAATACAGAAGTCTAGACTTGTGGTCATTCAAAAAGAACAAGAATAAGTTCCCTTTCAAAGATACCAACAACACGAAGGATACTGATTGGGAATGGTGGAAAGAGTTTAGCATTCCTTGGCAAGGCCTGAATGTAGTTTTATTCGTGATCCAATTTCGTTTACAAAGTGCAATCAAGTTTTATTTTGGCTCCATTGGCGGTCTGGACGTGTTTTGTGCTGCTATGATCCAAAAACAAGAACTGTAAAGAGAATTGCCAGTGTTGACCCAGGAAATATAAGATCTGTAGAAGCAATTCCTCACATGAACAGCCAAGTTTCCCTTAAAAATTTAAAAGCACAACCAGCTAAAAAGAAGCCTGATTCGAAACTGTAGGAGTTAAATATTGCACACGTTAATAACTACGTGAAGTAAAGAATACAACCTAAGCGAAGGGCGTCTCACACAAAAAAGTTGAGATGACGCACCAGATAATGTCAGCAAAGTCAAGAGTAAAGTTTGAAGAATCATGCGAAGAAGTATGCTATGCGAAGATGAGCGATTGTATATGAGCGAATATGTCGCATAGTGATCCCGAAAATAATGGGATTCTTAGCTGTCATCCACTATGTAAAATCCTATATAAAGGAGAGAGTCATTGTTTCTGGGAGGATTCTAAGGTAAGTCTTCATCAAGAAATAGGGAGAGAGAGAAAGCGAATCTAGGTTTCAAGTAGAATTGTTGTAATACTTGAATATATTTTGTAAATATTCCCAATCTTCAATTAATAAAACAAGAATTCATAATGATCACCTAGAGATTGAATCAGTTATAGTGGAGTGTAGTTGTAAAATTTCTTACAACTACATTTTTGGCGCTAGAAACAACTCTGGATGATAATTCCTGATAGTATATCATAGATTTTAAGGAAAAAAGTGAGATCTAAAATAGAAATGGTAAGGATTGAGTCTGTTGTTGAACAAGGAATGACAACTAAAAGAAGTAACAGACTTGCTGAACGAAGACGAATTACAAATCTTGAGCAACAAGAGGAAAGAATGGAAGAACATCAAAGAACAGAAATTCCAATTGGATCACAGCGAGAACAAGGACAGAATAATGATATAGATTATGATAGAGTGAGTGTCCATACTGCGATGACGAATTCCACAGAGGAAGGACAGAGAATTGGGAACGAAGAACCAATTACAGCGAGTGAAGGAAATATGACGATTGCAGAGCTTAGGCAAAGATTACTAATTGAAAGAAAGAGAGAAGAAGAAGAGCGTGCGAATCTAATCCGTCAAAATGATGATTTACGAGAAGATAATCTTAGATTACAAGAAAAAAGGTCAAGAAGTGCTACACACTCAAGGTCAAGATCCAGTATGAGTTCTTCCCGACAGAGCCAATCTAATCGAAGAAATGATAGGCGAAGGAAACATATGGAAGTCAATGAAGAAAACTCGCAAGAAGATGAAAATTTGGAAGATCAAAGG
The DNA here is from genome assembly GCF_003573695.1 of Papaver somniferum. NCBI lineage: Eukaryota > Viridiplantae > Streptophyta > Magnoliopsida > Ranunculales > Papaveraceae > Papaver > Papaver somniferum. The sequence goes on from NW_020623156.1 coordinate 1,065,970, forward strand.
GAAAGGAGACGTGTAATTGACTTAGCAACTAATCGATATGAACACCCACACGAACTTCTTTGTCGTGCAAATAATAATTGTGAAAGGGAAAAAGAGGATCCAAGGCAAAGAAAAATGATATTACATGGTAGAGAAATGTTGAGAGACGAATATGAGCGTGAACGAGAGATTTCATGTGCGAGAGGTAGACAGAGAAGAAGGGAAGAATTGGAAGAAAGAGAGTTACAAAACGGATTGCGTCATATTGATAATCGAGTAAGGGGACGCGAGCGTCATCGCATAGATATATAGATCAAGGTAAAATTACTCCACAAGAAAGAGAAATATCAAGACATCGATATGATCGCACAAGCAATGAGGAAAGACTTGATAGAGTACAAATTGAAGCAAATACTGAAAGGCGTAGGCGAAGAAGAGAGGAAACTGAACAACATGAGATACAAGAGGAAATACGCCAAAACAATCATGAGAATAGATTGAGACAAGCAAGATTAAAGAGACCCATGCGAGAGGATTTGGATCAGTCCTTAAGTGAAGAAATTCTTAAGGAGATGGCAGAATTAAGAGAAATGATGACTACTAAGAGAAATGATGGAAGAACAAAACTAGAGGAAGAAGTGGAGGAAGCTGGAAAAACTCCATTTACAAAAGAAATTCAAAGAGCAACGATACCATCTAAGTGTAGTTTACTGGCATTTACAAATATATTTGATGGAAGCGCATGTGCGATACAACATGTAAAAGCTTATTCTAGATGTTTATTGTAGTGGGAAATTTATGATGAAGTAATGTGCAAATATTTTGCTGCAAGTCTAGCAGGAGAAGCTTTGAAATGGTTTGAATGCCTACTTGTAGAATCCATTGGTTCATTTCATCATCTACAAAATGTCTTTTTGGGGAAATACATAAGTAATAATCTATCAAGACCAGGGATTGAGACTGCATTCGGACTTCACAGAAGAACAAATGAGAGTATGCGTCATCTAACGACTCGTTGGAGAACAATGTGTAGTGAAATGGGAAGACGGGTGGATGAGCGACACCTTATTCTTGCATTCATTAATGCTCTATTTGCAACAGATTTATTATATACCCAAATCTTCAGAATAAAGGATACAATAACAATGTCGGAGCTTCGCGAATTTCAAGAAGAATATATAGCACTTGAGGAAAAGCAAAGAGATATGGAATCTTACCCAGTTGCAATATCTGATTTGAAAGGTGGAAATACAAGTCTACTTCCGAGGATGACAAATGTTGTTGCGAGTACATCGCAGGGAACTCAAGGAAGGAATAATGCATATATGGAACAAAACTTAGTGTCTATGGGCAGTGCAAATCAAGCAGAGTTTAATAAAGAGTGCAGAGACAAGCAACTTCAAAATTATGGAGATGCTGACACAGTTCAACCAAGAAGCTCTGCAGGTTAGCAAACACATTATAACAAGAAAGCTGGAAGAATAATGTGGGAACATATAAATTTTCCAAAGTTGAACACTACAGTGGATAAAGTATGGGAAGCCTCTCTTTTAATGGATGATATTCCAGAACCACATAATATAGGCGAAGAGCCGCCACCAGGAAGGAGAAGTAAAGAATTTTGTGTCTATCATAGATTCCATGATCACACAACAAGCAAATGTAGAAATGTGAGGAAGATTATATTGTGAATGATTAAGCAAGGAAAGTTGGACCATTTCTTAGTAAAACAACCAAGGAATTTACCACCACCACCACCTCCACCTCAAGGAAATACATATGCAAAGGAGAAGGAAAGGAGTACATTTGTTATTGAAGTGGGTGCGAAGGCAAAGAATTTATATTGTAACTCGATCATACACTCGTTCAGAAACATAGAAGATTTTCATGATAATGTCATAAGTCGAGTATATGCGAGAGATGTTGAACGAAGGGAAATTTTCAACTTGGCAAAAATATCACCTTTGAAGGACTGGCAAAGGCAGAAAATATCGTTCAGTGCAGATGAAATATCGGAAGGAAGATCATCACATGAGTGCCCACTAGTGGTGAAATTGGGAATTAATCCAAAACCATTGGAAGAATATGAAGAAGAAAATGAGAAGAATACTTGGGGGATAAATAGAATACTTATAGATACGGAAAGTTCTGTAAATATTCTGTTTTACCATACATATAAAACAATGGGAGGGAGAGATGATGAGTTAATCCCTTCAACATACAAAATCTATGGCTTTAATGGTTCTGCGAACAAACCAAAGGGGGAAGTGACTATGCGAATAATTCTACAAAATTTACCAACAAATATCACATTCTCTGTAGTGGATGTCGAGTCGCCCTATAATTCTCTCATTGGAAGACCATGGCTGCATGGAATATTAGTTGTTGCAGCAACATTTCATCAATACTTTAAGTTTCCTCTACCTCAGGGTGTTGGCATTATAAGAGGAGATACAATTGAAAGTAAAAATTGCCATGAAATTGATGTTGACAAATGCGAAGCAAGAGAATTCAAGCGAATAAATTTAAAAAAATATGCAGCAGATAGTCAAAGAGCAGAGAGATTGATGGTCGATGCGGTGTATGAAGTTGGAGAGCCAAGTTCTATGGAAAGAGAAAACGTGGAGGAAAAATACCAAAAATTGGAGGGCACAATGACTTTCGCACAAAGCCAACTCAATGGTGATACAAATGAATATTCTGGAAAACATATGCGAACTTAAGAAGATTCAAAACGTGTAGAAGGTAAATGAGTAGAATGAATAGCGTACCTGATTTTCCTCGAATAAGATGATTCGATAGCAACATTTACGTACTACAGTTGTAAGAATTTAAAGATTGGAATGAGAAATTTTAATTTCATATGATAAATCCATAATAAGAAAACAAAAAGAGAAATCTTTATAATAAGACCTTTATAAAAGGTTACAGAAAATGATATTTATTATCAGATTGGCTAGGAATCCAAATGTGGCGTGCACCCTAGTTCGCTTATATACAAGAGGCAATATAGTAAGACCTATCGCACGTCATAGTTGGAGAAACCTAGAAGTCATGACTCAAGGGAAGGCTACACCGACCCCGGAACTTGAGTTGTGGAGATTTGGGGTGAGAATAAAACGATAAGGCTCGTTCACTTTAATAACTACGCGAAGTAAAGAATACAACCTAAACGAAGGGCGTCGCACACAACAAAGTTGAGATGACGCACCAGATAATGTCAGCAAAGTCACAAGTAAAGTGTGAAGAATCATGCGAAGAAGTATGCTGTGCGAAGATGACCGATTGTATATGAGCAAATATGTTGCATAGTGATCCCGAAAATAATGGGATTCTTAGTTGTCATCCACTATGTAAAATCCTATATAAAGGAGAGAGTCATTGTTTCTTGGAGGATTCTAAGGTAAGTCTTGATCAAGAAATAGGGAGAGAGAGAGAAAGTGAATCTAGGTTTCAAGTAGAATTGTTGTAATACTTGAATCTATTTTGTAAATATCCCAATCTTCAATTAATAAAATAAGAATTCATAATGATCACCTAGAGATTGAATCAGTTACAGTGGAGTGTAGTTGTAAGATTTCTTACAACTACAAAAACTTTACAGAGTTTTTAGTACGTGTTTTTCTTATTAGTGTTATAAGCTAGAAACTAAAAAATTATGCATCCTTCTTCAATATATTTGTCTCAACTTTAGTTTTATCTGCTGAAATTACTCATTTTAGATTCATATAATGGGAAACATAAATTATTGTATATATTCCTCTTGTAATTTGGCTATGATAAACACAACGATAAATTCGTGGAAACTAAATCATATTTTCCAGAGCTCGAGTTGAACTACCAAATGTGGCTTGTACCGTGTCAGCGGGGGTAAAGTTCTGTCACCGTCACCTCATTCACACTTACATTGTCAGCTTCTTTGGCACTAGCAGGGATGTTGGGTCCTCTTTTCTCATCACGTAACAAAAACGCGGATGGTGATAAAGGTGATGGAAGTGTGACTGAGTGATTATTAAGCATGTGGATGATCATTGCCATTGTTGGTCTATCATCTACATCTTCTTGAACACATAATAATCCAATTTGGATGCATCTCACCACTTCATTTGTTGAATATCTTTCTCTCAGTATGGGATCTAAAAATTCATGATATTTACCTTCTTGCCAAAGCTCCCATGCCTACAAAATATGGGGTTTTATTAATGAAATTACAAATCAGACTTATTTACCATTCTAAAGTGACAAGTTAAATATGTATGCAGTCAAGACTCACATAGCTTAAAATAGTCTCTGCATCATCGTCTTTTCCGAAAGAGCTGCTTTTTCTTCCACATAGAATCTCTAATATTAAGACACCGAAACTAAAGACATCTGATTTCACGGAGAACTTGCCATTCATTGCGTACTCAGGAGCCATATAGCCACTGCAAAATCAGGTGGAAAATTTCCTTCTGCAGTTAATTAACTACATGTTCAGATGCATATACAAAGACATACGCGCGAATAGGTAAATAATACTTACAAAGTTCCACAAATTCGTTTCGTACTGACTTGATTTTGATTCACCAGGAAAATCCTAGCCATCCCAAAATCTGCAATTTTGGGGACCATATCTTCCCCTAATAATATGTTTCCGGCTTTAAGATCCCGGTGAATAATATTAAGTCGAGAGTCCTCGTGAAGATAGACAAGTCCTTTGGCAATACCTCCTATAATCTTGTATCGCCTTCCCCAATCTAAGTGTGTCGATTTAATGGGATCTATATGCATATTCAACAAGTAATATTGTTTAAGCATTATGATTTGTTAAGTGTTTTTCAGTGTGGCAAATAGCAATAACAGAATGGAGAGAGGCCAAACCGAATAGGAATTGATCGAGGCTTCCATGCTTCATAAACTCCTAAACAAGTAGCTTTTCATCTCCATCTAAACAGAACCCCAGAAGTCTAACAAGATTCTTATGTTGTAGCTTGACTAGTAATACAACTTCATTCTTAAATTCTTCTTCACCTTGACCTGAATTTTTAGCCAATCTCTTCACAGCTATTTCCTGTCCATCTGAGAGTGTACCCTGACAACAACGACACCCGAAAGAAATAAATGTACCGGAATGTTTGATAAGTAATAGAGCCACCATAAAATTCAACCAACGCTGTTGCATTTAGTATCGCTATTGGTACCTTGTATACGGTACCAAATCCGCCTTCCCCAAGCTTATTAGCATCTGAGAAGTTTTGTGTTGCAGCGCTTATGGTACTGAATTTAAATTGCAAGGACTGAGCACTTTGAATCTCATCAATATCTTCAAAAATTGCAACAAAAAAAAGTAGAGTTAAGAGAACTGATGACTAGTAAGATTTAACTTTGAAACCCAGTTCGGAGCTAATCCTGGAACTCAATTGGTTGTGAATAGAAATAAAGGAATTAATAAGAAAGCTTACCATCAGTTTCCTTTACCGCTTTCTTTCTTGTTTTTATGCAGAAATAAAACAAAATGACTATGATCGATAATACTGCAATAACTGAAGGAACAACTATAACACCCAACACTTTAAGTGAAATCTTTCGCGTTGCTGCAAAACATGAAAAGATTCACATAGAAATTAATACTAATCCAGATTTTGTGCGTTTCTCCAAACTAAACCATCTAAAACAAGGAACTCCGTAAAATATACGCATGCACTTACCATTTGTCAATGGAGGGTTCATCGGAGATGAAGATGGTGATGGAGTCGTATCGGGTAGATATAAAGGATTCAGCTCATATCTGAAAAAGCAACTCATACAAATAACTCTGGCACCTATTCTCCCTCTAAACCGTTTCCGAACATCATCGATTTCCCCACGTAGACATCGAGTACAATTGCTAACTGATAAATCAGAAGTGCATTGAGCTAGCCCATATATTTTCTGTAAGCGTGTAACCTCTATGCTTCCAGTAGCGTACAACTTTTTATTAGTTGAAGACGAAGAAGTAGAGGAAATACCATTTGATGCAACTTCTGATACAAGTTTATTCGCTAGTTTATCGAATTGTGGATTAAACTCTTCCGGATTTGTAACCGATCTTGCATTAGGGAGAGTAAATAATGGTTTATCTTGCATGATCGAAAAGAATAACTGATCAGACACTTTCAAAACAACAAGTTCTTTGTATGTACTGATTGCTTGTTTAATGTCGGGGCATCGAAGTAGTACTTCTTTTGCGGATGAAAAGACACTGTATCGACATTCATCTAGTGTAATATCACCTCTACACTGATACATTCCATATGCGATATTAGGCTTTCGACCAACTGTGTAGTTGTAATACCCATTACGGATGATTGTTTTATTAAATGAATTTGTTAGAGAAGACAGAAGAAAATTAAGGTTTGACTGATATGTATTAGAGGTGATAGGACCTCCAGAACAAAAGCCGTGAAAAACATCCGTTATCGCATTAGTTTTCAAGCCATGGCATATCAGAATCAGAGAAAGAATTTTGACGAACACCTCAAAAAAACTAGCCATACTAAGTTTTTGGATACCTGCTTTCATGAATGGTTTGCTCGCTTGATACCTTGAATCATATGTACTTGAATTGGTCTAGACTTTTGCAGGGTCAATATCTTGATTGTAGCAATTCCAGTCAATGAGTGGAGAAAGTGCTTCGAACAATCAATTTTCTTGTAGGGTATAATGTCAACTGATTGTACCCTGGGGCATAGGCTAAAGATCGATTAATTGTTCAGTCGTATCTGTCGTTCACACTCGCTAGAGTTCCATTGCGGAATTTATTGGGGGTCAAGGTCTAAAGTCAAAAAGCAAAAATGTCTAAAGTGTTAAAGCAGAAATGAGTACACTGCAATATTACAAGGCCTACTACTGATGACTTTGCAGTTCAACTCTGTAGTTTCACTTAAAAGGATATATATCAGTAAAACAGTAAAAACAAATACTATACAACAGCAAAATTAACAATGACATAAGAGGAGGTAAAAAACAGCATTTTGTTTTATGAGCAAACTGATGTGGCAACATGCGTTTACAATTTTGCCACCCCAACCCCACCCTCACTTGGCAACTTGCCTTTTTAATTTTCTTTCTCAAACTTTTTTTATCACTGGTTTGTCGGACAAAATCACTGATGAAACAGGACACCGAATTCTGGTATCTTCATCTATGACAAATCATCCAACTGTTTGACAAGGAATCCAAATCCCGACATGTGAAGGAAAATACCAAATAAGTGTCCCATGCACTCAATAATTACATGCTTTTCATGATAAGTGAACCCATATTGTACACATACAAATTATCCTCGTGTTTCAACAAACATACAGTATATGATCAATCATGCATCGACGTAATTGTCACGTAAAGTGACTGGGACGGATGGGACTGGGCATCGAGAAAATTAAAGAGCTAATATAAGCTTCTTCAAGTCAAGTTACAGTCAATGCCAACGAAAATCGATCTTAGCGATTCTGGCCTTATCATTGACCACCACCATGGTGTTTCAATTAAAGATCAAAAGAAAAAACAACAAATCAAGAATGGGTTATTGCTTAGTGATATTGTTATTCATAATCAACTACTTAGTTTGTGTATTAACAAAACCAACTTTTCTTCGAAATTTCTGCTCAGGAGGTAATTACACTACTAATAGTACTTATCAGTCTAACCTCAACTTCCTCCTCACTTCAACACTCCCTGTATTCAAAACCGAAGGCGGTGTCAGCAATGAACACTGAAGTGCAAATATAGGGTCCGAACCTCACTACAAAAAACCTGAGCATTGGCAACCAAGCTAGTTTCACTACAAGAACATGAGTCTATTGCTACACTATTTTGCCACATATCAACAAAGATTGAGGTAATAGGTAGGTTTTAGCCTCACTGCATAACAGGTGTGGCATTAGGTGAGAGCTTTTTCCACACCTATAAATAGTCGAGGCAAAAGAATACCTTTTTGCCTCATATAACTTTTAACTGTAGCAATAAATCTATTTTATGCCACATCGGTGTGGCAATATGAGCAAAATAGAGTATTTAATAAAAGTTTGACTCCCTTTTGGTGCACCAATATCTATAAATAAATATAAGTGAATATAATGATATTTTTTTAAAAACAAAAAAAATTAAATCGTGTTACTTCACGTGATATCACACGCGCCGATGGACAAAACCAACATTATCTGTGAAGGTCGGATTTCCCTCTGAAAGCCCACAAAGCTCGCCCAAGCACCCAAAGTTTTTGGATACTCTCAAATAGAACACTTTCAGTTTTTTCTCTCCGAAATGGAAGAAAAAAGAAAATCTCTATAAACCCTAAAAAATTCTAATCTTCTACTCGAATTATAACTCGTTCTCTCGAAATTTCGAAATCCTTATTATTTCAAGACTTGAAGTCTCTAATTTTCTATCGCAGACATTAAAAGGTATAAACCCTAGTTTTCCATTCCTCACCTTTTTAGTCTATTGCTCCATAAATCATCATAAATTATTCTTGGAATTTTATTTCATAAGTTTTTGTCTACAGATCTACACAGTACTTCGGATTTATTTGGTTTTTCTTGTTCTCGTCACTCTCCAGAAGCTCAAAGCAGGTATATTTTCTCTCCTTCTCTATCTGTAATTTCAATTCCAAAATGGATTTTCTTTAATTTGGGTTTTTGATATGCTAATTTCTTTTTCCGGGGTTTTTTTTTTCTGATGATGGAATTTGAGAAAGAGTAAGTTTTCAATCCTTATTATCTTTCCTTTTCTTGTAAGGTTTCTGTAATTTTGGCAAGATTTCTTTTGTGTTTAGTTTTCATATTTGATTGTTAGGGCTATTCAATTTGATTATTGTTTTATTGATACATATGGTTTTGCATTTGTGATTCGTTTTTCTGATCTATGATTATAGAGGAAACCTTTTTGTTTTATGCAGAATGGAATATCATCAAAATGGGGAGCAAGGCCAGCATCCCAATTCCTTGGCTACTGGTGAAATAATAAAATTTTTGTTTAGTACTGTTATTTTTATCTCTAAGCAGTTGCTGGACCGTATTGATGAGCCTTTTACTAATGAGGAGAATGCAAGAGTTCAGGAGGATCAGAAACATCACCAAGGTTGCCACCGCACCTTGAAAATTCCATTAATCTCTAACTATGAGCATCGCATAGAATGAGTCATGTAAACTAATTCTGTACTGTTCCATTTTTCTTATTCAGCTGATAGAGACAACATCACCTTATTCGACCCTATGGATTCAAACCAGCCAGAGCAATATCTATTCAATCGCTTCGAGAAGAAAGGAAAAAAAATCTACTACCGCATTAGTCACCTACACTTTTGAAGAAAATTCACTTTGTAGATGCTCTATTTCACTGTCTACCTTAGTGGTGTTATTTTGCTAGGTTCTGAAAAAAAATATGATTAACCATTTGTTTTGCTTGGTATGTTAGCTATGGTGCATTTTTACTAGTACTCACTCAATAAATCTGCTATCTTAACTCTCATATAGGTTTGGTATTGAAGGGGATGAAGACATGAATGCAAATGTCACTTATCATGAGCACTCACAGATCATACTATGATTATACCTTCCCCGCCACCAGAAATTCCTCAACCAGGTTAACTATTTAAACAATTGCATGTTTCATATTAGTCATCCATTGTTTTGAATGTATGACTGACAATTTCTCCCCAACTTACTTCTAGTACCTATGGAAACTGATGGCATGAGAGATGAACATCCTGATCAAAGGCCAGAACCACATACAATCAGCAGGCTGATGAACGTATAGATGGCGTTCAACAGGTAAAAAGTATTGAGCTTAAGCACTTTAAACCATTCTAATTACTTGTATTATTTATGAAATAATTTTGTAACTGCATATCTAACTCTATAACTGGTAGAAGTGGATGAGGTTAAGCCAGTGATAATAAAAGGGAACACGAGAAGAAAAGGACGATCCAGCTTGCTATGGATTTTGAACCTATCATCAGGGACACTGTTTACCATAGCTGGCTTCAGGACGCCTCCAACCTTGTAGGAAGAAAGAAGGTTCTAATATTACGCCACCTTCTATCAAAATATATGACCGAGAATAAAAGTTAGTGACTCAGCGATCTTTTCATTGTAGCTAAAAATCCCTTTATACTCCATCTTTCTTGCAGAGAGCCAAATATAGCACTAGAATGAAGATAGCATAGCTCGTGGACATCCCTCCTGTGGCGCTTGTAACGGGGTTGGGAGGAAAGTATAGCACAAAGATCTATTATCTGAAGCCTCTGCTAGACCTATATATGGAAAGCATCCAGATTCGTCCACCTCATGATTCCCCTGCTGGTCAGTCATCAGTCATTTGCTTTCCCTAAATGCTCGCAAAGAAGATGGAAGTAACTGATGTCCTCTTACTTTGCAGGAAGTACTCCAGGGCCCCGACCACCTTATCACCATTTGATGGAAATCCAGTGGAACTGGAAAGCTAACTCCACCCATTTGTGTGCTTGTTTCATAGTCAAAACTTACTATGCGCCTGACATGCGAATTTTATGGATATGAAGCTTGTTGAAGATCTGCGGATTGGTGTTAGGACTCATTCAAAGCAACTATGCACTGAGAAGGAAATGCCCAACCATTCAGCCGTAAGTTAATTCCACCCTTTTCTAATCTTGATTTTTTTCCACGGGTTGGTGTGAGGATCGTGGTGAAAACATTTATTTGTGCATTGACACGCAAAGCATCTTGAACGGTGTAGAGTATTGTTCCAAGCAACCATCCATTGGGAATCAAATGCAAATGCCCAACTTAGACAACTTTGAGTTTCTTGTAAATGACCGATTCCGCTTTCGTTATACCTGATGATTCTCTACATTTCTTGATGTTGGTTTTTATTTTGATTTGTTCACCAGGTGCGCGCATGGCCTAGTAACAATGATCTGGAACCGGTTTCCCAGAAAAAACTAGTAGTTTTAGTTAGTTTTACAATGCAAGGGTTCTCTAGTTTCTGGTGAGGTTAATATTAAAAGCATGTTATGTAAAATAATTTGTTTCTCTGTGATGAATTCAGTGTACTTTGTAACAAATGTTTTATTTTAATGATATTTAAATTATTTTTGTCAATTTAATTTTTATGTATGGCTTTTAAATTTTTCTATTGCATGCCCTGTGCCTCATATAAACTACGCACATAAAATTACAATCAGTCAACGTGTATTTGTTAGGACCAGGCAATGGTTTAGCTACAGTAATGGTGTGGCAACAGAATTTTGAAATTAAAAATAAATTAATATTACACGTTGTTGCCTCACCCGTGGGTGTGGAAAAATATTTTTAAAATAAATTTTCAAATAAAATAAAGAAAAGGAAAATTAGAAAATACATTTTTGCCACATGCTTTTGCCTCACTGTTTGATGTGGCAAAAAGGCAAGCTATTGCTACTGTACATTTAAGGTGTGGAAATAAGTTTTTGCCACCCAAGTTGTTGCCACAGGTGTGGCAAAATATTTTTATGTGGCAATAGGATATAGCCACACGAAATATGGGTTAATGCCACATGAATGACGTGTAGCAATACACCAACTTTCTTGTAGTGTTTGGTTGCCGAATATGAGTTTTTAGTTGCCAAACACATTGGCAACTAATGGTAGTTGCGGAGCCTAAGTTGCCGTATGGGGTGTTTCCAAATGTAAAGACAATTACTAAAAATTTATAGTTTCCATGGTTTCATTTGGCAACTTATGTTACAGGAGCCAAATACGTTACTTAGTTAAATGCAATTAATTAAAACCAAAAATTTTTGCAGTTGTTCTAGAGTTGCCAAACATATTAACAACATAGTCATCGTAGTTGTCAGTAGCTTGCCACATAATATGGCAACTAAATTAAAATCTTGTTGTGGATTTATTTAGCAATTAATTTGGTGGTGGCCAAATACTATGATTTCATAATTTCAATAGGTATAGACAATTAAGTTGAAGTTGATTGATAGTTATCGAATCGTTAAACAATTAAATTTACTAGTTCGCATGTGGTTCTCAAATCATTCCGCAACTGTGACGAAAACTAACATTTCGTAATGTAATTATTTTGGTTGTATGCATGGATGATATTGTAATTAATATCGTAATTAATATCACAATTAATTATTATAATTAATATGGTAATTAATATCTTCATTTATCTTGTAATTAATATCGTAATTGAACTCAAATAATTATCATAATTAATATGGTAATGATAATATCGTAATTAACCTCATAATTAGTTAATTACTATTTTTGATCATATCCTAATTAATAATTTTTTTGTATAATGTATGCATCGACAAAACAAATTAATAAAATATGCATTTCATTTCCATAACCAAGAGTAAAAAGTCATAACACCTTATTACAGGATGCTTCAAAAAGCCATACTACACGTTATCATCGTCCCTACCCTAATATCCTAATACCAGAAAAAAACAAGAAAGAAAAAAAACACAAAACAAAATAAAATAGAAACTCATTCATCACTGGCTGGCCCACTCCGAACTGGGATCCTCCAAGTCAGTCTTTCAAATAAATAAAATCATTCATCATCCATGGCACCTTCCACATTTCGATCCTCCATATCAGGATAGTCACGGATGTAGTTTTCATCCTCTAGGTCATCATAGTCATCCTCATCATTTTGACCTTCCACATCAAGATCCTCATCTCGCCCACTGACCTCTGCATCATCCTCCATTTCATCATCTGATACATCTGGTACAACCATGGAAGGATAATGTTTAGAAAAAACTATTAATTAGATCAGTAAGCCGACGTGTTTCTCTTCTCTGTAGCATGTTTTCTGTCTGTAGAGACTCAATTCTTTCATTCAACAATTGTATTTCTTTTTCCCTTAAATCAGCTAAACTCTTGTGAGTGTGGGAAGCTTTGCGACGACGTTTGTTAAGACTCCCACGTTGTTCATTATAGACAGTTTCATATATGTCAGATGGAGTTTTACTAGATTCTCCTCGCAGTGTTGCTTATTTCATGTCCTCCATTGTTTTCTACATAAATTACAGATAGCTATACATGATCATATATTGTTGCAGAGATATATTTAGACACAAAATTCAAAGTATATTTGTAGTATGTCTTACTTTCATCTCCTGACATTTCGGTGGTAATTTTTTAGAACCATGGGTTTCTGAAAACAAAATCACTGCATCACAAGGCTTGTTCTCCGCAATCTTTGAAGCAGCAAGCAGTTGCATACAAACCAAGTAAGTTAACACTACAAGGTATATAAAACACGGATTCGAACTAACATCAGTAGACAAAGAATGAGATACAATTAATGCATACCAAATCATATTCTACGCTGGCAAAACTTCTGTTGCCCGCACTATGATTAATTTCCTTTGCTTTAGCAGCCGCAGTCCCTCTCTCTGAATTTTTCTGTCATTTAAACTCCACCATCTGTTAGCTTAAGCAACTCTGAAGTGTATTCATAACATATATAGCTTGATATTTTAATCTTTCTACACATACTACAGGAGGCTCTTTCATGGAAAGTCAAAACTTCATTTTATTTGCGACAGTCTAAAACTAGGTATGCTACGCATATTTGACAATAGAAGAACAGATAGGAAGTTCAAATGCATACCCTTGCGGAAAAGAACACACTCCTAACTAGAAACAATAAATTTTCAAAGAAGCAATGAAATTGTATAAGGGGTGTATCACTAGGTGACATAAAATTGCATATGCTATCTAATTTTATGGTTATAATGTATCCACAAGTAAATTCAAAATCTAACACATAATCAATGATAGTTTGATGAAAAGATCACATGTAACTGAATGTATATACCTTGAAATCTGGCGTGTCGAAAGTCTTGCACATATATATCCAATCCTCTTTGTTAATCTCCAGTTCAGAGGGTGGTTCGGAGGCCAAAGCTACCTCGTGACTACTAAGGTTTTGAATCTTTAGGTATGCTTTATGAATTTTGTGCCTATGCCTGTTATATGCATTCCTCATTATTTTCTTGATTGCTTCCTCTGGGTCTTCTCCAGTGCGAGACTTGATTGTAAAGTAGTCCTGGTTGAGAAAAAACTGATTAGCTGGGAGTTATAATTGACATTAAAACATCCGAATTATTGCTTTCACAAAAAATATTATTAAAATTGGAATAACACAGTGACTTCTAATACATACATAGAGATTTTTGATCACACGCTGAATTTTTTCAGGAGGAATATCATCAAATGCATCGTAATTCAAGGGACAGTTCTGACTTTGCCTAGTCCACATGCACACTGAATTGATTGCGACCTCGTTTTTATAACCACATAGTCTACCTTCATAGAGATCCAATTCAAGTATTTGTCCCCTGAATTTGGAAAGTTCCTTCATACAGCTGCGCCCTCTTTTTTTCCTTAATGGTACTGCTGTTTAATACTAAAAACGAACATATAAGTGAACTCGCGCAAAAAAATAAAATGAAGTGTTCTGCATCTTTTATTTTCACATATGCATACATTTATACTTACTCGTTATTTCTGCAGTACCACATTCTTCATTTGATTGGGGAGAATTAGATGTTGAACGTGAAGGATGCTGCCGCTGGAGGTGTTGATCTTCAGGAGTATCATTTTGTTGTGGCTCATAGCGTGAAGTATTCTGATGCAAGATGTTTTGGTTTCCAAGAGGAGAGCCATTTGATGGTGTTTGAGATTGTCGTTGGGAAGATGAACTTCGACTACCCTGATGTTGTAATCCCAATGGTTGTTGCCGAGAAGAACTTGATACTTGAGTGTTATAAAGTTGATCTGATTGATGTTGTACTTGACGATGTCTTTGCATATGTCCTGCATTTGAAGCATTGTACTCTGCCTCAAGCGATCTTTGTACCCTATTATTTACGAGTCCCCTTGGAGATCTCCTTAAAGAATTAATAAAATCATTAGACCTGCTGGTTAGTACACGATTACTAGCAAGTCCTCTAGGAGATCTTCTCGGAGAATCAAGAAAATCATCATCTATTAGAGGTAACCTTCTCGGTGTTATAGGAAGACTTTGTCCACCCCTGTCTCGCGGTGGTGGTGAACGTGTTGGCAAGGGAGTGTTACGAGTTCTTCCTGATCTTTCTTCTGGTGGTTGAAGGTATTCTTCCTCCACTCGTTCATGCTCTTCGATATAAGATGATGGTTGCTGATTCATTGGTTGTTGTTTCTTTCTACGAACTTGTTGGAATATTGATCCTCTTCTTGATTTTCCTGAACGCGATGGTGGTTCAACCAAATCCTCCAATGAATGGCGCACTGATTGTTGACGACCGAGTTGACTAGCCCTTCCTCCTCTATTCTTTACGCTACCTGTAGGAAAACAATGAATGAACAAATTAACAAATGCTACACACTTCATTATATACCGTCATCTGACAATATAATTCTTACCGTAATTTGACCTCAACTGTCCAGGGGCTATGCTTGCTCTGTTGGAGCTCCCAATTTTGTTCCTGGAAAGTTGTTTTTTGGTTTGAGACATCCGGAAAGGAATAAGAAAAGATCAGTCACGGAACCAAATCTGAATAGCAAAAATGATATTACAAAACTATAACAATCCTGTAGAGACAAGCATAGGATTATATTATTACTAAACTATAACAAATTCAATCATAATTTAGATGCATTATTTTTTGTTTTGAACCATTCTGCACAACCTGATGGAAAGGGAACACCCAACTTAAGCAGGATAGCATACACAATTAACTGCTTTGTAAAATAGTGCGGCGATTTGATATGCATTTTCTAGCCTCAGATGCACACTTTCCTAAATTCTAAAGAGGGATATGGTCATCACTCCACACCTTCCTGTATGTCAAGCAAATCAAGTAACTTGTTTGATAACTGAATAATAATATGTATCATGAGTCTTTTCAATCAAAGATAATCTAATAAGATTGAATTGTTACAAAACTAGATGAATCCTATGTAACCCCAGTTTCTTTTTTTATTCTTTGAGGAAAAAAGTTAAATGTATTAGAAAAAGGAATCCAAGAGAAACAAATTACAGTGCTACAAAGAAAAAAAAGCTCTAAAAAGCTAGAGACAAGGCCAAATTTAGACCAAAACACTAGCAAACAAAAATATGTAACCCCAATTTTAGATTCAATCAAATAGTCTAATATCAACTTATGAACTCATGGATCAAATCGAAAATCGTAAGTTATTTAGCTATAGATAAGCATAAAAAAGATATACCTTGCTGTTTTTGATCTCTGATAATTCCCCAAAAAGGATAAATCTCTTAACATCTCTCGAATGATTTTAGGGTTGAGATTTATAGCTATTCCAAAACACCAAGCGGGAATAATCCCCGCCCAAAAGAATTTTATTTTGATTTTCATCCCGCCCAAAAATTGTTAGGGTTCAAATCGAAAGTTTTTGGACCGAGATTATTACCGCTTGATATTCTTCTTCCAATCCTAATCAATATAATCAACACAACCATCCTACGGCGATGCAGAGAAAATTACAAAATTGTAGAACTAAACTTCGATGAATAATCCCTAATTTTCTTCCAAAATATCAGATGGAGGAGAAATCTTATACCTAAAATTGAGATTGGGAGAAATCCGCTGGATCTGGAATTGACTCTTGAGGAGAAAACTATGTTGGGCATCTGTTTTACTTCCTTTCTCTTTTTTCCTTTTCTTAGTTGGGCGTACACGGTAAAGTAAAGGCTTTGGTATTTTATTTTTAGACCGCTCCTATTGACAGGGCCACAATCTTATTCCAATGGACGTGAGCAGTTTACTTTTTCGCTTTTACTTTTTGCAATTGGACCAAAAGTACTCATCACCGCCGGGCAGAAATTTCCACCACCGTCCCCAAAATATTACCGCCTCTCACCACCATTGCTAACAGTTCAGATTGAATTTTTGATCGTTATGGACATAACCCATAGGACCAAATACTCTAACAAATAAATTATGATACTTTTAATGTGGAAATGTTAAATGGATGATATCTTTTTTAATAGAATTGGGTTTTTAATGGAATAAATGTTGGTGGTCTGTATTTGTTAAATGTTCAATTCAGCAGATGCTGGCTTCAAAGTCGTAAGGCCGTAATTGTCGAGTTTTGCGCATATTATCATTATTCATCTGATTAAGTTTTGAACTAAAATTTGTCCTGTACTACATGATTATAATTAAAACTTGATACTTAAATTTAGTAAATTATAAATTATTTGAATATTTTTGATGAAAATTTGATCAGGATAAAACATATCTGAAATAACATTGAAACAGAAGAATCCAAATTTCACTATTTTTTGTCAAATTTAAAAAATCTATCCACATCAAATATTCAAAATCTTTTAGATGTCGGCAGATAGACCAAGTGTAACATTCTTCAAAACCCCACTTTCGACACTTCATTTGTAATAAATCAAAAAAAATTTGAGTATATTTTAATGAAGATTCGACCGAGTTGGAATGAGTTCGAGTAAATTGCAGAGACTAGAATTTTATTCTCCCAAGTAGAGGCGATTTGCATCAAGATTTATTACACAATCAAAACTCGACACGTCAATCATAATAAATAAATAAATAAGAAACAATATGAATATTTTTTTTGATGAAAATTGGATCGAGTTGGGACGAGTTCGAGTAAAACTAAAGAAATTGGAACTTAATCCTTTTGAATTGAGACGGTTTATAATTGAAAATATAGTTACATAATCAAGACTCGACAATTTCTTTGAAAATTTGACCGAGTCGGAAGGAGTTCGAGCAAAAATGAAGAAACCAGAACTTCATCCTTTCGAATTCAGACGATTTGCGTCAAAATATAGTTACATAATCAAGACTCGGCAATTCTGTTGAAAATTTGACCGAGTCGGAACGAGGTCGAGCAAAGATGAAGAAACCGGAACTCCATCCTTTTGAATTGAGACGCTTTGCGTCAAAATATATTTACATAATAAAGACTCGGCAATTCTGTCGAAAATTTGACCGAGTCGGAACGAGTTCGAGCAAAAATGAAAAAACCAGAACTCCATCCTTTTGAATTGATACGATTTGCATCAAAATATAGTTACATAATCAAGACTCGACAATTCTGTTGAAAATTTGACCGAGTCGGAAGGAGTTCGAGCAAAAATGAAGAAACCGGAACTTCATCCTTTCGAATTCAGACGATTTGCGTCGAAATATAGTTACATAATCAAGACTCGACAATTCTGTTGAAAATTTGACCGAGTCGGAACGAGTTCGAGCGAAAATGAAGAAACCGGAACTCCATCCTTTTGAATTGAGACGCTTTGCGTCAAAATATATTTACATAATCAAGACTCGGCAATTCTGTCGAAAATTTGACCGAGTCGGAACGAGTTCGAGCAAAAATGAAAAAACCGGAACTCCATCCTTTTGAATTGAGATGATTTACATGAAAATATAGTTACATAATCAAGACTCGACAATTCTGTTGAAAATTTGACCGAGTCGGAAGGAGTTCGAGAAAAAATGAAGAAACCGGAACTTCATCCTTTCGAATTCAGACGATTTGCGTCAAAATATAGTTACATAATCAATACTCGGCAATTCTGTTGAAAATTTGACCGAGTCGGAACGAGGTCGAGCAAAGATGAAGAAACCGGAACTCCATCCTTTTGAATTGAGACGATTTGAAGCTTAAGAGGCAACCATTCTTAGTGAGTTAGAAAATCTTAAGCTAATCCAGAGATATCAAAGCTCAGTGATGAAGTAAGGGGCTGCAAGTTGGATCTATACAGTGTTTTTTTTTTTTTTTGAAATTTAGTTAGTATATATAAGCATAGCTGTTAAACTTTAACTGGCAATACTTATTGACAGACTAGGTTGACATTATGACTGAAAAACTAAATGGGGGCATAAATAGACAGGACAGGATCAGGAGAATCGAGTACACCGACCGAATTGAGTGAATCGGGTCAAACGAATAGATTATGTCAGTGAACCGAAATATTGACCAAAGTTAATGGTTGAGTCTGAGTAATACTCGTACCTATGGGCCAATGTGACAAACAATATTTTATCTAAAGAAATATGGCACATGTACATTTTTTCCGAACACACAAACACCAAATATTTACATTTTTTTTTATTTGATATATCTCGTGGTGGACCATGTTTTATTTTCTAGCTGAACCGTTTTGTTTCATTTTTTTCTTAATAAACCGAACCTTGGATTAGATCCCAGAAACCTTGTTATCGGAGTATTTTTCCACTCTCTAATGAAATTTGTTCACCATCATAATTTTTTTTGCGCGGGATAAAATCAAATGGATTAATTTTTGGGCGGGATTGTTCCCGCGTATCTCTTCATCTATAAAGGGATCCCTAAAGTCTTTTGACATTCACTGTAAAGAAAACCCTAAATCGTTTCAAAACCCTAATTGATATTTTTTCTATTGACAGGAAATTTATCGATTTTTGATTCAAACCTTCATCTTACCAAGGTATGTTTTCTGTTGACCTCTTTTATTTTAGTTATGGGCTCAATTTAGTTTAGTTATGTGTATGTTTATCAACCGAGAATTTAACAACTTAACTTTGTCCGTGAACCTCTTTTCCTGCTATGATGATTTTGCACACCGACATATTTAGCTTGAAATTGTCTAATTTCTTTGTGTTTAACTCTTAATATCAAGATGTGTATATATTTTAATGTGATAAATGATTTCATGAAGATTTGTAAATCTAGGAAGCCAAATAAGTTATAATTACCATCATAAATCAAGCCTTGAATTGATTACCTAGCAACTTCTAATTGATTTTTTAGAGTAGCCTATAACTGTTTGTGAAAATTACCTAGTCAATTAGAATTTTGAAACTTAAAATACAGTCTATAAATGCCGTGTGAATTGATCTTGGTCTTCTTTATAGACCTTGATTCATGCATTTTCGTTTAGTAACTATCTAAACAAGTACTTCATCAGCTGAAAATCTTACAACCCATGTTTGCACGATTCTACTTGAAATGTACTGCCATATAAATTATATCCATTCTATACATGCTTGCACTGCGACTTGCTTTGATATTAACTAATAACTAATTCTCATTCGTGTTCGTTATGTCATGATGTTCCCTGGATTTTATCTTGATATAATAAAGCTATTGGTTACCATTGATGTTGAATTTACTGGAGCATGTTTATTTTAGTGATCTAATTCAGACTATATTTTTAGGTATCTTAAATATTTGCATCTAAATTGCTCATCAAAATCGAATTGATATATTTACTCTTTATGTTCATAGGATGGATTTCCAAGACTTCACTACTATTGACAAGAGCTGGATAGGACTTCCAAGAGACGACGATGCATTCAAAGCAGGAGTTCGAAATTTCATAGACTATGCGAGTTGGGATTTAGAACCCGACTAGAATTTTTTTTGTCCTTGTAAGGATTGCAATAATAATAAGAGAGAGCTTGTGTCTGTAGTGCACGGACATATTCTGTGGAATGGCTTTATGCCGGGATATGTCGATTGGGTATACCATGGAGAAGGGGATGACCAGGTGAGGGAAACAACCAATACTGGAAATGTGGTGCAGGACGACGATGATGAAATGTATGATTTGCTGCAAGAATGAACTATGACGCCTCCAATTTTTACAAGTTGCTGAACGATGGGCAGGTGTCACTATATCCTGGCTGTGAAAAGTTTTCAAGATTATCCTTCATTGTGCACTTGCTTCATGTCAAGTCCCTTGGTGGATTGAACATCAAGGGGTTTGATGCGTTGTTGAGTTTCTTGACCAAAGCCTTTCCGGATGCCAAACTACCAAAGAATTTTTATGAAGCTAGAACAACAATCAAAGGCTTGGGGCTTTGCTAGATTTTGATCGATGCTTGCGAGAATGATTGTGTTTTGTTCTGGAAAGAGAATACAGATAAAACTTCTTGCCTGGTATGTCATGCTTCAAGATGGAAAACTACTGAATTGAATGTGGATAACGAATCAATCCTAAGGACACCAAGAGGTAAAAACATTCCAGTAAATCAATTACGGTACTTCCCATTGAAGCCAAGACTTCAGAGGTTATTTATGTCTTCAAAGACCGCTTCTTATATGCGATATCATGCCAAAAGACGTCCCAAAGATGGAGTTTGAGGCATCCAGTTGATGCAGAGACATGGAAGACCTTTGATAAGAAGCACCCAACGTTTGCATCTGATCCTCGCAATGTAATACTTGCATTAGCAACTGATGAGATGAATCCGTTTGGGAATATGTTGCATCCACATAGTACATGGACAGTTGTTCTCATCAATTATAACTTACCACCGTGGTTGTGTATGAAATAGGAAAATTTTATATTGTCTATGATAATTCCTGGACCCAAATCCCCAGGAAACGACATCGATGTGTATTTGTAACCACTCATAGAGGAATTGAAGGAATTGTGGGATGAAGGTGTTGAAACTTACGATATTTCAAAGAAAGAGAATTTTAAATGTCGTGCAGCATTACTTGGCACCATCAGTGATTTCCCTGCACTAGCTATGCTTTCCGGGTGGAGCACCAAAGGGGAATTTGCTTGTCCGTGATGTGGGCCTGACCGATGTTCAGAACGACTGAGCAATGGGGGAAAGTATTGTTACATGCATCATCGTCGATACTTGCCTGCTGGTCATCATTGGATCCACCAGAAGTAAGCCTTTGATGGAGAGAAAGAACTTCGAGAACCACCACATCTGATGAATGGGGAAGAAATTGCTCAACAGCTGGCTCATTTTCGACAAGTTCAGTTTGGTAAGAATGCCAAACAGACAGGTCTGATAGAAATAACACCGGTTACTTTTGAACACAAATGGAAAAAAAAGAGCATATTTCATGAGTTTCCGTACTTAAGCTCAATTATATGTTTTCATAATGTCGATGTGATGCACGTTGAGAAGAATATTTGTGAAACTGTATTAGGCACAGTGATGAATGTAGAAGGGAAAACGAAAGACAATCTTAAGGCCCGGTTGGATCTGATAGACTGGGGATTACGGCCGGAGTTACATTTGAGACAAGAGGGAGATAAAATAGTGGTGCCAACAGCTTCTTTTGTCATGTCGCCCAAAGAAAAGGAATCTTTTTGTAGAACTTTGAAGGATATTAAGGTTCCCGATGGACACTCATCAAATATTTCTCGGTGTGTTAACGTTAAGGATCGAAAGATTATGGGTCTGAAAATTCATGACTATCATGTATTAATGGAATATTTATTGCCTATTGCCTTACATGGACACTTGGATGGGGATATATTGGAAGCACTGAGTGAGTTATGTATGTTTTTTAAAGTGTTGTGTACACGGGTTCTCAAGATAGAGGATCTGGATAAACTACAAGATAGTATCGCAATTACTTTGTGCAAGTTGGAAAGAATATTCCCCCATCTTTTTTTTTTGTGATGATGCATTTTCCCATTCATCTAACACAACAAGAAAAGGAAGCATGTCCAGTTCAGTATCGGTGGATGTATCCGATCGAGAGGTAAGGGTATTCATTTATTTTATGTGCAACATTTGTCTAATTACATTGACGACTTGGGTGAATATTTCTTTTTGTAATTTTTTTTATACAATCACTATTTTTGCATCCTTTGAAGTATTACTGTAATTACTTTAGGTATCTGCGTAAGTTGAAGTCTTATGTGCGGAATAAAGCTTGCCACGAAGGATCGATGGCTGAAGCATACCTTATAGATGAATGTATCACTTTTTGTACGCGTTACTTGAATAGTGTTGTTACAAAATTTAATAAACTTGAAAGGAATGAGGATGATGAGGCGCCACAACCTGATGATCGATTAATAGTTTTCAAACAATCCGGTAGGCCCCTTGGAGCTGAAACTTGGGGACAGCTTACGGAGTCATAGATGAAACAAATCCAACTTTATGCTTTGCTGAATACCAAAGAAGTGCAGCCATATGAGGAGTGCGCGTGCTATTTATTTGTTTTCTCATACCCATTAACTTGTTCATGAGCTCGTAATATTTTAGCACTGTTGTGGTTAACTATGTTAAGCGCTGCACCTGCAGGGAACACAAAAATGAGCTGCAAAGCCGTGGCATAAGAGACGCCGAGGTTAATAGAAGACACATCAAAGAGTTTCCTGATTGTTTGTAACTAAAGTAAGTACCAATATATCATTGTAACATAATTTCTTTTGCGATTTTAATGACTTTCACTTCGTTTTTTTCGTCATTGATAAACATCTCTATGCATGTATGAATAGATATACCAATTGCATAAAAATGGTCAGGTGAGTGATGAACTATATTCGTTGAGTCAAGGTCCTGCTAAAGAATGTTTTATTTACAATGGCTACATTATCAATGGGTTTATATTTCATACAAGAGAGTGGGAGAGTCGACGAAAGTCACAGAATAGTGGACTGTGTGTCCCTCGGGAAGACGAAGGTGTAGCTGAAGATGAAAATGATTTTTATGGAGTTGTGAATAATATTATCGAGCCACGGTATGTGGGTCAACTCCGAGTTCTTCTTTTCAAATGCGATTGGCGACCAATTGCAGGAACAAATGAGTTTGGATTTACTAGTGTCCATATGAATAGAAGATATTATGTGAATAAACCGTTTATTTTAGCATCTCAAGCACGACAGGTTTTCTATATCAATGATGTATATAATAAACAAAATGAAGTGGTTATAAAAACGCAACCTCGTCGGTCTTTCAATATTCCAGAAATAGATTCGGATGGGGAGACTGAAACAGAAAGCTCGACTTCTAGTGAGGCATATCAAGAATGGCATTCAAGCTATTCGATAAAACATCTTAGAGGAGAGCCACATCAGGATCGCAGTGACAGTTTTGTTTGGGATAGGAACGACGTTCCCCCAGAAACTATCAGTCGTGCTGCAGCAGCAGTAGCTTGTCGAAGCCAAGAAGATGAAGAGGAAAATGACACCGATGCCGTTTACACCTCTGATGATGAGGATGAGTATGAATTTTATGATAATAACAACCGCGATGATATGGAATTTTAATAGTGGTGAGCATTATTTATCGATCTAATAAAAGTTTTTCCCTGTGTGATGCTTAGATTGTACTGAATTTAAGTGTAATCTATGAGTTAGTTTCTGAGTAATCCATATTTTGCAGGAATTTTCCGGTTATCAACTGCCAATGGCTTACAAAATGGACGGGTTTCTTCGTTTATCTTACAAAATGGAAGGTTAACAATTCTTTGTAATCTTTATTTCATAAAATCTCTGTGCCACTCGCCCTGGCCTTGTAGAAACCTCAATTGTTATTGCACTGTCTATAGTTCCCAATTCACAAATGGTAGGAAAATATTGAACACTTGGGTGTCCTTCCTCATTTGTGTGTGTAACGCAGTTCCGAGCTTGTATTCTGGCTATAAGCATCTGAATTCGAAGAATTGTTTTCAGTTAACTTAGATCACCTCATTTGCTTTGGTTAGCTCTCCTAACCTTCCTACTCTTGTTCCACTGTAAATTTCTTCTGTTGCTCGTTTACAGCCAGCTAATTTGGTCCCTTTCTTTCTTCTTTGTTTGTGTTTGTTTTTTTTTTGATAAGGGTAGATGTTCATTTCCTTTCTCAAGATTTGTCTGGATATGTTTCGAGTTCATGTCTATTATTTGTAGGATACCTGTGGTTCTAGGCATTCATACCTCCTGTGCAAACACTTTCTTCAACCTGTATTCTCGATCTTTCCGGATATGTTGGGTACTAGTCTATACTTTGTAGAATGTTGTAGTTTTAGCCTTGTAATTGGAAAGCTCATTCTGAACCGTTGTTAGCCCTTCCATTCTCTGCCCCTGCTTTTTCACTCGTCACATTTCTTCAATTTTTCTTTGTTGATACAATCCATCAATCACCCTCATGCATCAGCAGCCACCACTATCAAAGAATCATCATGACAACCACTTAACGTCAACACAATGCTGCCAATATGGACTGACTTGACCACCTTGTATAATAAATGTAGGGATCATCATCACTAGATAGAATCTGTCATTTTATTAATCAAGAGATTTAAGTTAATCACTAATTCCATTTCCGAACAATAATTCAACCAGAGTGTTGTAAGGATTTAAGTTACACATTTAACTGTGAAAACTTTTATAAATCCCATACCAAACAGTGACGCCATCTTAACAGTTAAGGATTCTCGAAAGGGAAGAGTAGTAGTTCAAATTCCTTAACTTAAATCACAATTTAATGTTTTCAAAAAGACTGATCAAGAATGAGTGTGATAGCGAATCAAGAACAAGTATTATAATTTAGCAAATTCTTATTTAATTAATGGAAACTCAATTCGGAGGATATTCTTACCCTTTCCCTTGTATTTTCTTTAATATAACTTTGGTTCCAACGAGTAATACTGTAGGTGACTTCTTGAAACAAGAGCAGAGAAACATCAAACTATTTTATTATTTTTAAGCAAACTATTTACTGAAGAACGAGAAACATAACTGCAAAGGGCCTCCAACTTTTAATTTAAATGGCAACATGTGTTTTAACAATTAACATAATCTAGTTGGTGTATTTGGGTGCTCAAACCTTTCGCAATCACAGTTGCTGGATTTAGTTTCCGAAGTCTTAAGAAACTATGCAATCTGTTACTTGTGGAAGCTTAGTTGCCGAAGAGTTTGGGAACTAATGCATTATATGTAGTTGGAATATCTTTGTTGCTGAAGAGTTTGGAAACTAATGAAACCAATAGTTGCGATTGACGTGTTGTCAAACCATATAGGAACTAATAGTTTCCTTCGCCTAGTTTCTAAAGCATCAGGCTACTAGTATATTTCATGTAGTTGGCATATACTTGTTACTAAAGAACTCAGAAACTAATAAAAATAATAGTTGCGGTCAAATTGTAGCTGAAGTATATAGGAACTACTAGTTGCCTTTGACTAGTTTCGGAATCTTGTGGCAACTAATTTTTTGGAACGGTTGCGAGATTTTAGTGGCCTTTGCTACGTTTTTTTGTAGTGCCTGATACGGTATACGGCTCTTACCAGTGCAGAAGTGATCTTAAATCAAATGAATGCGAAGATTGTTTTGATTCAGCAACTGAAGACATTACAAAAAGCATTAGGTGTCCAAATTCTAAACAAGGGATCTTATGGTATGAAGAATGTATTTTAAGGTACTCTAATGAATCACTTCATCCAACTTTGCAAGATAAACCTGCTTTCTATATCGTAAACGAAACTACCGTTACTAGTACTAATCAAGATGAGTTTAGCAAGACCCTCGCTAGGCTGGTGGATAAACTAGTCAGAAAGTACAGTTGCTAAAAACCAATTTGCTACTGGAGAAGCAAATTTTGCAACATCTAGGAAGATATATGGATTAGTACAATATACACTACCAGACATCTCATCAACTGATTGCAATAAATGCCTTAGTCGGGTTGCCGGGAATTTTTCTGTATGTTGCGATGGAAAAATTGGTGCAAGAGTTCTGAATCCAATTTGTAATTTCAGATATGAGTTGTATCCTTTCTATGAATCTAAGGCTATTACTGCAGCACCTCCTCAATCTCCTCTGCCTCCACCAGCATACGGTAAGTTGTACATTTACTTTCCCGGCCTTTGAAAGTTAATTTGATAACATATAGAAGGCGCCCAAATTTAGTTTTGTTAACCAAAATCTGCATACATTCTTGCAGAAAAACCAAGGAAATCACCTGCCAAAATTGTTATTATTGTAGTTGTTCCTTCAGTTGTTGTACTGTGCATAATTACTATTTGGGGCTTACGTTCACGTTGGGCATGCGCAACAAGGGAAACAAAGCAAATTGATAGTGAGTACCTAAAATTATCATGTTCTGGAAGCAAAATTAAGTTTTAGTTATTAAGAATCTCACTTTGTTGTTGGTGCTGAAGAAATATATGAGATTCATAGTGATGAATCCGTCCAATTCAACTTCAGTACAATAAGAGCTGCCACGAACAGTTTCTCTAATGCTAATAAGCTTAGGGAAGGCGGTTTTGGTCCCGTATACAAGGTATTACAAAGATTTAGCTAGACTTTTTACAATGTTAATTTGCATGCTCTCCTCAACTCTTCATACATTCTTCCTGTTTTTATGTCTATTCCAAACAGGGTACCCTTTCAGATGAGCAATTGGTAGCCGTGAAGAGGCTCTCTAGGTACTCAGATCAAGGCGAAGAAGAATTCAAGAACGAGGTTGCTTTGCTAGTTAAACTGCAGCATCGGAATCTTGTAAGACTGCTAGGCTTCTGCTTGGATAGACATGAGAGACTACTGGTCTATAATTTCATGCCGAATTCAAGCCTCGACACATTTATATTTGGTTTGCTTCATAATTCTCTAGCTAGCAACGGTTTCTTTCATTTATGAATGCAGATAGTGGCTTAATACCTCCACGATTGGCTCGTATGATTTTGTAGATTCGGTTAAACGTACATATTTGGATTGGGGAAAACGGTATAAGATTATTGGAGGGATCGCAAGAGGGCTTCTTTTATCTACACGAGGATTCTCGCCTTAAGATTATTCATCGAGATCTCAAAGCCAGCAATATACTATTAGATGCAGATATGAACCCAAAAATTGCAGACTTTGGCATGGCTAGACTTTTTAAAGTGGACCAAACTCAAGCCAGTACAGAGAGAATCGTTGGAACATAGTAAGTATCCATAATTTAGACAGCACAATTGATTTTTTTTCCTTCCATAAGTCGGTAATATATAATGGTCGAGTAATTATAAATTTGCTGCAGCGGATACATGGCTCCAGAGTACGCATTGCATGGGAAATTCTCTGAAAAATCAGATGTCTTTAGTTTCGGCGTTCTAGTTCTTGAGATCCTCAACGGAAATAAAAACAACTCCTTCGTCGATCCGGAAATCTCCGGAGACCTTGTCAGCTATGTGAGTTTCCATCAGTTTCACGTGTAAATTGTATCTAATCTTGTGTGTACAATACTTAAAGTTGGATATTGTAGGCTAGTTTTTCGTACTTAAGAATTTGATGAGTAATGCAGGCATGGAGACATTGGAACAACGGGTCAGCTTTAGACATGTTAGATTCAGTTTTGAAGGACAATCATTCAGAAAGTGAAGTAATGAGATGCATCCACATTGGATTGTTATGTGTTCAGGAAGATGCATCTGACAGACCAACAATGGCGTTAATCGTTCTAATGCTTAATAACTACTCCACTACTCTGCCAGTACCTTCACTGCCTGCATTTTGTGTTCAAATTAAAAAGAAATCGAAAAATAGTCATTTCGGAGGGATTGAAGACCGGCCAGCAACAGCAAGTGTTTCAGATCAATCAACGAGTAAATCAGCAGAAAGTATTAATGAAGCTTCTATAACTGAGCTATACCCTCGATGATAACAACATTTTAGACTATTAGTAAAAATTCTAACTGATATAGCATTTCTTTAACTAATGTAGTGACATATTAACGTTTTTCCCTGTGCTTTCCGGCCTTTGTTGAGGTTCTGTAGTAGTACTACATTAATGCTTTGAACTAAAACTCGCCCTTCTTCGTTGTTGAAATGTAAACTTTTGAAATTCGAAGTCATTTAGGAAAATACATTAAGCGCAATAAAGAACACTACTTCATGAAATCACACGAACTCCACTAAAGCTTGTACAACTGCTACTAAAAGATCAGCGTTAGAATACCCAGATCATGATCCTGACTTCTTGAAATAATTGAAATAATTCTGTCTTCGAAATTTGAGAGTAAGAACGTAGTTGGGCACTCAAAGCCCATAAGGCCTGAAAAGTCCACGAAGGACTGCATCTTATGTGGGAGGCTGGGAGCTATTCCTTGTTGCGGGGCTCGAATGAAGAACTCTTAGCAAGTTTTTATTACTTTTCTTTCACCTGAGTTCCAACTTCCTTCCCATGTTTCGCCTCTCCCTTAACTAGTCACCGTGTCAGAGACCACCATGCACAAATGAAAATGAATTAAATAGTTCAACAAGACGACAAATGCCACTAATTTTACCATTCAAGTCTATTTATTAATATATCCCAAATATCAATTTATGGGAAACCAGAACTCTATTCTTACTTCCGATTATAGTGGGGGAGAACTTCAAGTGACTATGGTTATCCGCAAGACGGTGTCAGTATTCAATGGAGTTGTAAATATCTGTAGCATTACTATGGCTTGCTATAGCGAAGACTAATGAGACAAATTACTTCCATTACTAAAACAGTTGGTTCTAATCGATTCAAACTGAAGTTCAAATAATGTGGAAGTAGAAAATGAACCGGACTACCTACAGAAATGTGCACATAGAGATTACATAACTATAAGTACATTCCTACTCACAAGCACGGCTATACTAAGACTGACAATTGATGGCATAAGCTTATGTGAACTATCATATAAACATTCTCCAGGTCAGAGTATGGAACTTGACAATTCTCCACTGAAGTAATATACTACCATTATAAAAGGTTAATGCCAAACATATATTCGAAAATTGGAGTAGCAAGCATAATCAATTTAACAAGCATGCAAGAAAGAAAAGCTTTCATTGAAGTAGAAAGGGACAAACACCTTACTGCCGTTACATGCAGGCCAATGGGTCCCCCAACGAATAACTATTATTATTATTTTTTTATTTTAATTTTTTTTTTGGTTTCGGGGAGAATGGTTTTTGTGGGACCATGATTTCAATTTTAGTAACACATTTAGAAGTAAACTGAAGCCACCCCTTATCCAAATATTTTAATATCTAAGTTACACTTTTTATTTAATCTACTTTTTAATTTTTAATATATTTTTTTTTGTTTTTAAAAACTTTTTGTACCCTACATGTTATTTTCATTTTATTATTTATTTAATTTTTTATGTATTTTTCATTTTTTTCCTTTAATTAGGTTTGGTATACGAGAAAATTGAAAAAATTGAAAACTAAATTTTTTATTTTAAAAACATAATAATAATAAAAGAAAAAACTAAAAAGAAGTTAAACAGTTAAAAATTAAAATAAAAAAAGAATAAAACAGATTAAATAAATAAATATTTAATTAAAAGTAACTTAGTCATTTTGGAACTTTAGGATACCCCTTAAAACTATAGGGAGGATGGCCTAATCAAATCATGATCCCAAAAAATGGTTCATTTTAACCCTCTTGCTGCTGATAGATACACAACATGCCGAGATTGGGGTATACCTAAAAAAATTGAAAACTAAATTTTTTATTTTAAAAAAAATAATAATAATAAAAGAAAAAACTAAAAAGAAGTTACACAGTTAAAAATTAAAAGAAAAAAAAGAATAAAACATATTAAATAAATAAATTGTAATTGCAAGAAATCCTACACTACACCCCTCATATGATTTTATTGTTGATCAACTCATTTTTAGGTTTATATTCTTAATTTTATTGACTAATTTTTGAATGTTCTTACAAGAAAGATAAAGAAGTTAAGAATGATCTCTACTCTGAACTTTCTCTTTCCTATTTACTTGTTTCTTACTCAAAAAAGATCTCTCTCTTCTTTACAACTCGAATGACTATTTATAAGGAAATACATAGTGGATGACAGCTAATCTGTCCTTTATTTTCGGATATGGTTTGCGACATTCTCGCAACCTTACAGATGTTAATTTCGCAAACTCTCTAATCTTCGCAAGACTATCACATCTTTCTCGTGACCTTAGATGATGTCATTTATTCTATCATTTCTGAAACTGTTCTGCGACGCTGTTATGCTATGTCATTGATAACTTCGCTGAGACATTGTCATTGCGAAATTCTGATCCTACATCTTGCCTCTTCTCATATCTTCTCTACAAAGTAGAGAATGATGTGAGAAATGCCGCAGCTGCTTATCTTTTCATATTCCACATTTATCACACGTACTCTCTCTTCCATTTATTTATTGACACGTCTTCTGTAACCGCTACTTTTCAACCACTCACGTCTCTTCGTCTTAATGGTGTTTATTTCTTCGAGTAAAAAATCTTCTTTATATACTCTTTTTACCCCCCCCCCCCCCCTTTTCCACTTTTCTTACTTTCTCTTCTATTTTTATTCTCTCATCTCTTCAACTCTGTTATTCTTCTGCAAATTCTGCTGCTGTAATTTTTTCTTCCTTCAATCCTTTTACTTTGTATACATTCCCATACTCTATATTCAAACATGGATCCAAGTGGTCATAGATATGAGAAGAATTTACAAGATGTCCAAAAAGATCTTGCTGATAAAGGTTTTTCACTCTCCACCATTCCTGGTGAGAATGCCAAACCAATTCTTTCTGTCAAGCTTTTCTCTGATCAATATTGTGATGATCAATCAATCATAATTTCGCTAGGTCAGATTCTCGCGGGTCTCCCCATTCCTCTTTATAACCCAGATCTTCCTTTATTTTATGAAATTCTCGCTCATTCAGGATTTTCGCGAGCCATCTTCCAACTAAGTGGGGACTGCATCCGTCTGATGCTAGAGTTCGCTAATCGTGGTGCTGGTAGAGGATCTCTTTACTCCAAAGAACTTAGGGATCCAAAATTCGAAAACCTAGAGATAGTTGCTGAGAAGTATACAGTGGCAAATTTCTTTGAGAACTACGAACTTATCTCCATGAAGAAAGAGAATACTCGTTGGGGTATTCTATTAAAAAGGAAAGATAACATTGATGAAGCAAAAATTCTTATGCAAGATATTGACTGGCATTCTGGTAAAAACACAACTCCTCGCCAATCCAAAGATGATAAATGGTGTGTTTTTCCTTTAATGCTAAATGGACCCTACATTGATGGATCAAACGTTCTTCCTGCGAATCTCGCTGCATATCAACCTTGGGTTTTCTCTTGGCCCGAGAAATAGAAAGAGGTATGTTTCTCCCCTTTAACTCATTTTATATTTCTTTATTTATTTTTACTATTATGTTCGCTAACTCTTGCGACATTCCGCAGATCCAAAAACTGAAGGATAGTTATAACAGGACTGGGAAATCTAGTACTCTGTTAGCTCTTCGCTCATACACAGATGAGGTAAGAAATTTTATCTTATGACTTTAAATAGTACTGTTACTTCCATGCTTACTATTCTTATTTCTATCTGTGTGTGAAGATTATTGCTGAAGTAGAAGAATCTGCTGATGCTGCGAAGATTGGTGATAAAGGGAAAGGTGCTCTTCGCAGGGAAAAATCAACTAGTCCTCCTCCAAAGAAAATAAAAGTTCGTTCTTCTTATCCTTCAAATGTTCCTCCTAACGAAAATTCTGAAAGTGACAAGGGTGATGAGGATAACGATGATCTTGCTGCAACTGAAGATTCTCCACCTGAATCTTTTATGGCTAAGCTTTTTGGCCTCTTTTCTGATTCTCTACAAGGAATGGGAGATAGACAATTCGCAAATACCTGCAAAGCTCTCGCTACCCTTTGTGATGTCCCTTTACTAGATGGTGATAGCTCTCTTCGTGGAGTTTCTAGATCAGTGACTCCCGACTTCATGCATTCTCTCAATAGTCTGGTATACTTTTATCCTTTTACTTCTTCATTTTTACAGCTCAAAATCTCTTTCTATATTAATATTTTTTATATTTTCTCGCAGGATGGAAAAGCTTCTTTTGTTGTTGCCTCAGATCTAGAGAGAAGACGCGAAAATCTTGAAAAGAAGAATCTTCAATTTCGCAAAAAGAATGAAGAATTAGAAGCTGAAGTTAAAGGTTTTCGCGAGAAAAATAGACAATTAGAAATTGATTCTTCCTCGTATAAGAACAAATTTCTAGTCTTCAGCAAGCTAATAATCAGCTTTACGGTATGTTACTTTTCTCTTTTCTCTTTATTCATTCATCCTGTTGTTTTATCTTATTTAAATGATCCTTTTTGCAAACATTTATGGTCTTTCTGATGAAGCTACCCTTCTTCGCTCATTTCCTAATGCCTTGGATAATGATACCCTTCTTGAACGTCTTAACAATTCCTTAAATAGCTTCTCAAATGATAAAATTTCATCTCTTTCTCTAAATGAACTTAGATCGAAATTTCGCCTCTTAGAAATTGATCATAGATCCAGTTTTTAGGCTTAGCCAACAGATTTAAGCGTCTCCTTATTGATTCCAAAGAGAAAACCAATGAATTAAGAACCAAAATTAGCGGTCTCATAGATGATAAGGATCGTATCTCTGATCAAGGCCAAGGCTTTGGCGAAATTCCAAGAGGCTCTCCTTGAAGTTCAACTTGAGCGAGATGAAGCTAACCGCAAGAATATTGAACTCTGCGAAAGGGAAAATCAAATTCGTTCTCGTCTTCTCATAAGTAGTGAGGATGAATTTGTCTGGGCTGCGAAAATTTTAGATGATGCTAGAAAAGATTTAGGCGTAAATGTTAGTCTCCAAGTTGAACATACAGCCTTGATTAGAGATATGATTTCTGACAGAGAAGGTTGCTAATTGCTCTTCTTTACTAATCTTTTGCTTCTTATGAATTTTCATCAAGTTAATAATTGTTTCTTTTGTTCGCAGATTCTGAAAATAAATATCGTGAAAAGATTGAAGAACTTGAAGCTGAAAAGGAGGAACTCGCAAAGAATCTTTCTTCTCGCAACGACAAGTATTCTAGATTAAAGAATCAAATCAAGATCACTGTTGCGAATTTTAAGAATGACGCTATGCATTTTCGCAATCAAACCATCCAAATGGTTTGTGATGATCATAATATCCCACATTCTGATTATCCTTGTCTTTTAGAAGAAATCCCACAGAATACTCCCAGTTTGATTATCTCTGATAGCGAAGCTGACGATGAAGAATCTGATAGTGATGGAAGTTCTGATGGTGATGAAGATTCTGACGCAGATGAAGAAGGAAACAAGTCTGATGAAGATAATGAAGGATTAACCAAGAAATAGTCTTTACTTATTTCTTGATTCTTTGTAATACTTGTACATTTATTTCTTCTTCTGTATTTTGTTTCTTTCATTTTGACCTGCGTAAATTAAAACAATTCTTCTTTGCAATACAGTTAATCAATATAATCATTAATTCTTGAATTTTTGAGTAAATCTCTCATATGGAGACAAATAACATTTTCTAATTTCATACATTCCCATACTTGCCTCTGTTATTTGAATCCAAATGAGAGATTTCATAAAAAATTTCTTATTGTATAATTTCGCAACCTTTTGCGAAGTGAATTTTGTTTCTTTTCAAAATCTCATTCCTGTGTGGTCTTATTTTGCCTTCCTAATTAAAGGTCTTATTATGCCACCTCTTGTCATTGCGACAAAATCGCAGGACGTCCTTGCTTTCATGCAAAAACCCATTGATCTTGCCTTAACTTTTTCTTTTGTATTATGGCCTCTTCAGGAATGTTGCGACAATATGACAGGCCTAAATATTCTTGCGAAAATAAAGCCCCATGACATTGCCGTCTTGCGACGAAATCGCAGGACGTCTTCGCACTTTCATGCGAAAACCCATTGATCTCGTCTTATCTTTTCTTTTGTATTATTGCCTCTTCAGGATTGTTGCACAAATATGACAAGCCTTAATATCCTTGCGAATAAAAAGCCTCATGACATTTGCGTCTTAAGACACTTATCAGCTCCCTAATGGAGGGTGCCGCCCTTATCTCCCCCGGTTGCCCCTTCAAGGAGGCGTACTTCTACCATACAAGGTTAGCTCCTCCCATCCAGTCTTAACAACAACCAGTTGTTTTCGCAGCCTCTTATCCCTTTTACCTATAGGGCTTATGGTTACGAGACTGCACCCTAAGTGGGGTTTTCTTCAGGCCGAGTGCAGTATAAGCCAAGACTTGTCAAGAATGGCAAGGACGCTTCAAACGCCCCGGCACTCTTGACTCAACCGTGTACCTCGGCGCCTTGATCAGATTGCACTCCTTGGGAGAGTCCTTATTACCTTAGTCGCCCAACCTAAGTCATATGCTTAAGTTGAGAATCCAAGGTGCCTCTCCCGGATGGGCTTTATTGACCCCAAATCTCCATGACTCAGGTTTCCGGGGGTGTGTACCTTTCCCTGATCATGCAATAGGTACCCCCTTATATGACGTACTTTAGGTCTTACATTTGCCTCTTGCGAAATTGTATTCGCGAACTAGGGTGTACGCCATAAAGGTTCGCCTCTTTCTTTTGTCATTGTGTCTATTATTTTCTGTAAAATTCATTATCTCTGCGAGAGTCTCGCAAATCATTATATTGTATCTGAATTTCGCAATCTCAATTTTTTGTTCAATCAAATGTATTTTGAGAATTTTACTTATTGCGAGATTATCGCAACAACTTAATCATTCATACATTTCTTGTTTTTATTACCTTTGCCATCCTCTGCTTCTTTATTATTTTCTGCTACTGCTTCCTTGGTAGTGGTATGTTCATCCTTTTTATTCTGAGCTAGCATTAATTTCGCAACATCTCTTCTCCTTTCTTTCGATTGTATCCACCATCAACCTCTCACTTCTTTGTACATCTTTGATTTTGTGTCGCCAGTTTTCCTTCTTGTTTGCTCTTCCTTCGCAAGATTCTATCTCAGTTTCGTAACATCTCTTTCCTTCAACCAATCTCCCTTTATGATTCCTACACCATTGGGGTGAGGGAATTTGATGCATTTGGAAAGTTGAAGCTACACCTAGAATCCCATGTAGCCAAGGTCGACCAATTAATGCATTGTAGGTGATTCTACATCAACGACACAGAATGAGATTTCAGAAGATATTCCCTTCAATGGAATTTGCATAGTAACCTCCCCTTTAGGCTTGTTAGCAGTACCATTAAAACCATATATCTTATATGTTGATGGTATAAGATCATCATCTCTTCCACCCATGGTTTTATAAGTATGATAAAATAAGATGTTCACAGAGCTTCCAGTATCGACTAGAATTCTATTGATTGCCCATGAATCTTCAGCTTCATCATCCTCATCTTCTTTCGGTTTTGGATTAATTTCTAATTTTTTACCAATGGATTGTCATGCACCTCTTCTCCTTCGGGAATTTCTTATGCAGTAAAAGAAATGATCTGTTTCTGCCATTCCTCTAGTGGCGAGATTTTTGCAATATTCATAATTTCTCTTCCATTATTATCTCTTGCGGACACTCTACTCAAAACATTATCATGAAAATCTTCAATTGTCTTATATGAATGTACGATAGAGTGACAGAATAGATTTTTTTCTTTTGCACCAACTTCTATGAAGAATGTTTCTTTCTTTTTCATCGTATTCACTTTGTGATGTTCTGGCGGTGGTGGTAATGGTTGAGATTGCGGATGCCCTACCAGAAAGTCGTTTAGTTTTCCTTGATCTATCATTCTCAAAATAATTATCTTTACATTTCTGCAATCATTTGTGGTATTTCCATGAAAATGATGATAAGAATAAAATTCATGACTTCTGTGGTTTGGAGGTGGTTCCGTTCCCATGTTACATGGTGTTGGTATATTCTCCATCAAAATTATAGCTTCCCATATCTTCTCCACACTTGCATGTAGAGGTGGCATCTCGATTTCTTCCCATATTACCTTGTGACCTCCTTGTCCTATATTAAAGTTTGGTCTTTGACCTCCATAAGTTTCTTGTGGTTGATCGAGTCTTTGAATCTTGTTATTTCCTCCACAATTGTAGAAATTTCTTTGTCTTTCATACTCTTCTTGATCTCGGATCCCCATAGCTACCAATTTCTGCTGATTGTTACTTGTCACCTTTTCTTGTTGTACTTGCGAAGTATTCTCCACTGTATTTATTAGCTTGCATTCGCTATTTGTGAGCTGGTGTTCGTAACTGGATATTATTCCATTTCATTTTTTCTTTCCTCTAGAGCAATGTATTCTTCTTGAAGTTCTCGCAATTCAGTCATTGTAATCGTATTCTTGACTCTGAAAATTTGGACATACAACAGGTTAGTTGCAAACATAGCATTGATAAATGATAATATGAGATATCTCTCATCTACACGACCAGCCATTTCGCTACACATAGTTCTCCATCTTTTAGTCAAGCGTTTCAAACTTTCGCCAATCCTTTGTTTTAATCCAAACACATCTTCTATACCAGGTCGTGAGGAATTATTACTTATATATGCTCCCAAGAATGTGGTCTGCAGATGATTGAAGGAGGTTATTGTATTCTTTGGTAAACCTTCAAACCATTTTAACGCTTCTCCTGTTAAGATGGATGCGAAATATTTGCACAATACCGCATCATGATTTTCCCACTGTAACATGCACCTCACATAAGCTTTAATGTGTTGAATTGCACAACTTGTTCCATCAAAAATGCTAGTTAATGCGGACAAATTGCATTTCGGTGGCATTCCTCCTAATTGTACTTCCCTTGTAAATGTAGTTTTCGCAGATTCTTCTATTGCTTCATCCAATTGTCTTCTACCTACTTCTCCTCTGTTATTTAGCATTCCTCTCATTTCTTCTAATTCTTTCAAGATTTGTTTATTTACACCTGAATTTTGACCCATGGTCTCTTTAATTTTGCTTCTCTTCTTCTGCGTTCACGTCTATCTTCTCTTGTGAAATTTTGTATCTCTTCTTCATTATCATCATCTCGTCTTCTTCTGCAATTCTCTTCCTCATCCCTATCTTGCATTCGCAAATGATGATGTCGTTCATTTTCCCCTCCGTAATTTTGTTCATTTCTTACCAATTCAATTCGCTGTCTTTCAGCCATTCTCTTTACTCTATCATACTCCTTATTGAGATTATCGTTATTCCGGTTTTGTATACGCATTCTTTCTCGATTGTCATGATTGTTCTAGCGAATTGTCTCCTGAAGCTCTTCTTCTTCCATTTCCGCTCTCAATCTTTCACGTTCTCAGATTAAACGTGCTTGTTCAGCATTATGTCTTTCAATTTCTTCTTCAATTGTCTGTTGATTTCTTTGAGTTTCTTTCACATGTAAAATTCTTCTTCCTTCCTCTTGATTTCCTTCTCCATCTTGGTTATTTTGTCTCTGATTTTGCCCGTTCTCTTGATTTCCTCCAATTTTCCCATCATCAAAAGTTTCATTTTGTATAATGTAACGATCATCAGTTATTTCCCTATTTTCGCGATATTCTTCAACTCGTCCCTGTTTCTAGCGCGGTTATGTAGTTGCAAGAAATCCTACGCTACACCCCTCATATGATTTTATTGTTGATCAACTCATTTTTAGGTTTATATTCTTAATTTTATTGACTAATTTTTGAATGTTCTTACAAGAAAGATAAAGAAGTCAAGAATGATCTCTACTCTGAAATTTCTCTCCTATTTACTTGTTTCTTACTCAAAAAAGATCTCTCTCTTCTTTACAACTCGAATGACTATTTATAAGGAAATACATAGTGGATGACAGCTAATCTGTCCTTTATTTTCGGATATGGTTTGCGACATTCTCGCAACCTTACAGATGTTAATTTAGCAAATTCTCTAATCTTCGCAAGACTATCACATCTATCTCGTGACCTTAGATGACGTCATTTATTCTATCATTTATGAAACTGTTCTGCGACGCTGTTATGTTATGTCATTAATAACTTCGCTGAGACATTGTCATTGTGAAATTCTGATCCTACATAAATAAATATTTATTTAATTAAAGGTAACTTAGTCATTTTGGAACTTTAGGATACCCCTTAAAACTATAGGGAGGATGGCCTAGTCGAATCATGGTCCTCCCCGAAAAAAACCATGGTCCCCAAAAAATGGTTCATTTTAACCCTCTTGATGCTGATAGATACACAACCTGACGAGATTGGGGTATACTTAATAAGACAAAACTCGGGTCATTATGAAGTAAAAAATAACACCCCTTAACCATTTATTTTAAAAATGGCTAATATACCCTTGATTAATTAACACTGATAATGTGTTTAGGTTAGTTAATTTAGTTACTTAATTAGTTGAATTAAAATTCTCAAATTAGGTATTATTTAGATTGAACTCATGGGTTATGTGTTATGGTTTTTGAGGATTTTTTTTTTTTTTTTGAGATTTTTTTTTTGTAACAGAAATGGAACCACACTTGCCAAACAGGATTGCAAAGCTGCTGAGAGATTTTATACTCAAAATTATAGAAGGAGTCAACATTTTCATTTCTAAAAGTATGAAAAGACCGCAAGGTCGACAAAAAACTACCCTGCCGACTATAGGATTTTTGACACACAGAAAAAGATGTTTAGAAATGCATGATTAGTCGGCAAGGTATAGATTTCATAACCTGCCGACTAAACTATAGTCGGAAAAGTATAGATTTCATAACCTGCCGACTAAAATATAGTCGGCAAGGTATTAATTTCATAACCTGCCGACTAAAATATAGTCGGCAAGGTACGAGGATGGATACTGTGACGACCCTGTAACTGCTAATTTCAGAGATGAGAAGTCGTCACGGTATTCAACCTTATACTCTGCCGACTTTTGATTCTTCGTCGTTTTTTTTTTTTTGCTTTTGAGATTTCATCATGTATAGTTAGAGTTTTAAATAAAGATTTTGATTTTTTTTTTTAATATGTTTTAGTCGGCATGGTTGTTTTATTGTATAAAAAGTATGGGCAATTTGGTCTTTTAACACCTTCTAGACACCCCTTAGCACACTAGTTTGGATGGGAACAAAATGGATATACCACAATCAATCTAGGTATACCCCAATATCGCCAGAATACACAATCTATAAAGCATGTGGTAACACAAATAAGGATACTAGACACAGTTATGACACGACATTGTCAGGGAGACATCAAATCTTAAAAAACAAAACACATCAAATCTTAAACGCAAACACGTTAAATAAATTATCATTTTAGATATATGTCCCGTTTAGCGGCTATTTCAAATTCACTTTTCTTCAAAAATTTCAAAATCTAAACCACATTTTAGATACATGTCCCTTTGATTTGAACAATAAAATTAAATACTTAACTTACCGTTTAGTTCCAAAAATTTTCTCAAACTTGAAGTAGTTTAAAAGCTATTGGGAAAAAAGAGTTTGGCATAGTTGCAAAAAGTCTTGAAAATGTTGCAAAAGCTTTTAAAAACTATTTGATTTCTTGATTTTCTAATTCGTTCGATTCTAACTCAAATTTCTTCAATTGGAATCAGTTGTAAATTACAATAAACTAATTGTAATTTACTCATAATTGATTACAATAGCTTTAATGACCAATGAATTTGGAGAAATCAAAAAATAGTTAAAAAAAAGTATCAATCTTCACCCTGACTCCTCGCCATTGCACAATCATCTAGCTAATTTTATAAACAAAAATTCTTAACAGACCGTGTTTTTGGACTACATGGAAATCGCGCCCTCACATTAAAACCAAAAACAAGGACCCCTGTATTTCTCCCGCCGGCGGGGCCCACACTTTATGTGTGGATAGTTTTGACGTTGTTCAAAACCTCGGTTCATGAAGAACCACTGTTTTATAAATAACAATGATTATGGTGTATTTACTGAACGTAGCACAATAGGCTGATATGGAATAATACATTAAGTTCAAAAAATCCAAATACATTCATAGAAGAATCATTCTAAAAAGAGTGATGGGCAATCCTACACTATGATATTTATTCGTATTCTAACTTGATTAAGTTAAAAAAGTATTATATTATTGTTTGTAATTTTATAAACCAATTAAAACCATATGTGGCGTGTCCAAAATAGTCATCAAGTGCCAAAGTATCGGAGATGATTACTGTTGTGCCAAGAGATTCATATACTTCCTCAAGGATTCACAGGATCTGGCATCAAAAAAAAAGCTAAACTTTCGACAGAAGCAAATGTATATAAAACATAAAAGACACAGAGATTTAACGTTGTCGGGCAGTGTGCCTATGTCAGCGGGAAGCAGAAATTCACTTCATTCATCTTTAAATTAAAAGAGTGGTTAGGCAAAGAAGATAAAATCTTAAATTTTTTGTGCATGAGATTGAAGATTAAATTTTGAAGTGTTGGTATTAAAAGAATGACCAATTTTAATTTAGAATTTGAGTGGTGGATTTGGGTTAAATTCTGAGATGGGAATCTGATGCAGGCCGGAAGTGTTTGAAAGATGATAATATTATGCACGGAATATAAATTGATCAGTAACCGATAAAATATGTAGAAATTAGATTTTCTTCAAAGAGATGTTTCTAAAATCTTTGGGTTTATCTAGACCTCGTTGATTCACGGCGAATAACGACTATTGATATGCAATTAGTATTCAGACCTCGGGAAAAACCCAATAATGAATATACAATCAAAATTAATAAACTCCAAAAAAAAAAAAATCAAAAAAAGTCTCTAATTTTCGTTTTTGGAGCTCCTTATATGGTTCCACCTATTTTCCACACACATTAATTACCACCTATAATTATCCTATCTGTCACCCATATAATTTTTCATATATCCTAAATATTACCTATTGACTTTATTTTTACACCCTCCATAAAACCAACCAAAAACTAAACAAAAAAAAACCCTAAGTTACGGTTAATATTTCTTCTTCTCCATCTCCACTGCCGACCACCTTCTTCTAATCCATCTCCGCCCACCGACCACCACGTTCACTCATCGTTTTTAGTTTTTTAGTCTATAGATTGCTTGATCTTTTAATTAAAACATGCCTTCAAAGAAAGATCAAGCAATTGTAAGTTAAACCTAAATGTATATTTTGGAATGTATGATTATATGTGGAAGTTCATGTTTATATTGGATTTTTTACTTAAACTGCGATTGTTTTAATCAGTGGGCACATCCCATAGAAAGATTAAACAGTCAAATACGGTTGGTATAATTTACTAATTGAAAATTATACTTACAAGTTCCAAGGATTCTTTTGTTTTAATCAAATACTGTTAGAATATGGGCATCCAACTCAAAGCCAATTGGCCATGAGTAGAAAGACCCAAAGAATTATAAACCGCTGGATCTTAGATTTTGGATTATAAATCGCAGGATCTTAGATTGCGGATTCCAGACAATGTAGGAATAATAATCTCATTATATTAGATTACCCAGACAATGTGGGACTAATAATCTCAACACGCCCCCTCACGTGTAGGCTTGTTAAGTCTAACATGTGGACAATAAATCGGGTGACGCTGAGTAAAAGTGTGGTCAAATGAATCGACACAAATAGCCTGCTCCGATACCATGTTAGAATATGAGAATCCAACTCAAAACCAATTGGCAATGAGTCGAGAGGCCCAAAGGATTATAAACCGCAAGATCTTAGATTACCCAGACAATGTGGGACTAATAATCTCAGGATTTTAGATTACCCAGATAATGTGAGACTAATAATCTCAACAAATACGGTTGATCTCTATTTTTGGAGCAACGACCGTTTTAATGGTATTGTTGTACCTAAGTTTGGATAATCGCTAACCGCTATAATTTCGTCACCACATAAACACTATATTTAATTTGAAATACCACCTGGAGTCCTAAACGTCTTTGATCACATATATATAATCAATCAATCCAAATACAGAAGCACCATAATAATTGTTTTAATGGATTAGAAGACAAATAAGAATGGTGATAACTATAGTCTAATTTAATTTGATTTTTATAGTTGGCAAGTAGGAAAAAGTAGAAATGCAAAGCATAATTACTTTGGAAATTCTAATTAGAGTGGCAAATAGGTAATGTATGGGTGGCAAATAGGTGGAACCCCTTATATAGATAACTCCCTCTAAACAAACTCTATACTTAACAAAAATATAAAAAAATTGTTTCCTAGGGTATCTACTACCTCTAGGCAACTTTCCTAACTTATTAAAACTCTTAAAATAAAGTTTCTAGACAATTCTAAAATTACAATAACTAATAAATCCGAAATTTAATTATTTTTCTATTAAAATTATCATTAATAAAATACAAATAATAATAGGAAACAATAGATTTAGTTTCCCTAAATCTCCCTCCATCATTCTACCAGTG
This sequence comes from Papaver somniferum, assembly GCF_003573695.1. NCBI lineage: Eukaryota > Viridiplantae > Streptophyta > Magnoliopsida > Ranunculales > Papaveraceae > Papaver > Papaver somniferum. Next base: position 1,108,819 of record NW_020623156.1, read on the forward strand.
TTGAAGAAGATTTGTTCCTTGAATGTCGTCGGCACCATGTTCTGCATGCATAACTCGTTGATGGCAGTCTCCAATAATATGAACTGATGCATTGAAAAAAAATTATGTACCGTATGGAAGCATGAGGCATGGTGGAAACCCAAAACGGATCTCGATATGTTGATTCAAAAAAATCTCTCTTATTATATGGTAGATATGAGAAACGATCGCAAATTTTACTCCTTGATCTCCATGAACAACTTCATCAGTAGGTTCATCATCTTCAGGAGCTTCATCAAAAATACCATCAATTTATGTCAAACCAACATATATACCTTCGATATATGTTATTATTTATTCTCTTAATGAATTAAAATATTCTGGAGCTAGCACCTCCTCGACCTCGACCTGAACCTCTACCTTGACCGACTTGTACTCTAGGAGGCATCGTATAAACCCTAAGATAGACTTAGCGCTGGTACCAACTAGTGCAACGGATATATTAAAAAGAAAGCAAAGGGATAGTTTGTTCAGACCTCGAATTATTCTTAGGAATAACGACCATGAACATAGATAATTATTTAGACCTCGGTTTCCTGACTATAAATAAAAATCAGAATTAAACTTGAATATGTTCAATAAATTGATTATATTAATCAAATTCAATTGTCCAAAATAATAACTTTGCAGACTCCTAAATAGACTTAGGGAAAATCCCTAACTTGTGCAACAAGAAATGATGAAAACAACCCAAAAACCGACTCAAACCCTAATTTGCTATTTTTGGCAAATTTTAGGTTATTTAAAATAAAGAAAGTACTATGCCACAAACAGCGACCCGAACGGACTACTAACGAAGAAGTTATTAAGAAAACAAAAACTTTCCTAAAACGGTAAAAACGGCCTTTTGAGGTCCTAAACGATGGTATTTAGCTAAATTTTGGTGACCATGTGGATCAATAGATCGACATGTCTTGATCCTTGGGCCGTTTCCCATCAAAATGAACTCTTCTTGAGCTAAATTATGACATTCCGGTCCTTAACTTCCAAATAATCTAGCGCGAGTGCTATAACTTGCTCATCTGCATCAGAATATGTTTACCTGGTATGGATCATCCGATGAAAAAAATCATCATCAAATTGGTAAGACAGAAAGGAATTTGGTAAAGACGGTTAAACAACTCGACAATCTAATCAAATTAGTGGAGTTAGTTCAAGTAATTTTTATTTTATTTTTGTTATTTTTTCTTGGACTAATTGAAATTGTGTATATTGGAGTTTTTGATTGGTTCAATATTGATGTGAGATTATGAAAAGTAGTTTTCAGTTGTGTTTTGGGCTATGCTTTGATGTGTTGTGTTGTTGAAATAAAGTAGTTAAACGTTTGGTAAACTATAATATGCAAAGTGTCGTGGAATAAATATGCTTAAAATTTTGTTTTGTAAGTTGTCTTGTTGAAGTGCTGCCGATGTGACTAATGACAAACATGGACATGTTTTCATTTTATTTTAAATGGTATCTAAGAAGAATAACATACATTTTTTATTTTAATATTTTTAGATAAATAAGTAATCTTAAAAATTTCGTGTTCTTATTTTTACCGTTAAATATTTTTTTTTATGTTGTTATTATTTTTTTTAACCACGTATATTATTATTTAAAAGATGAAAACATTTTTGTTTTTTCATATCCATATATTGTTTTGTTATTGTTACTACTACTATTTCTACTTTTAGGAAAAAAGAAGCAGGTTTAAAATAATAAAATATAAAAACATTGATGGGAAAATATTGTCTATTTAATATAGTAACAAGTTTAAAATAGAGAATCAATTAATTAACAAAAAATGGGTCCACAACTACTGTTTTTAAAAGCTACTCCTGTGTAGCTTTTAAAAGTTGGCCAAAAATGGAAGTTCCAAATCCAAAAGCACTTTGAAAATAATTACCAAACACCATTTTCTTAAAAAAAGGTCTTAAGTTTGTTACAAAGTGCTTTTAGTGGGAAAAAATCCCAACCGGGATCTAGGTTGTTGTTGTTTTGCGTGAAAAAGCGGGGGGTCTAACAACCACACCCAATATTTCGCTTAGCAATCTGTATGGACAAACTCCAATATACTTTTAAGAGAATCAACTAGACAGTCAGACTCAATCTTAATAAAATTATATCAAAGAGTTATATCTCACTTTATCGATTCAATACTTACTCAACCAAATAGAAATCTGCGAGCCTAATTGAATACAAGAGAAATCACTTGAACGGTACCAAAGACCAATGTTCAAGGATCAATCAATTTCAATCAACAACCAAAGGTTGTATTTCCGAATTGATTGATTCAACGCACAACCTGTGATATTTCAATTATATAACAAAATATAATGCGGAAAAGAAATAACACTGACACCAGAAGTTTTGTTAACGAGGAAACCGCAAATACAGAAAAATCCCTGGACCTAGTCCAGTTTGAACACCACACTGCATTAAGCCGCTACAGAGACTAGCCTACTTTTAACTAACTTCGGTCTGGACAGTAGTTGAACCCAAATCAATCTTCCACTGATTCAAGGTACAGTTGTGCTCCTTACATCTCTGATCCCAGCAGGATACTATGCACTTGATTCCCATAGCTGATCTCACCCACAACTAAGAGTTGCTACGACCCAAAGTGGAAGACTTTAATAAACAAATCTGTATCACACAGAAAAGTCTATGGTAATATATAAATCTATCTCCCACAGAAATACCTACGAGTTTTTGTTCTGTATTTTGAAAAATCAAGGTGAACAGGAACCAATTGATAATCCAGACTTATATTCCCGAAGAACATCCTAGTATTATCAATCACCTCACAATAAACTTAATCGACTAGCGAAAAAAGTTATTGTGGAATCACAAACGATGAGACGAAGTGTTTGTGATTACTTTTATATCTTTCCTTTCAGAGAAATAAATCTCAAGCCAATCTTACGATTGTACTTAGTACGATATAAACAACAAGATCATATCACACAACTACAAGAAAAGCAGTATCGGTCTGGCTTCACAATCCCAATGAAGTCTTCATGTCGTTAACCTACAGGGTCTCGATAGAAACCTAAGGTTAAAGGTAAATCGACTCTAGCTAATACAACTAGTATCACACAGGAGGTCCGGGGATTAGGTTTCCCAGTTTGTAGAGTTCTCCCTTACATAGTCTTTCAAATCAGGGTTTGCAATCAATGTTATCTTAGTAACAAAGCATTCAATATTCACCGTTGGATGAAAACCTGATTAGATTCAAGATAATATCTTTCAACAGTTAGATCGAAACTTATCTTGTTACACACAAATGAAATGCACGTTTATCTAGGTTCGTATAGCCGTACCCAAACATGTACATCTAGTTAGTTCAACAGTAGTTAACCAAATGGTTAGCCATATGAGCACTTTCATATCAACCATATTCTTATTTACCATAACTAGTTCAAATGGTTAAAATGAACTAGTTATAGATTTGTTCAATTGCTTAGATCTTTATAATAGACACAATAGAAACAAAAACGATTTGATTCACTCGAATCAATTCATGAACTTTATAGTCACGGTTTGCAAACTTGCATTCCTTATTTTATATAAGATTAAGTTCACGAATAATCGTTTTTAGAAAATAACCAACTTAAGTACGCGGACTTAAGTACCCGGAATAATTTTGTTTTCAATTCACAAACTCTAGAAGAAATTATCGGGATGAGAACCTCCGACAGTACGGGGACTGGATACGCGGACTGGGTACGCGGACTCTAGTTCCGGTTTTCCTGAGCAGCAAAGTACGCATAATTTGGTTCAAGAAATAAGGACTTATACATGTATGAGTTACCTCACAATGTTTATATCCAACCATGGTTATATAATATAAACTCTCATTTCAATCATTGAAACATTCTTAGAGGACGTTATATGATTGTTATTCACAAATCATTTTTTGTCAAAGCCATTTTCAAGTAACTGAAACATAACATGACTTTCGTCACTAGTAAAGATGAACTTGGCCAAAGCGAAAGCTTACCAACACATATTTCGAGAAATAGATAAGCGAAATAGACTCGGCTCGAAATAGCAAATGTGTATAAGTCTATATTGCAAAAACGACTTTTGTCTCAAGATGGAGATAAAGTAGATAGACTTTTGAGTGATAGATAAGTTCAAGTCTCCACATACCTTTTAGTCGATGAAGTTCCACCAGTTCCTTGAGTAGTTCTTCGTCTTATATGATGATCGCCATGGAGTTCTTGAGCTCAACTACACTTTTTATCCTAGTCTGAGACTAAGTTATAAGTAGACTAGAAATCAAGACTTATAGTTTTGATCACTAACATTGACAAACATGCTTGAGATAGAAACGCATGCGAGTTCGACCGAGCAGTGCTCTAACAATCCCCACCTTTGTTAATTTTAGTGACAAAACTATCAATACACATGGAATACAAAATAAATAAATAAACTTTGTAGCTTCTCTTCCACATGCCTGATCTTCTTGGTTCTTCAACATTACTCGAAATCTTTGTCACTTCCAAGTACTTCAATGATTCCAAAGGTTGTAAGTTTAGTATCATCGTTGTTGAAAACTCGTAGCTATAACAATTAGAAAACAAGAATTCTCGATCATTGTTACCAATGTCATAAGTATTATTACACAGCATCAAAGTTCAATTGTATCACAACTTCGAAAACAATACTATGGTGATATGTATCACTCCCCCTTAGTCAATACTCCATCTCACATGGAAACCACTCCCCCTTACATAATGATCCGTAAAACCATATGTATTTGTAGTGTGAACTACACATTAATTCTCCCCCTTTTTCGTCAATAAAATTGGCAAAGGTAAGAAAACTAGTGGGATTCTAATGAAATTTCCATAGAGATATTTCATGAAAAAAATAAAGTACATATCAACTTTTTAGATGCAATCATATAGCCGAAGCTAAATGCTTTCATCAAGGAGTTTATAAAGATACAATATAACTCCTATAATATTCCACAGCCGCACTCCCCACAAAGATGTGGCAATTAAGCACAAGTTCAATTAAGAACTCTCCCCCATAAAATGTCATTCCCGAAATAACAACAAAAGCGACCTTACTTTAACAAGAAAATAAGGATTTCTTTGGACATAACAAATCACGTACGAATATGAATTTGAATCCAAAAATACTCAATTAAATTCACCACAAGAAAACCCATGATTAATTTAATCGGAAATGCTCAACATAAGAGAACTTATGGAGCCACACAATATACACATAAAAAATATGGATCAGGAAAGATCAATACTGCGGAATAGACAAGGATTCATTCTATTTTCCATTACTATTTGCAATGACATACAATAGACATAATCCTCGTAATAAAAAGTTCATCCTATCTTAATACTTGCATAATGACATAATAGGCTTAAAACTTTTGTCATGTCAAAAGTTCATTCATTCTTTTATCAATAATCGCGTATCGACATACGAAAGACTTAACTTTTGACAAGGTATGGGCCAATCATAGTTCACAGACGCAAACACACATATCCCATAACATATTGCAATATATAAAACCATAAAGATTAATATTGCAAAAATCATTTCCAAACAACTTTTTAGAATTTAATCAAATAAACCTAAAAAATAATGAAGATGAAAACATTGGACACAGCTATGTGTAATCACAATAACGGCTATTCCAAAAAAAAATTATTCTTCCTAAAAACACAAGAATAAAATTCTCATAAGAAGATTTACTAGACAGAATCAAAAACAACTCCTATGAAATATTTCACTTACTTTGAATACTCTTCTCATATTCCCTATATTCATCAAGCTCATCTTCGATCAGATCAATCCTAGATTCAAGATTATCCATCTTTTCTTCAAGTCTCTTGGAAGAAGCTATGAGATCACTTTTCAGGGCACGCACTTGTTCCAAGACAAGATTCATGGTTAAAGAGAGCTTATCAAAATGAGAGGCAGAGGAGTTCCCTTCTGGAGAGGAATCCCGTTTGTCAGAGCACATCTCATTATCGGAAGAATCAAAACGAATCTTCTTAGAGGGAAAAACAACAGTCCAAACATCACTTTCTTTGCTTGAAAGACTTGAGGAGGACATGATAGAAGAGATAAATGAAAAGGAGTGAATACAGGGAATAAATTTCCCAAAAGAACCCTTGAACAAAACCCTAATAGAAATTGGTTATCCCCAGAGGAAATCTTGTATGAGGGAGCCGTTTATCAGCAAAAACAGTTTTAGGTCAAAACAAACATAAGCGAAACAACCCTAGATTCAAAATTTCATCATAACCCTCTTGAAAAATATGATTCTTGTCATAAGAGAGATAAACAAGAATCATCATAACAAAATTACAGAATGTAATTGTTCCAATCCAATACAGGACTCGGAGGTTTCTCATGAGGGGATGAAGTATTGGTTATTCCATACTTCTCTGTTGTCTTTAGGAAAAAAGAGTTATGCACATCATTCTTTCCCTTTTTTAGCACAGTTTTGAATACCTTGATTCTTGATATTTGAAAACTATGCAGTGCTTTGGAAATCTCTTTTGGAAAAAATGAGGGTTTCATAGGAGATTTCTTTTTCCTCTTCTGCAAACATCGTTTAGCAGAGGAGAACTGCTTTCGATCTTTAGTGCTAATATCTTTAAGATAATCCTGATCATTACACAAGGCGACCAACATACTTGGTAAGTTCTTGTGGTATTCCATATCATCCTTTTCGTCAGTGTAACTTGAGAATGATATAGAGTCAGGAGAACCTTGCTGATAATAAGAATCACAATTGCGATTGACAGCCTCCAGTCTTAAGTTAATCAGTTGGCATTCCGTATCTTCAATCATTTTAATCGAGGTTTCTTTTTCCAGTTGAAACACTTCTGGATAAGTAAGATCGTTCATCGCGGAATAATCAGGACTATTAGGAGGGCAAGTGTGATTATCAGCAAGGAGGTTAAGAGAACATTCATAGATTTCATTCTCTGGACAATAGTCAAGAGTATCCATCCATACTTTGGTTAACTCATCAATCTCCGTATCAGGGTGTTTAGTAGTATCATGGACACTTCTATAGCACTTGAAACTAGTTTTGCTAACATAGTTTTTCTGAAGTTTCTTATCCTTTTCATTGATTGGTTGAGCTTTCTTTTGGGACTTTCTTTTACTTTGTCTAAGAGCTTTCTTAAGATGTTGTATAAAGAGTGACAAAGTGGAGTTAAATCAATTCTCATCCCTTTCATCAATAAATTTAGGACGTCGAGACCTTCTATCAGATGTAGCAACATGGTTGCTAAACAAGCGACGTTTATCTCTTTGTTTAAGTTCGAGATCGAAAATTTTAAGCTTTCCAACAAGAGTATTTCTGGAAAGTATATGAAGGTTGTTTCCCTCAACGATGGCATGCTTCTTAGAATCGTATTTACATGGCAACGATCTGAGAATTTTCATCACAATGTCCTTTTTAGGAATTGTCTTACCCAATGCAAAAGATGCATTAACAATTTCAGAAACTTTTCGATTAAACTCATCAAATGAATCTTCATATGCCATACGAAGGTTTTCCCAATCGAAATTTAGGTTTTGAAGCCTGGCTTCTTTTTCACTGGTATTCCCTTCAAATACGGTTTCTAAGATATCTCAAGCATCTTTAGACCGAGTACAATTAGACACATGGTGCTGAAGATTAGGGGTAATGGTATGTATGATGGCATTCAAACCGTCGGAGTTTTGCTTGGAAGCAAGTATCTCTGCAACATCGTATTCGCCAATATTCTTTGGAACAGTAGCATTACCAATTGCCACGACGGGAGCGTCATAGCCATTAACTACATATACCCATGATTGAAAATCACGTGATTGAAGAAAAGCTCGCATAACAATTTTCCACCATAAGTAGTTTGAGCCGTCGAAGACTGGTGGTACGTTAATTGAGATAGCACCTCTGTCCATAGAGTCACATCGCTACAAACATAAACTTTTGAGATCTTGAACGTGTTTGCCTGCTCTGATACCAATTGAAAAAGCGTGGGTCTAACAACCACACGCAATATTTCGCTTAGAAATATGTATGGACAAACTCCAATATACTTTTAAGAGAATCAATTAGACAGTCAGAATCAATCTTAATAAAATTATATCAAAGAGTTATATCTATCTTTCTCGATTCAATACTTACTCAAGAAAATAGAAATCTGCAAGTTTAATTGAACACAAGAGAGTTATATCAAAATATAATGCGGAAAAGAAATAACACAAACACCAGAAGTTTTGTTAACGAGGAAACCGCAAATGTAGAAAAACCCCGGGATCTAGTCCAGATTGAACACCACACTGTATTAAGCCGCTACAGACACTAGCCTACTAAAAACTAACTTCGGTCTGGACTGTAGTTGAACCCCAATCAATATCACACTGATTCAAGGTACACTTGCGCTCCTTACGTCTCTGATCCCAGCAGGATACTACGCACTTGATTCCCTTAGCTGATCTCACCCACAACTAAGAGTTGCTACGACCCAAAGTCGAAGACTTTAATAAACAAATCTGCATCATACAGAAAAGTCTACGGTAATAGATAAATCTGTCTTCCACAGAAATACCTACGAGTTTTTGTTCCGTTTTTTGATAAATCAAGGTGAACAGGAACCAATTGATAATCCATACTTATATTCCCTAAGAACAACCTAATATTATCAATCACCTCACAATAAACTTAATCGACTAGCGAAACAAGTTATTGTGGAATCACAAACGATCAGATGAAGTTTTTGTGATTACTTTTATATCTTTCCTATCAGAGAAATCAATCTCAAGCCAATCTTACGATTGTACTTAGTAAGATAGAAACAACAAGATCAGATCACACAACTACAAGAAAAGTAGTATAGGTTTGGTTTCACAATCCCAATGAAGTTTTCAATTCGTTAACCTACGGTCTCGATAGAAACCTAAGGTTAAAGGAGAATCGACTCTAGCTAATACAACTAGTATCACACAGGAGGTGTGGGGATTATGTTTCCCAGTTGCTAGAGTTCTCCCTTATATAGTCTTTTAAATCAGGGTTTGCAATCAATGTTAGCTTAGTAACAAAGCATTCAATATTCATCGTTAGATGAAAACCTGATTAGATTCAAGCTAATATCTTTCAACCGTTAGATCGAAATTTAGCTTGTTACACACAAATGAAATGCACGTTTATCTAGGTTCATGTAACCGTACCCAAACATGTACATCTAGTTGGTTCAACAGTAGTTAATCAAATGGTTATCCATATGAGCACTTTCATATCAACCATATTCTTCTTTACCATAACTAGTTCAAATGACTCAAAGGAACTAGTTAAAGAGTTGTTCAATTGCTTAGATATTTATAATAGACACAACTGAAACAAAAAAAGAATTTCACACATTTTCAGTAGATGTCACACAAGCCCAGCACACATACGCTGGTGGGGAAACAATACAAAGAAATGAAATTAGGTTTCTTTTGAACCAAATTTCATCTCATTACCCATACAACCAGAGTACAAGAATCAATGGCAGCAACAGCTGTAACAACTTCAGGTGCAGAACTGATGGTTCAAGCAATTCTTCGAATATCTGTCGAGCAGAAACTGATAGTGTCTTTGTGCATCAACAAATCCCCTTCTCTAGTTCTCCAATTCCTGTAAATTCAAGTTCAATCAAATCCATAACTCCATTTCTTCCAGGAACTGCAAATCATTCATAATCTTCACATTCAGTCCCCGATAACAACAACACTTCTCCCTTGTATACTCAGCTGATATATAGTCTTGAAACTCCACCTTGTGCTTCTAAATTCGAGACCCATCATTCCCACAGCTCTAGCTTCTTGATACTCTTCATCCTCCTCCTCTGCTCACCCACAATCGATGACAGCAAGACCATCTTCTCAACTGACTTTCAGTCTCGGCCAAAATTCACTGTTTATGTAGCCTCAGATCCCCTTTCTCTGCTTGTCTGCTTGTGAACTGAATTTGGTTCAAAAGAAACCTAATTTCATTTTTTTGTATTGTTTCTCCACCAGCATATGTGTGATGGGCTTATGTGACATCCACTGAAAATGTGTGAAATTCATTTTTTTTTTCTGTTTTCTTTTGTTTTTTTTAAATGAAATGCACTCCATGAGATGGCCACATGACCGCCACACAAGTTCCATTTTGGTGTAACCAAATTGAAACTATGATGGGTACATGTCTTGGGAATTTTCCTGATATAAAACATTGAAGAGAAAATAAAATTAGTGTCGCTTTTCCTTCCTTTTCGCAACTTCAAGCCTTTGTACCTAAAAACATAGAAAAGATGTGTAACATACAAAATTCCAAGAAAATTAATAAGAAAAGTGTAAGAAATCATAGTCAAAATTGGGTGTTTTAGACACCTATCAAATTCCACCACACCTCATCTTTTCTAGTCCTCGATCAAATTAAACTAATCTAATATACAACAACTCCGTTTCGTCGAGGATGCAGTTACTTTTAGCAGAATGTAACAAGCCTTTGAACCACTAAGCGTCCCTAGTGGACGAGTTATAGTCTCGTGAAGGTTTACTAGAGGTGTACCTACAAAACATGTACTCCAACTCATTGTTACTTTTGAAAAATAGAGAATGAACACTAAACAAGCTATTTAGTTGGCATTTAATCCCGACTCAACTAATATATATACCTCATCGTCAAGAAAAAAGTCCATCTACTTAGAAAGGCTAGTGTTCATTCTAAATTTTTCGGAAATCTCTAGAAGTCGGAGTTTTTCCTACATCAAAACTTTTCTTTTATGGAACCCTTACCCCCCACACTTAAACATGACATTGTCCTCAATGGAAAATGGACTCTAATGTATGATTCAAGACAGGGAATTCCTAATATGATGCAAGCATGATAAAACACAACAAAACTAAAAACTAAAAACTAAAAAAACGAAAGGTAAGAAATACGATACAAGCGGGTTGCCTCCCTCTAAGCGCTTGTTTTAAAGTCGTCAGCCCGACTTTCAGCTCCAAGTACTCCTCCAGAGGGAGTGGATCACTCAATTGAATGACCTCTTCATTCTCCGTCACAAATTGCTCATAGTATGGTTTTACTCGATGACCATTCACCTTGAAAATCTTCCATGTTTTGGGACTAGAAAGCTCAACTGCACCATGAGAAAACACATTAGTAACAATAAATGGTCCAACCCATCGGGACCTAAGTTTACCGGGAAACAACTTAAGACGAGAATGAAATAAGAGAACTTTCTGCCCTATAACAAAACTTTTCCGAGAAAGTATCTTATCATGAAAAGCCTTAGTTTTCTCCTTGTAAGTGTGGGAACTTTCATATGCATCATTGCGGATTTATTTCAATTCATTAAATTGAACCTTTCTTTGTTTCCCTTCGGCATCTAGCTCTATGTTGCACATCTTGATGGTCCAAAAAGATTTATGTTCAAGTTTTACGGGAAGATGACAAGGTTTGCGATAGATCATCCCAAACAGAGACATTCCAATGGGAGTTTTGTACGCTGTCCGGTACGCCCATAAAGCATCATTGAGTCTAAAGATCCAATCTTTCCTTGTAGTATTCACCGTCTTCTCTAGAACGGACTTGATCTCCCGGTTAGAAATTTCATCTTGTCCACTTGTTTGCGGATGATAAGGTGTGCCAACTTTGTGAGTAACATTGTACTTCTTGAGAAGAGCGTGGAAGGATCTCTGAAAATGGGAACCTCCATCACTAATCACCACTCGAGGTGTGCCAAACCTAGAAAATATTTGTTCCTTCAAAAACTCACAAACAACTTGAGAATCATTAGTCTTGGTGGCTCTAGCCTCCACCTATTTAGAAACATAATCAACAACAAGAATAATATGAAGATTCCCATTCGAAGGCCCCATAAAATCGACATCCTAAACATCAAATATCTCTACAGGGAGAATTGGTGTTAGTGGCATTTGATTTATAACACCTAGATTGCCGGTTCGTTGGCACCTATCACAAGCTTTACAAAACAAGTATGCATCTTTGAATAAAGTGGGCCAATAGAAACCACTCTCAAGAACTTTGAGAGCTATCCTTTTGGACCCAAAATGGCCTCCACAAGCATATGTGTGACATAAATTAAGAATAGATTGAAACTCAGAGTCTAGGACGCACCTTCGCATTATTTGGTCAGCACAATGCTTCCATAAATATGGTTCATCCCATATATATTGCTTGGACACTTTCTTGATTTTCAACTTCTGAAAAGTAGACATGGTACTTGGTACTTTTCCCGTCACCAAGTAGTTCACAATATCAGCGTACCATGGAGTTGTCCTATCCACTATAAAGAGTTGCTCATCCGGAAAACTATCATGCAAAGGAATTTCTTCTTCGGATGCAATCAATCGACTCAAGTGATCTTCCACGGTATTCTCACTTCCCTTCTTGTCCTTAATTTGGAGATGAAACTCTTGAAGAAGAAGAATCCACCTAATGAGCCTTGGCTTGGCATCTTTCTTTTTTAGCAAGTATAAGAGTGCAGCATGGTCGGAGAAGACAATCACTTGCGTACCCACCAAGTAAGATCTGAACTTTTCAAGTGAAAACACTATAGACAACAACTCTTTTTCAGTGGTTGAGTATTTGATTGTTATTCACAAATCATTTTTCGTCAAAGCCATTTTCAAGTAATTGAAACATAACATGACTTTCGTCACTAGTAAAGATGAACTTGGCCAAAACGAAAGCTTACTAACACATATTTCGAGAAATAGATAAGCGAGATAGACTCGGCTCGAAATAGAAAATGTGTATAATCATAGTCTATATAGCAAAACGACTGTTGTCTCAAGATAAGAGATAGAGTAGATAGACTTTTGAGTGATAGATAAGTTCAAGTATCCACATACCTTTTAGTCGATGAAGTTCCACCAGTTCCTTGAGTAGTTCTTCGTCTTATATGATGATCGCCATGGAGTTCTTGAGCTCAACTACACTTTCTATCCTAGTCCGAGACTTAGCTATAAGTAGACTAGTCAAGACTTATAGTTTTGATCAGTAACATTGGAAAACATGCTTGAGATAGCAACGCATGCGAGTTCAACCGAGAAGTGCTCTAACACTATGAATGTATAATTGTTTAATCTTATCTTTAGCATTCACATTTTGTTGATGAAATTATGATTTTAATAAAGTAGATTGGTTGAATTTAGGGATTTTTCATTGTTTGCAAACGCAACTGAATCTACATATTGATTTTGCAGGTGATATCAATACTACATCGTCAATGATATATCATGGGAGGTTCGGCATGATCCCATTTTAATCTCTGGTATTACTCACGCTTCAAGCTACATTCAAATACTAATGTTTAAATAAGGGTATTGTGTACCATTATTCAATGATTCATTTTTTGCTTAATCAACTAACATGTTTTTCACTAGGTACCTAGACTCTTGTTACCTAGACTTGTCAACAAAATATATAAGAAACACATGAGTGGATAATGTACATTCCGACAAAAAATAGGTTTTGGCCTAGACACATACGAGTGCGTAATGTACATATTTTTGAATTCTTTGTTGTTCATCTTAATTTTTCCTTTAATACTTATTTTTAATTATGTTTTAATGATGAATATGATGGTAATTGTGGTGGATTTATCCACTGATGATATAAATTTTATTATACTTAAGAAGTTAGACCTTCATCGCGATTAATTTTAAATTGGAGAGAGAAAATAAAAAAGGAAAGAGAAGAAGATAAAATAAAGAATAAAGTTGAAAGTAAGGGGATGTATAACCAAATTTTCTTGTTTCTATTTGACCCGAACTCATTTTTTTTTTGATCAGCAAAGAAAGGAATATATTGATCAAAAATAGAGGGTATAAAAAGATTATACCACCCTAAACCAAGTACAAACAAAGAAAGAAAAAACAAATCCCACGGATAGGAAAATGCTCAAAGAAAAGAAAAAAGAAGAACAAGCTACATACAACCTAACTTCAAACTTACCTAGTTTCAAAAAAAGTTGAGTGCCAATTATTCATAATATCAGTTGAAGATATGCCTTCGAAATCTTTGATTGCTAGAGACCAAGAATACAGGCAGTGAATAGCCTTATTTGTCACAGCAACTTCATTGCAGATTTTACCAGTGAACACCCTTGCATTCCTCTTGCCAAATACACCACAGAATTGCAGCAAGAATTAAATCCCAGACTCATATTTTAACAGACCACTACTCCATTCTTTATAGTTTTTGGGCATATGACCCATCTTCCACGTAATTTTTTAAGAAAATGTGATACAGTCCACATTTTATTTAGCCCGAAGATCCAATTAGTGAAACTCTGTCGACAGGAACCAACAAACCATTTGTAAAGGAAAAGTTTACAAAATGAACTGTCTGTCTACTTTAGTTTACAAAGCAAAAAAAGATCTTCCACTTTATTCCTTTATTTTAGCTGAATTTGAACTTGAAACAATAATTAGAATGACCCATATCAAGTTGAAAATTAGAAAAGAAAAAGTTCAGATAGACACGTTGTTTCATTATTGATTTACCAGTTCTTTTAGATGTGATTTGTAAGCCATCCATATGAAATCCAAACACATTTCGGTGACCAAGTAAGTGTGACATAAATATCCGACCTATACTCATTTTTTCATTTGTATCTATACCAAAAGATGGAGCACGCTCACCCGTTCCCAGGAAATACTATATTTTTAAGTGAATTGTGTATGCACACTGAGTGAAATAATTTCCTGTGATCACTGAAATTGGGTTGAAATTGTTTCCATGAAGATGGAAACTAAAACAAAAGAATAAGTGGAGAATTATTGAGTTACCGACGTCAGGACACTAGCACTAGCTAGGAGAATCTCAATAATCGCCAGCAATGAGAATATTATTGCATTCTTCTCTTTGTACTTTATATCCGTAGGGCCACATCAGTTAAAATCAAAAGGAAAAGAACCAAAAACGCTGAAGCCGATCATGGTGCATGTCCATTACATCATAATCGGTAGTTTTCTCTGACATACCGGTTGGTCCATTTTGCGCATGCTGCATTTTCTTTTTGCTGGAAAAACCTCTGCAACTTATTTAGTTTCCATCTTCTATAAAAACCTGATGTCTACTACCATAATCTAGATTCATAAACAAATCTCAGATTATATACATTCTATTTGCTTTTCCTCTTTGCTAGGTTTAATTACTGAGTTTGCTCATCCATTTCTTTTCCTATTATAATTTTTCACTATCATGGCAACCCAAGAGTTACTTGTCCGTGGTGCAACTGGGTTACTGGTGAATTTGAGTTCTGTTGTTTCCCAACAGATTACGGAGGCTTGGAGTGTCAAAGATGAGTTGAAAAAACTTAAAAGAACTTTGGAGAAGATAGCGGCTATAACAACCGATGCTGAGAACAAGCAAGGGGAATATGAGGTTGTGAGGCTTTGGTTAAAAAGGCTCAAGGATGTTGTGTATGATGCTGATGATGTTCTGGACGAGTTTTCTTATGAAGCCATGCGTCAAGTTGAGATGGGTGGCAAGAGAAATAAGGTACGGAATTTTTTTTCATCCTCCAACTCTCTTGTGTTGCGTTGCAATATGGCTCAGAAAATCAAAAATATTAAGAAGAGACTAGATGACATGTTTATTGAGATATCAAGGTTTCAGTTTCAAGTTTCTACCGGTGGTAACACTTATGATCACAACATTGTGCAACAAAACCGACTTATTCTATCTGCTGTAGATGAGTCAAGTGTCCTAGGAAGAGATAATGATAAGTCGACCATAATCAATATGTTGACTACACCCCACCCATCGTCCTCATCCTTAAATCCTACTCAACAAGAAAACATTTCTTTCATATCCATAGTTGGTGTGGGTGGATTAGGAAAGAGTACACTTGCTCAATTGATCTATGATGATGAGTTGATAATAAGAAACTTTGAGACCAGAGCTTGGGTCTGCGTGTCTGACGATTTTGATATCATAAAGATCTTAACAAACATAATTGAGTCGGTTACAAATATCAAGTGTGATCATTTTTCAAGTTTCATCGTCTTGGCCGATAAATTTCAAAAAGAGTTGAGCAACAAGAAATATTTTTTAGTACTGGATGATATTTGGAACGAGGATCCAGTAGACTGGGATGAACTTAGATGTTTGCTAGCAGTGGGAGCTCATGGGAGTAAAGTCTTAGTCACTACACGTAGCGACAAAGTTGCATCTATTGTGGGAGGTCCTATCGCACCATACATGTTAGGAAACCTACCCCAGAGTGCATGTTGGTCTATAATCAAGAATAAAGCCTTTTGTTTAGGGGGTGAAATAGTGACTCCAAAAATGATATGCATTGGAGAAGAAATTGCAACAAAATGTGGTGGTTTACCACTTGCTGCCAAAGTTCTCGGCAATGTTATGCGCTTGCATAAAACCGAGACTGATTGGCTGTCAATCGTAAACCATGCCATTTTTAATATGGTTGATGTGAAAACGAAAATGGTAGCTATACTGAAATTAAGTTATGATAAATTACCCTCGCGTGCGAAACTTTGTTTTTCCTATTGCTCTTTATTTCCAAAGGACTGGGAGATTAATAGAGAAATTTTGATTCGTTTGTGGATCGCTGAAGGGTTCATTCATCCATCACATGAAGGGAATCAAAAATCACTAGAAGATGTCGGTGATGATTATTTCCATAGTTTATTGGCTAATTCGTTTTTTCAAGGTGTGACAAGGGATAAGTTAGGCGACATCAAAACATGCAAGATGCATGATTTAGTACATGATCTTGCCCAGAGTGTCAACGGTGTTCATGATATCAAGATTGTCAATTCTGGCAAAATGGAATCTGTTTCTAAATTTCGTTGTTTGCAGATAGTTTTAGACAAACAAAATTCGAAAACATTTTCAAAAATCTTGGAAAAAGCAAAGAGGTTGAGGTCCATTTTTTCCATTGAAAATGATCATTTAGGAGAACATTTACTTTATGGCAAGAATCTTCGGGTAGTTTGTTTGCTTCGTCGGCATGCTCTAGAAATTCAATCTTCAATATTTAAGCTTAAGCATTTAAGGTACCTAGACCTATCTTATTGTAGCTTCAATGAAGGACGGGATGTGTCCATCAGTCAACTTTACAATTTGCGGACATTAGTGCTTCATAAATGCGAAAATGTTACAATGATTCTCGTAGAGATTGGGTCTCTGAAGATGTTAAGCCACCTAAATCTCTCTTTTTCGGATGTTGAATATCTACCTGATTCTGTCGTCCAACTTACTAATTTGCAGACGTTAGATCTATACCGATGCACTAGATTAGTAGCCTTACCGGTAAACATTGGGTCTTTGAAAGATCTAAACCAGTTAAAACTCAAGTATTGTGAAACTTTAAAAGTTTTACCTAGTGAAGTCGGAGCCTTGACACGATTAAGGTGCCTGGATTTGTCATTCACAATGATCAAAGTATTGCATGAGCCAGGCATTAGCAACCTCTGCAATTTGGAGTCGATCCATTTTGGAAAATGTGAGCTTCCCAAAGAAATTAGAAATTTGCCAAAATTGAGAATCTTTAAACATTGGAGAGATAACGAAGATGAAATGCCTAGAGGTATACAAACTCTAACTTGCCTTGAAGTGTTAGAATCTTATGTAGTGAGGAACACAGAAACCACCTCTTATAGTTGTGGTGATGGTGGGATTATAAAAGAATTAGCCAGTCTAAATAATCTACAAAAGTTAAAGATCAGCTATCTGGAGTTTGTGAGAGGTGGTATGGACGCCGAGAGAGCACTGTTAAAAGATAAGATAAACCTTCATGATTTGTGTCTAAAATGGGGTTCCATTTTTTATGAAGACGAGGAAATTGTTTTCGATGAGGAATTGGAGTCTCTCGAACCTAACGAGGTGTTGGAAGGTCTCGAACCAAACCATAGTTTAAGAGATTTGAGATTATTTGGTTTTCCGGGTTCAAAGCTTCCGAAATGGATGGGTTCATCCATTTGCCTTCCAAATTTAGTGGAAATAAAGCTTTGGTATTGCAATAAATGTGAGAAGCTACCAGCACTCGGTCTGCTACCATGTCTTAAGGTTCTTGAGATTGAAGTAATGAGGTCAGTAAAATGTTTGGGTGAAGAGTTTTATTACCAGCAACACGAAGAAGGAAGAATCAGCAACAGCGGTAGAAATGGTATTGGTAGTTGTAGTGCTGCAAGTCCTACTACAGGATCATTATTTCCATCGTTAATCGTGTTGCAGATTTGTCAAATGGAGAATTTAGAAGAATGGGTTGCTCCTCCTCTTCAAATCTACAATTCATTTCCTTTTCTTGAGAAGCTAGAAATCAAGAGATGCCCAAAACTCAGAAGCACACCAAATTCTTTTCCATTTCTTAAGAAATTGGTATTATGCGACACCAACAGCAAGGAAGTAGCCTCAATCTTATCTACAGGAGGGCTTACCTATCTCACGTCCATCGATATATCATATTCTCCAGAGCTACGATATCTCCCACAGGGAGTACTTCTCCAAAATATTACTCCGAATCTTGAGGAACTATCTATCGATGGTTGCCCTAAGTTTCAAGGTTTTCTTCAAGATAATGATCTAAACAACTACAACAACGGTCGTCAGGGTGATCGTGATTTCGAAACAATATTATCTTTTTCATGTCCTGAAATCAACTACAGCAATAGCAACAAGTCTCTCCGCTCAATATATTTCAATGATTGTCCTGTTTTAACGTTACTCCCGGATATTCGATCATTTACTTCTCTCCAGAAATTAGCAATCTTGAAGTGCGATAAGTTGAAGGAGTCCATATCTTACGATCTCAAGACTCTTACCTTTCTTAAAGAGCTGAAATTTGATTTTATTCAAAGCGAATATACAGGTCACTTCTCTCTCTCTGTTCCTCTTTATTCTCACTATCAAAAATATTATTTATCTCTATGCATTATCTGTGTACAACAGAGTTGAAGTTTTACTATTATATTATTCGCTTCTCAATATGAGATTATTATGTGCTACAAAAAGTATCTTTAAAAATTACAGTGTAATATTTACAGATTGAATGAGGATTAAATGAAGGTCTCAAGAACACAAGTAATTGATCAATAATATACCAGGAGATGAAGAAAAGGTATACACAGTAGTAACACATTGATCCTTCTAACTCCCGATTCATATGATTTTACATTAACCATCCAGTTGTCTTTTAGATTGTTGGTTGATCTTATGTATAGTTTTTTGGTCCACGCTGATACTGCAGGTACGTACTGCGTTGTTTTAACTTCCAGTATTATGAATCAGCTTCATTCGAATGGATATGGAGATGCCTGACTGCTACAATGAAGAGACACAGCTAGTTTAAACAAAGATCAATGGCAACGCACACCCTCATGCTTATGTTTATCTTTGGTTTGGAGCTAAACAAAGCATTTGCATTAATAAAGGAGCTCCAATATTCAGGTGATGGTGGCGTAAATATATATGAAGGTCAGATTCAAGACCCTAAGAGTTACCAAAGGAGAATTGTATCACCAGTTGAAGAGCAGATCTGAGTTCTTGTCGAATTGGTCCTTTTATAGGTGACATCTGAGAGTCCAAGTAATCGACTTTGTAATAGTTTCCAGGGGTTTTTTCGACTTCCCTTTGCCTCTGCAAATGACTGGTGGTGGTTGTGGTGCCAACTTAGTTGGGATCACAGTTCGGTGAGATAAAATGTAATCTTTTACAGGTTAATGTATGTGGAATTTTGTGTGCCACTGTAAGACTTAAAATAATTATTAATGTACATTTGTACGTAATAATTAAAATTAAAAAAAAATGTTTAATCATATCATATAATTTTACTCGTCTGTAATAGGAGTTATATAGATTGTGTATTCATGAAATAAAATAAAAGAGAGTAAAAACATCTTTATAAAAAATTTGGAAGTCTTCCAAAATCTAACATGTTTTGCAAGACTTTTATCAAGGCAAATATATACACAAAAATCACTCAAAGTCTTGAAAATAGGTAAGTATGCAAAGTCTTTGAATTTTCAAGTTTACAACGAGTAATACAAAATTTAGAAGACCTTTTGACAATCTACAACGAGTAACATAAACTTTGAAAGAGATTTTAAAAGTATACAACCAATAACACAATACTTTGTAAATCTATTAAACTCTTTGAAAATCAATAAAAGTATTTATTGAGTAAACCCGCGTAAGACTTAAATACATAATACGTTGGATAGTTTCAAATGCTTAAGACTTAAGTACGTAATACATTGAATAGTTTTGGGTATGGAAGAATTTAGCCAGGTGAGGAATTTCTAAATGAACCGTTTTTTGGGGACTACTCAAAAATGGTGGGGGACTACTTTGTGATAGGAATATCTATCCTATAGTTATTAGGGGGTATCGTAAATTGTAGAAATAACTAACCTACCCTTAACCTAATTCAATTTACAACTAACCTAATAACCACCTATATATATGACTACCTCAGACCACCACCGCCGCCACCTCTATATATAGTTTAATTTAAATCATTAACAAAATCAAAATTATAACAAACTCATTATTTTTCATTCGTTTTTGGTTGAAAAAATGAGAAGTAATTGTCAAAATGAGTTAAAAAATGGAAGTCGCAGAGAGAACTTCGGCTAGGAATTTTGGGAAAAATTTTGTCGAACTAGCCGAACCTGATGGAAATGAAGAACATGAAGGAAAGTTCGGCTATTTCGAAAAAAAAAATTTCTAGGCGCAGGTTGCCGAACTTAGTTTTAATGGAGTTTTTGCTTTCAGAAAAAAGTTCGGTTACGTCGCAGTTTTTTTTTCCTAACCGATCTTTTGGTTCAGTTACGTCGCAAAAAAAAAATTCCTAGCCGAACTTTAAGTTCGGTTACGTCGCAAATTTTTTTCCTAGCCGAACTTTTAGTTCGGTTACCTCGCAATTTTTTTTCCTAACCGAACTTTCTTTGAAAGCAAAAACTCCATTAAAGATGAGTTTGGGTACCTGTGTCTTCAGAAGCATTAGCCGAACTACACTAGCTGAAGAGTTCGGCTACCTGTTCTTCAGATTTCGTAGTCGAACTCTACTATCATAGCCGAAATCAGTTTATAAAATTTTCATTTTTTCGAAAGTTTATGCCAATTCAAGCAAGATTAAGTAAATTTGAAGTATACCTAAGTACCCAAAACCCTCATTTCCAAATCAAGCATCTTAAAAAGAAAAAATCATTACACCAACACTAATTAATCATTACACTAACTAATTTAATTATCAAGGGTAAGTTTGGTATTAAAAAAAACATAGATAAGGGATGACTCAATATTAATTCTAATATCCACCCCAAAAATTGGAGAGTAGTTCCCCACCATTTTTGAGTAGTCCCCAAAAAACGGTTCTTCTAAATCAGACGCGTTGGTGGTTACAGAGCCGGCCCCATAGGATAATCAGGGAAAGGCACACTTTGGGGCAACAACGCCCAGGGGGAGTAACAGCCCAGTTTTACAGAGGGGGTTTTCTTAAAAATGAAATTCTAGTAGGGACTTATTGATGAAACTACATAAATATTTAGGACAATGTTTAATAAACATAAAAAGTTGGGGACTTATATTGAATATTCTATAAACTCTTTCATTTCTTTCCACCAAAAGATCTTTTTACCTTTTGCTCTTGGAGCCTAAAAAAAAGGTGTCCTAAATAACCACCTAATTCTCTTGTATTCTTTGAGTTATTGATTGAAAAATGTAACTGGATAATTCCTTTTCATTTTTCTAATTCTAACACGGGAGGGTACATTCACACTATCAAATTCACACTACCTCTTATTTTAGGAGATATTTTTCTTACAAATATTAGACGATAGCGTATTTAAACATAATAATTTAGAGATATACTCGTCTTACAATGTTCTACACACCCATAAAAATTACTTATCTTTTATTATGAGTCATGACAAAAAAAAAAAAAAAAACGGAAAATGGGTTATTTGTCCAGATATTTTTAAAACATGGTTCTAATGGACGAGTAAAAATTAGTATGAGTGAAATGGACACCAAAAAAATAGCAAGAATGCAACTGGATTCATCCTAGCTTAAACTTAAAAAAGAGCGAGGATGAAACTGGATGCATCCTGATGTAAATTAAGAATAAGAAAAAATATTTGAAAATGGGTAAGATGAAACTGTTTACATCCTGGCTATTTTTACATTCCCGTCCATTTAAACAGTATCAAATTTTATATGTCTTTCTCACCCAAAAATTGTTGATTTTGGTCTTTTTAACCAATTTTGTGTAAAATAAATTGGGGGCACAAAAAACATTTGTTTCGGGGCAAAAAAATCTTAAGTTTCTTAAGCAACGCATTTGAATAGGTGTACTGTGTTAAAAGTCTGAAGGTAGTTTATATACATATCTGAACAACCTTTTCACTCTTGCAAGGACACTACTTACGGTCCATACTGGAATCAACAAGATATTTGAACAACCCCCCATTCATTTTCACTCTTGCAAGGACGTATTTGTATAAACCCAACGTATCATACTATCTCTTTAAACAGTTTCATTAGAGGGACCGATCACAGGGAAAAAAAACTTAAATCCACTAACAACCTGTTCTGTTTTGGGCAGCTAAAATGGATTTCTAGTCACGATTCCTTCAGTGTAGAAGTTACTTTGCATTCACAAAAAAAACAAAAAAAAACGTGGAAACTGATATTCTAAAGATCCATGTTATATGTGGTTCAGGTTTACATATAGAAAAGCTATCTGCTTAATTACTTCTCTTCTTTTGTCCTTTTCCATTTCTTTTATATAACATTAAATTGATTAAAAAGACCGAAATCAATAATTCCTGGGTGAAATGGACAGTTAGATTTTGATATTGTTTAAATGAACAAAAATGTAAAAATAGGCAGGATGTAACCAGTTTCATCGTGCCAATTTTCAAATATTTTTTCTTATTTTTAATTTACACATGATGTATCCAGTTTCATCCTTGCTATTTTTTAAATTTAAGTATTTTTTTTTGGCCATTTCACCCAAATTATTTTTTACTCGTCCATTTGAACCGTGATTTAAAAATATTTGGACAAATGACTCATCTTCCGTTTATATAATCAGTGCGGGCAGGTAGAACTATAGTTGGGTGAAGAATGAAGGTAGTTTGGCTCTAAATCACTTATACCGGCTTCTTAATTTGGCCGGCTCTAAATCACTTTTCTTTTATTCTTGAACATATATGTGATTTTAGATGATTTCGAAATAAAAAAGGAAGAGGAAAAATATTAGATTTATCAGTCCCTTGATAAATTTGTTCACTTATACATATTTTTAATTTACAGAAAGAAAGATAATATCAATCACTACAATTACTCAATGATCTAAATATGGAAAGAAGATTAGTACATGCAATCTAAACATAGAAGGAAGATTAGTACATGCAAGATAATACGTGATTGATGTCATGCAAAGAAGAATATGGAAAGAAGATCAATGCATGCAGAGAAGATTATATGTGATTAAGAATATGTTGTAATTATATTTAATTCCTTTGATATATTTATAGTATTAGGGTCTTTACTCTTGTTATGTAACAACAATCAGTATATATACATAATAAAATCATCAACCTTCACACTGTTGTGTGAGAAACCAAAACCTGTGTTACCCAATTTTCTTTATGGTAATCTAGAACTAGGTTAATTTTTTTTTCCCCTAAAACATCATCATCATGACTAACGGAGGCGATCAATCTTCCCCTTCGACTGTCATTCCAGAGAAGGATACTGGTTTATCTCCTACCAGTCCCTATTATGTGCATCCTTTTGATAATCCCACATCAGTCATTTATTCTCCCTTGCTCACAAGTGAAAACCACTGCACCTAGAGTCGAGGTATAATGAAGGCACTAAGTGCAAAAGGCAAACTAG
This sequence comes from Papaver somniferum, assembly GCF_003573695.1. NCBI lineage: Eukaryota > Viridiplantae > Streptophyta > Magnoliopsida > Ranunculales > Papaveraceae > Papaver > Papaver somniferum. The sequence goes on from NW_020623156.1 coordinate 1,132,748, forward strand.
GATACATTGATGGAACGTTAAGAAAGCCAACTAATGCATCAGATCTCGCCCACTGGACGAGATGTAATGACTTAGTAGGTAGCTGGATCTCTAATTCCGTGGATCCAGAAATCCGTTCAAGTACTTAGAACTTCCCCTCGGCATATGAACAATGGTTAGAAATCAAATCTTGTTTTTCTCATCATAATGCGTCAAAGTTATATGCTATCAAACAATCTATTGCTTTGTTTAAACAAGAGAATCTGAGTGTTGCTATGTATTATACCCGGCTCAAATCACTCTGGGATCAATTAGATGCTTTTCGACCCATTGAACATTGTATATGCGGAGCAGGTAAGAACTATATGAGTCATCACAGTCAGGATCGCTCCATGGAGTTTTTGCAGGGTTTGCATGATAGGTTTTCAGCCCTGCGTAGTCAAATACTTCTTATGGAACCCATGCCAACACCTGCGAAGATATATAACCATGTCAGGCAGGAAGAAGAACATCAAGGACTCAATTCTTCTTCATTTCCTTCTGTGGACTCTGCTTCCCTGAATGTCTCTCGCATCTTCGATCCTCGTCAGTCAAGGCCTTTTCAAAATCCTGGAAATAACAAACGACAGCGGCCCTTCTGTGACCACTGTAACAAACACAGTCACACTAAGCAGACCTGTTGGAAGCTTAACGGGTACCCAAAAGACTTGCCCAAGCCAAGGGACAGAACCTTCTGTGGTCGCTGCTATCACTCAAACCCCGGCTGTTGCACCAGCTATAAGCGCTGCCCAGTATGCACGCCTGTTATCTCTACTTGAAGATGATAATGATCGCATGATGTAGCACCATATGCTCATTTTGCTGGATCGTCAAACCAACAAAGTGATTGGATGGAGTAAGCATGTGGCAGGCCTATATACTTTTGTTTTCAACCATTTTCTTTATCATTAACTGCAAATAAGCCTGTTGATACATGGCATTGTCGTCCAGGACATCCGAGTGTGGATTGCTTTAAGTTTTTATCTCGTAATTTCCGTTTCATTAGTTCTTCATGTAGTCATGGTTGCGATGTGTTCCCTCGGGCTAAACAGACTCGTCTCAAGTTTAATAAAAGTATTTCTTTGTCTAAACATCCATTCCAATTGATTCATGCTGACATATGGGGACCGTTCTCAACTCCCTCTCTGACTGGTGCTAAATATTTGTTTGACAATTGTGGATAATTATTCGCACTGCACTTGGGTATTTTTGATGAAATCCAAGTCAGAAACTTTAAAATATCTTCATTATTTTTTCAACTTTGTTGTCAAACAGTTTGGTCAAAAGATCTCTACCATTTCATCTGGTATTAATTCGTTGATTATCCCTCAACTCTAGACTTTCGGGTCTGATAATGGATCCGAGTTCAAATCCAATGAACTACAATCATGGTTTCACCAACAAGGAATCTTAGATCAAACTAATTGTGTGTATACTCCGCAACAAAATGGCATTGTTGAAAGGAAACACCGCCATTTGCTCAATGTAGCTAGAGCATTGCGTTTTCAGGCTAATCTTCCACTTCGTTTTTGGAGTGAATGTGTACTTTCTGCTACTTATATTATCAACAAGTTACCAACTCCTGTGTTGTCTCATAAGACACCACATGAAATGCTCCTGCATAAACAAACACATTATTCATCCTTGCGTGTAATTGGCTATCTTTGTTTTGCAAGAAACACTCGAATTTCTCACAAATTCGATCAACGTGCCAAGCCTGGCATCTTCATTGGTTATCCTTATGGTCAAAAGGGATACTCTATTTATGATCTAGAATCAAAATCCATATACACATCCAGAGACGTTGTATTTCATGAGAATACTTTTCCTTTTCATGATGTTGTGAACAAACTCAATCCCACCTTTTCTGCAACCTGTTCAACAATCTGAGTACATTGATTTCGATCCAATTTTTTCATCTCCATCTTCGCCTGTATTCTCCCCTGACAGTTTACGTCTGTCAGTTCCCAGACCTACCAATCCTGAAACTCAGGATTTCTCTCATTCTGGGATTCCACCTCATCCAATCTCTACGGCTCCAATTGGTTCCCACACTCAGGAGTCCTCTACCGTATATCCAACTCCACGTGGTTCTTCCACTATGGACCCCTCCACTACATCATCAGCTCCACGTGTTTTTCCTAACTCTGACGATTTTTCTAAACAAAGTTCAACAGACACTTCTGTCACACCAGTTGTGGTATCTCATGCACCATCATCATTATGTATTGATTCTTCATGTACTGCAATCTCGTCTCATCATTCTGAGACTTCAAACTCTTTTGTGCTGCCAACACCAGTTGTGAATCCTAGGCCAATTCGTTCCAGGAATCCGCCTGGATACTTGAAGGACTATCATTGTGCTGCAATAAGCTGTCCCTCTACATCAGTCCACCCCATGACTGATTATCTATCATTTGATACTTTCAATCCAACTCATAAAGCTTTTTTGGCTGTTGTTGTCCTCACAGCTGAAACAGAATCCTTTTCCCAAGTCATTCAATGTCCTAAATGGCGCGCAGCTATGGCCAAAGAAATCCTTGCTTTACAAGCAAATAATACTTGGCTTGAGGTTGATTTACCACCTGGTAATACGGCAATTGGATGCAAGTGGGTCTTCAAAATCAACTTTAATTCTGATGGCACCATTGAACGTTACAAGGCTCGACTTGTTGCAAAGGGTTACACTCAACAAGAAGGTATTAATTATTATGATACTTTTGCACCTGTCTCTAAGCTTGTCACTATTCGTGTTTTATTGTCAATTGCAGCAATCAAATGTTGGTCTCTCCATCAGTTGGATGTCAACAATGCATTTCTTCAAGGCGATTTGGATGAAGAAATTTACATGAAAATACCTCCTGGTTTAGCTCGCAAAGGTGAGTCTAAAGTTTTTCTCCTTAATAAATCTCTTTATGGCCTTAAACAAGCCTCTAGGCAATGGTTTTCCAAACTTTCTTCGGTTATGTTAGCTGAAGGCTTTACAAAATCTCTATGTGATAATTCTCTCTTCACATATCATCGGGGTTCTACCTCTATTTTCGTTCTTGTCTATGTTGACGATATCATCATCACTGGCACAGATGATAACTTCATTTGTTCTCTTAAATCACGTCTTGCCTCTCATTTTTCCATTAAGGATCTAGGTCGCTTACAATATTTCTTAGGAATTGAAGTCTCTCGATCTCCTAAAGGTATTTTTCTTTGTCAAAGAAAATATTTCCTAGATATTCTAAAAGACTCAGGTCTCACTGGAGCTCGTGTTTCATCTTTTCCCATGGACATGCATATTAAATTGCTCCCTACAGATGGAAAAGCTTTAACTGATCCAAGCTCTTTTCGTCGTCTAATTGGTCGCCTTTTATATCTCACTGTCACTCATCCTGATATTACATACGCAGTCAATTACTTAAGTCAATTTATGCAGCATCCACGTACAACTCATCTTGATGCTGCTCACTGTGTCCTTCATTATCTCAAAGGTACAATTGGACATGGTATTTTTCTCTCTTCTTCCAGTGTACTCTCATTACATGGATATACTGATTCGGATTGGGCAGGATGTCCAATTACTAGACGATGTACTACAGAATATTTTGTTTGCATAGGTTCTAGTCCTATTTCATGGAAATCAAAGAAACAACCCATTGTTGCTCGCTCTTCCGCTGAAGCTGAATATCGTGCCATGGCTAATCTTACGGCTGAACTTCAATGGTTACGTTATCTTTTCAAGGACTTGCATATTCCTTGTCCTTTACCTATCACCATCTCCTATGATAATCAAGCTGCAATTCACATTGCCCAAAATCCTGTGTTTCCACGAACGTGCGAAACACATAGAAATTGATTGTTACTTTGTTCGTGAGAAGTTACTGAACGGGTTGATTTTTCCAAAATATCTCCCATCTTCTGACCAACTCGCTGACGTTTTCACCAAGCCACTAGGAGCACAACAATTTGGGCGGCTGGTAGGAAAGTTGGGCGTCCATTCAGGCTCTCCCGCTCCAACTTGAGGGGGGTATTAGATTTATTAGTCCCTTGATAAATTTGTTCACGTATACATATTTACAGAAAGAAAGATAATATCAATCACTACCATTACTCAATGATCTAAACATGGAAAGAAGATTAGCACATGCAATCTAAACATAGAAGGAAGATTAGTACATGCAAGATAATACGTGATTGATGTCATGCAAAGAAGAATATGGAAAGAAGATCAATGCATGCAGAGAAGATTATATGTGATTAAGAATATGTTGTAATTATATTTAATTCCTTTGATATATTTGTAGTATTAGGATCTTTACTCTTGTTATGTAACAATAATCAGTATATAAACATAATAAAATCATCAAGCTTCACACTGTTGTGTGAGAAATCAAAACCTGTATTATCCAATTTTCTTTAAAAAAACTTGGATTTTTAATTTTAACATACTACTCCATTCCATTAAATATTAAGATGTGCAACATCTTCATTTGAGATTAGAAATAAACATACATATAAAATGAGGTAAGTGATCGACTTGATAACATTTTATTATTTGAACTCGTTCATGTATATTGATCTCATGTCATAGTTGAAAGGGATCCTCACTGAACTTCACCAAATATATGACAAGACTTTTCTGCCATTATTGACTAATAATTGCTTAAGCGCATTTGCTTAGTTATTTGGAGGAGATTTCTTCTTTGGTGGTAGATGTTTCTGCTTTGGTGTAGGTTTTGGCATTGTTGGAGGTTTTGTCTTTGGTGTAGGTTTTGGTATTGGTGGAGGTTTCGTCTTTGGTGTAGGTTTTGGCTTTGGTTTAGGTTTCGGCATTGTTGGAGGTTTTGGCTTTGGTGTAGGTTCTGGCATTGGTGGAGGTTTCGGCTTTGGAGAAGGTTTTGGCTGTGTTGGAGGTTTCGGCTTTGGTGTAGGTTTGGGGCCTCTTGGTGGTAGTGGTGGTGGTGGTGGAGATTTAGGTTTCACCGGTGTCTTCGACGTCGGAGGAACATGATACGGTTTATGAAGTGGTGGAGCTTTTTTTCGGAGGTTCTACGGGTACATAAGTTGGCTTCTTTGGTGGTGGAGGAGGCATATATAGCGGCTTCTTCTTTGGTGGTGGAGGAGATTTAAGCTTAATTTTTCCAGGAGGTGGTGGTTTAGGAAGTGGCTTACAATCGAGTTGTGCATCCACAAGAAATGGAAAACTCAAAGAAAGTATTACTGCTATAAGAACACTAGTAGTAAATAAGAAACCCATTGAGGCTTTTATTCCTCTTTTGTTTCCCATACTAATCATTTCTAAAAAAATTGTTGTGATTTTTGCACAAACTTCTCCCCTCTTTATATAGAGAGTACAAATTTATCCGCTTACAATTTACGTTTATTGGATGGGATTCTTGAAGTTAGGCATCATAAATACTCCTTTAACTGTTTTCCATTCGTACAATGCAGGTAACCCAATTAGTGGGGCACTGCACATACCACCCCTTGTCAGAATCGGACCCTCCATTTATGCATTGCACATTGCAAAGTGAAACTTCTATAGATTCCTAACATATACTCTTTACGTTACTTTTTAGGTTATTTTTTCCGTTAATTTTTAATAGGCTGGTTTTGCTTTTAGAGAAATTTAAGGAAATTAAGAGAACTAATCATTGAAAGTGGTCCTGATGACACTTATCAATAAAAGAAGTGAAATGAAATGGTCCCCTTGACACTTGTCAGCAAAAGAAGTAAAGTGAAATGGTCCCCATGACACTTGTCATCAAAAGAAGTTAAGAGAAAAGTGGTCCCAAAAAATTAAAGTAACATTTGACTTTCCCAATTATGAAACCAGCCTATTTTTTTGAAACATTTATTTATAGAAACCAGTCTATTAAAAAGGAACGGAGGGAGTAGATTTCAATATGGATGAGTAGATAAGCCCATTATACGGCTGCAGATTATCTTTGTACTATCTTAATTTAATGTTTATGAAAAGAGCTTTTTTTTCTTTTCTTTCCCGCGATATTATAAGGGCTGCTGTTATTGCAAACGACAAGAAGCAAGTTGATTTCTATATATGGTACATTACAGGACCATTTGTCTATAAACACCCTTTAAGAATGAGATCCCGCAATTCATACATGGCTCGAGTGCATGGTGAAGTGGGACTTCCCACTTTGTGTGAGTGTATTGGGGCGGCTGGACAAGAAGAAAATGAAAAACAAGATCAACTAGAATGTTTCCAGTATGGCACGGTAACTTTAATGTGCACTAAAAGGACGTAACACAAACCTCGTTATTACCGTCCAGGATCAGTCCTTGAAAGACCTTTTCCATTCATGGCTCATGGCAGTTGGTTGAAAGAAAAGTCCTGGCTTCGTACGTATGTGGGAGCAATTCCTTTTTGTGGCTTTGTCTTATGAGGAAAAAAACGAAACACAACGATATTTTTATGGGGCTTATCAGAGATTATACGATTAAGCGGAAGCGGGTATCGGTTCATACATTGAACTTGAGCTCCGATTAGCAAGAACAAGCAGCAGCAACAACAACAACGTTTCAACACAACGATCAGCGGGTACTACAATCTCCAAAGATGAGCACATACTTAATTCACAGGCTAAGAACTTAAAACCTTTATCTCTTTATGGTAACTATCTTTTAGGGTTAAAGTTACCACTTTTCTAATGGTAAAACCTTATGTGTGATATAGGTGGGAATCACGTAACCCTTTACACATATGCTAGAGATGTTTATATAGGTTCCAAACCCTAAGGAATATGGAACCCTACCGGGCTTACCACATACAATATGGGCGACCATATTCGGATCCAACCCGAATATCTAACATCTCCCACTCGCACGTAGTGTGTGTGGATTATACCAGAAGAAAGAAAAGTTCATATTAGTAAATAGTCCGTGCGACCGTCGAGGTACCTCCATTTTGGGAGCTCCATACTAGAAGCTCAATATGAGTCAGCATAGAGACATCAACCCTTTTAAAAAAATGTTTGTATCTCGCAGTATCCTAGGTCCATCAAAATCTCATTGGTCTAGACTACTCTGATCCCTCGTAGAGCTAGTCTAACCCTCATGCTAGCTTATTGTAAATACATTCACACTTGTGTTGCAACTCCAGCAAGGCAACTCAAGTTGTCGACTGTGAATATAAAACATTCATGAGTTTGATGACCTTCCTCTCGCCCTATTTCCATGAAGTTTCAGAATCAACTGCTTTCCCAGATATGTACCCTTTAAGCCGGATCATCCATGGCCACAGGACACATACTAAGGTAGCAATCATCGAATCTTTACTTAATAACAAAGTCAAAATTCGTAAGGTTACCTGTGTATAATCTAATTATCATACAGACTCACATGGTGAGAAAAGCAGGGAACGATTTTCGCACCTCCGTAGTGGTCGCAAGCACACATAATATGAAATGCGCTAGAGTGGAGTTTTACTTGACTACACAAGTATATGTCACAAACTCTTACACTCTACAAATCTTGACTTAGTCGCAACTCTTGCGCCTAATCCGAAATTTCTAACTGCTCGCTTTCAACAAGCGCCGTGAAAGAGACTTCTTATTTGGCTATCCTTTAAGGTATGATGAACAGTAGGTACATTCATCATCGATCTTCACTATATAGATCTCATCTTGGTATTGCCAAGGCGATGCATCATCTCATCTTTGCTCGCTCTCCTTAGCGCCAAAAAGTGATTGCTTATGTGAGTAAGCTAGACCATACCTGGTGACATGTCAATCAAGTTTAACATAATGCGTTCTTTATGCACCAATGTCAGCGTGTATATCCATGCCCATAAGTAAATAATTAATCACAATAATAATCCATTATCGAATTGTATTGATTATTAATAAATATCCATAAAACACATGCATCTACGATCATCATGTCTTAGAAATAAAATGAAATAAATATAAAGACATTCATTACCACCTACGTAAACCTAACGCTCTAATCATGAGACAAGAAAACATCTCTTGGTATAGGTTTAGTAAGGGGATCAACTATCATCAATTCTTTAGGCATGTGATCCAAAACTATTTCTTTCTTAACAAGAGCAGCTCTAATAAAGCAACACCTCCTATCAATGTGCTTAGTCTTTCCATGGTACTTTAGGTCTTTTTCATAAGCAATCATTGATGTGCTATCAGTGTGAATTTTCACAGCATCAGTAGAGTGAGTGACAAATTCAAAACTCTTAAAGAACCTCCTTAACCAATTAGATTCTTGTACTGCATCTTGACAAGCTACAAACTCAGATTTTATTGATCACATAGAGAAAATTGACTGTTTCTTACTACTCCATGTGATGGCCCCGTCATTTAGCAAGAAACCATACCCTGATGTCTATTTTTGCTCTCCCATTTCGCCATTCCAGTTAGCATCACAATAACCACTGAGATGTAGATCTGAACCCTTGTAGCATAACATGAGGTCGCTCGTCCCTTTGAGATACCTTAGTATCCTCTTGATCGCTTTCCAGTGTTCAAAACCAGGATTCGACTGGTACCGACTAACTAATCCAATAGCATAGCATATGTTAGGCCGAGTACACATCATAGCATACATCAGGCTCTCAATTGCATTGGAACAGGGTACCCGTGACATCCTGTCTTTCTCTACAAGGGTATTAGGGAACATCTCAAGGCTTAAGTTCTGACCTTTAGCAACTGGTGTGTCTATGGGCTTGCAATCTTTCATGTGAAATCGCTCAAGAACCCTTTTAATGTATGTCTCTTGTGACATACCCAAAAGTCTCTTTGAACTATCTCTAAGGATCTTAATCCCGAGCACATATTGCTTTTCCCATGTCCTTCATCTCAAAAGTTGAGGACAACCACTCTTTTGTGGCGACAAAAATTTTCATGTTACTTCCAGCTATAAGGATATCATCAACATATAAGGATAAGATAAGGAAACATTTATCGGATCGTTTAACGTACACACAATGGTCTTCCTCTATCATCGTAAACCCATTGAAAACAATGGCTCGATCAAATTTTAAAGACCATTGTCCAGATGATTGTTTTAGTCCATAAATATATTTTTGGAGCTTGCAAACTTTGCGCTCTTGACCTTTAATCACGAAGCCTCTGGTTGCTCCATGTAAATTTCCTCATCTAGTTCTCCATTGAGAAATGCAGTTTTAACATCCATTTGATGAAGTTCCAAATCCATATGTGCGACAATAGCTAGCATAAGGCGTATCGAGGAAATTCTCACCACAGGGGAGAAAGTTTCCTCGTAGTCAACACCCTCCTGTTGGGTGTAACCTTTCGCCACAAGGCGAGCCCTATATCTTTCATATAAACCATCCACATTGCGTTTGACTTTGAAAAATCATTTGTTTCCAATTGCCTTGCGCCCTTCTGGGAGGTCAACGTATTTCCACACACCATTTATCCTCATTGATTTTATCTCTTCTTCCTGTGCAATAATCCATTTTTCTCTTTTAGGAGATAACATAGCCTCTTTGAAATTATTAGGCTCTGCGTCATCATGTGAATAAACCATGAAACTTTCCCTTTCAATCTAAAAACGACGACGAGGGACTTTTCCACGTTCACTTCTCCGAGGTTGGGGATCCTGATTTGATGGAGCCAATCCATTATCAGGTGGAACACTCCCACTTTCCCTAGGAGAACGAGGAATTTCTTCGTTATTCTCAACTAGACGAATTGGTGTGTCTTCCATTGACTCTTCCACCTCAAAGAGGCTAAGATCTCCCCCTACCTCGTTCCTTCTAGAAAAATCCTGTTCTAGGAAATATGCATCACGTGACTCAATCTCAGTTACACTTCCATCATGATGCTCACCAATGAACACATGGCCTTTTGAGTGATCAGAATATCTGATAAAGATACATTTTTTCGCTCGAGGGCCCATCTTCCCATACCGATAAGAATCGTTGTGTACATAAGCAGCTGAACCCCATGGTCGCAAATTACCCAATTCAGGTTTTCTTTCGGTCCATAATTCATAAGGGGTGGAAGGCACTGACTTTGAAGGCACACGATTAAGGACATATGCAACAATCACTAACACATATCCCCAAAAATAAATAGGAAGATGAGCTTGCGCCATCATTGACCTAACCATGTCTAACAAAGTAAGATTATTTCTCTCTGCTACACCATTTTGTTGCGGAGTACCAGGAATAGTCAATTGTCTCAGGATCCCTTTTTCCTCACAATACCCTTTGAATAGGTCAGATAGATACTCGCGGTCACAGTCAGTTCTGAGAGCCTTAATGCTCTTATTTAGTTGATTTTCCACTTCGCATACATAACGTCTAAAGCATTCCAATGCTTCTGATTTGTGGGATATCAAGTAAATATGACCATATCACGTAAAGTCATCTATGAAAGTGATGAAATAAGAGGCTCCATGTCTTTCCCTAACGTTCATTGGGCCACATATATCAGAATGAATTAATTGCAAAGGCTCAGAGGCCCTTTTGGCTGTCCCAAACGGTTTTCTAATGACTTTACCTGCAAGACAATGTTCACAAGTAGGCAAGGAGACTTTAGCGATGCGGCCTAAAAGACCTTCTCTAGCTATCCTAGTCATCCTTTCTTGCCCTATATGACCTAATCTAGCATGCCAAATCACGGAATCATTATTAACATCTGAGGAAGACGCAACTAATGAAATAGATTTATTAGCATCATAAGAACTAGAATTGTCAATATCCAAAACCATAAAACTATCCGACATAAAACCAAAACCATAAAACTCAGTTGCCAAGCAAATCTTAACAAAATTACCCTCAAAAAGAAAACTAAAGCCTAGACCCCAACATACTATTAACTGAAACTAAATTTTGTCGAATATCTGGAGCATAAACTACATCATGGAGGATTAACATGCGCCCTTGTCGCAGATTTAGCATATAGGTACCGATGCCAAGTACTTCTATGCTAGTTGTGTTCCCCATATAAACTCTCATTCTCCCAGCAGGAACTCGACGATAATCTAGGAACCCATCTCGGTCCCTCGCTACATGGTCAGCTGCTCCCGAATCTACAACCCACAAATGAGGAGAATGAGCAACTAATGCTTGACTAGAAACAAAACATTCATAGCGAGGAATAGATTCAGAAATTACCTTCTTTGGCTTAGTGCATTCACGAGCAAAGTGTCCTTTCTTATCACAGTTAAAGCATTTCATCTCTGCTTTGTCTTTCTTACCAGCACGCTTCCCTGTTTTGCTCTTAGGAGCGTTGGTAGTGGATGGCCCTGATCCATCACGAGGATTCTTAGAAGAAGAACCCTTACCCCTCTTGCGCTTAGACCCATTGGTCTTATGCGAAACAGATTCAGCAGCGAAAACAGAACTGTCAGTCTTAGCATCTTCCAAGCGCTCGACTTCTAGTTCCACACGACGAGAAATATCCTCAAAAGTGCGGACATTATCATTATGTGTCATGTTTTGCTTCATCTGCTCCCAAGAGTTAGGTAATGAACGAATAACAACTTTTACTTGTTGTCCATCTGTCAAGTGATGACCTGCAGCCTCAAGTTCGCGTATCATTGACGATATTGTCCTCAAATGTTGCTTCATTGTAACATTCGGCCTCTTTTGACAAGTTTCAAACTTCATAGTTAAAGCGCGCAACTTAGCCACAGAGGTAACTCTAAATTTCTGCCTGACTGCCTCTAGCATGTCATGAGCAAACTTGTGGTTCTGAAACTCCCACTCAATTGTTTTAACATGTTATTCAATCAAGATCTTAATTCAATCAAACATGTTATCAAACCAAGATGATTATCTAATCAATCAACATATTATCTAGACATACGATTCAGTAAGATATGAATTCAACCCAGCACCAAACATGTTGTAAATTAAAGAAATTAGACAATCGCAACATAAAACTATCCACATGTTATCATGGATAAAGCGAATAACCATATAGTTTCAAAGAAACTCTATCATGTGATTCTAATTAGGTTCTGAAAATAGTTTTATTGAATTTGAAGCGTCGAAAAACCTTAGGGTAACAAAATTGGAGTTGATCCAACAACCACAAATAGAGAAAAAATAATAACACATAACCAGGGTTGGACCGGGGGCTGAACCGTGAGCTGGACCCGACCTGAGATGAACCTGAACCGCCGGCCTGAACCGTACTTGAACCGCTGGTCTGAACCGACCCTGATCCGCTGGTCTGAACCGAACCTGAACCTCCAGTCTGGACCGGACCTGAACCGCTGGTCTGAACTGAACCTGAACCGCTGGTATGAACCGCGGATCCTGGATCTGGTTGATCGCCGATTTGACTCGGTTACTGTTCATCGTCTTCTCCAAATTTCAGCAGCGTACAGACGCGCATGACCAACTTTGGGAGACGATATCTCACTCATACAAGCTCTGATTCGAGCAAATAATATGTCAAAAGAAAGCTCTCAGAGAGCACTATCTATCTATATTAATTTTAATTAACATGGACTGACATATATATATCAAAACAATCATCAAACCACTGCTCATAAACATGATATAAAACTAGGGTTTTACCTATATCTTTCAAACCACACGTTCAAACGATACGAAATTTTCCAGGAGATCATTTTAATCAATAATGAACATACCCAATTAAATATTTCAAAAGAAAACACCCATATCAAGATCTGAAATATTTATACATCCATTAATTGTTTTTAACCCAAAAAACAAGAATCATAATCATGATACTATCATGTTATCAGCAACTTTCAAGCACACAAAGCATGTGATTTCAAGCACAAAAACGCATCAAACCATAGCTCTTGATACCAATATCAGAGATTATACGATTAAGCGGAAGCGGGTATCGGTTCATACCTTGAACTTGAGCTCTGATTAGCAAGAACAAGCAGCATCAGCAACAACAACGTTTCAACACAACGATCAGCGGGTACTACAATCTCCAAAGATGAGCACAAACTTGATTTACAGGCTAAGAACTTAAAACCTTTATCTCCTTATGGTAACTCTCTTTTAGGGTTAGAGTTACCACTTTTCTAATGGTAAAACCTTATGTGTGATATAGGTGGAATCACGTCACCCTTTACACATATACTAGAGATGTTTATATAGGTTCTAAACCCTAAGGAATATGGAACCCTACCAGGCTTACCACATACAATATGGGCGACCATATTCGGATCCAACCTGAATATCTAACATGGCTCGAATGAAGAACTATTTGATAACATTCTTACATCTCAACCCTCTTACTACGAACATATACAATCTATAATGCATGTCTTAATCACGAATATGGTGCATTTACTGAACAGTGTATGTGTTTAGAAGTGTCACCAAGTGCTGAAGTATTGGATACGGTTAAAACACGGCACAGAGTTTATTCAGGTGTATCCATGCATCCTACATGACTTGGGAGAAGGATAGAGTCAAACTTTTTGATTTAGCTTTACGGAATAACAATCAACTTTGGGAAAACAAATTTAGAGGTCATTCGTAATTAAATTGGTTAATATCATGCTTAGATAAATGTACAAGAGGGAGTTAATTGATTTTTTTTTCTTGATACATGGGTAGTTTGTTACTCGAGTAAAATGCGTAGTTTGAAGTCATGTATAAAATGGGGTGGCGTGGAATCAGACTGACCTGTTCTATAAATGGGTTAGGATGCCCAACCTGGCCCATTTCACATACTCTTACGGCACTATGTGAAAATTACAGTCACACGCATTTTTCAGATTTCTCCCACTATTAAACCCACCGACAAAAAACTCCACGCTCGCACCCTTTTTTGGAAGAAAAATTAGGTGTAGGCCCATATTTTGAAATTTTGCTTCGCTTATATTTGTGCTTGTTTATTTTTTTGGTCTTCAATCATTTGATTTTATCCGTCGGAGGAGCTGAGAATTCGATTTCTTACCGAATCAACAAAAAATTTCTCTAGGTTTTCCTTAAATCTTGTTACACATGTTGCTCAGAGAAGAAAAGTAAAACCGTTTGTTGTCCAAATCGAGAACACATGGAGGATGAAATTCAGAGATGAATTTGAGATGGAGACGATGATGCTTCGGCAATTGAATCTGGTTAGGGTTTACTATGAGATTGAGTAATTGATTCACGGATATGAGGAACGGGTTTGTTGTAGTTATGTTGGTCGAAGAAATTAGGTTTTTGTTCTGTGAGTTTTAGAGAATAATGATGTTACAGACAATAAGGAAGAACGGGTTTGTATCAATTCGTGCAGGCAGTAAAGATTGAAGATCAGTGGTGCTGAGTTCATGGCGATATGAAAGTATCAGGAATGAATGGTTTTGTGGTTATGAATGACTGCAACAAAAGCTAGGGTTTTATATGGAATCGACCATGGAAGATGGGTTTTATAGCAATGATTGAGATATGGACACAGAGTTGGTGATTGAAGATGTTTCCGTCGGAGGAGTTGAGAGATTCGGATGAAGATTAGATGGAGTTGACCTATGAACCTGTGATGTTTGAGATGACAGATGTTGCTGCAAACAACTGTTGTTGTTTATTGGTTGAAGTTGTAGTGATTCAATTGAATGGTGTTGAGAAGGTTCTGAAGAGCCAATACATGGCAGTGGATGTTTACAAAGGGTGTGCGTTGGATGATGTGGTTTGTAAAGGCAAGGCTTACAGAAGATGAAATTGAAGAATATTGATTTTGCTGTCGACGGGTGTGTGCCTAAAAGGTGACCTGGTCGGACGAGTCTCGGTATTTGTTATGATTTTGATTCGAACAGGAAAGTATATATCAGATGTTTACCGGTGCAGGTGATGTGGCAGGGGTTAGATGAAAGATAAGATGCTGAAGATGAAGATTTAAATGGCTCACTATTTATGTCCTTGTCCGGTGATCATGGTCAGTATTTGAAACGGCGATTGAAATGGCATAGCTGAGAACAGATGAAAGAAAACTGAAGCACTTATTGACAATTCGCTGAGGAAGAAATGTAGTTGCTTCCAAGGAATGGTTTTTCTCAGAGCATAGCTCGGTCAACCTCGCATGCGTTGCTATCTCAAGCATGTTTGTCAATGTTAGTGATCAAAACTATAAGTCTTGATTTCTAGCCTACCTAGCTAAGTGTCGGACTAGGATAGAAAAGTGTAGTTGAGCTCAAGGACTTCATGGCGATTCATCATACAACGACGAAGATATATACAAGGAACCGTAGAACTTCATCAACAAAAAGGTATGTGGAGACTTGAACTTATCTATCACTCAAAAGTCTATCTCTTCTATCTCCTACGTCTTATGAGAAAAAAGTCGTATGCTATATAGACTAGATCATACACATTTGACATTTCGAGCTGAGCATTCATTGCTTATCTTTTATATCGAAATCGTGTGTTGGTAAGGCGTTCCTCCTTGATCAAGTTTATCTTCACCTAGTGACGAAAGTCATGAAAAGTTTCAATCACTTTGAGAATTTCTCTGACGTGAACCGGTCTGTGAATAACGGCTACATAGCGTCCTCTGAGAATGTCTCAATGATTGAAATGAGAGTTTAGATTACATAACCATGTATTCTTTGAACCGAAGTTTTCGAACTTTGTTGATCAAGAGAAATCGGGAGGATTGTGGAATTAGCTTGCCAAGTCCGCGAACAGTCGGAAGTTCTCGATCGAGAATTTCTGTTGGATTTTCCAAAACTCGTTTGTGTGCTAAGTCCGCGAACCCAGTCCGCGAACTGGCGGAAGTTCTCTTTCTGAGAATTTATACTGAGTTTGAAAAACTCAACCGATTAACTTAAGTCCGCGAACTTGTTTGTGAACTTAAGAGGTTATGATCTAAAGATGTGCTCTGAACATGAAACATTAAATTACTAAGGAATGCTTTATGAAAACCGTGGCTATAATGTTCATGAGCCGATTCAATTGAATCGAATCATCTTTGTTTCAATTGTGTCTTGTGTAGTTACATAAGATCTCATAGCAATTGAACAACTCTTTAACTAGTTCATTTGAGTCAATTGAACTAGTTATGGTGAAGAAGAACAAGGTTAATATGAAATGCTCATATGCTTAACCTTTTGGGTTACTATGTTGAACCAACATACACGTACACGTTTGGGCATTGTTTTCACGAACTAAGTAAACGTCTACCCAAGTGTGTGTGACAAGCTAAGTTTTCGATCTGACGGTTGAGAAATATTAGCTTGAATCTAAATCAGGTTTTCATCTAACGGTGAATAAGGATTGATTTGTAACTAAGGCAAAACCCTGATTTGAAGGTTATATAAAGGAGACATCTAGCATTGTGCAAAACTAATCCTCACACGTCTATGTGCTACTAGCGCGCCCTCTAGAGACGGTCTCCATTAACCTTTGATTTTCTTCTCTAAAATCAGGTTAACGACTTAAAGACTTCATTGGGATTGTGAAGCCAGACCAATACTACTTTATCGTAGTTGTGTGATGTGAACTGATCTTGCATCTTCTATCGTACGAGTACAATCGATTGATTGGCTTGAGATCTTGAGAGTTCTCCGATAGGCAAGATAAAGAAGTCACAAACATCTTCGTCTCACTGTTTGCGATTCCTCGACAATCCGCTTGTGTAGTCAGGAAGAATTGTAGAGAGGTGATTGATTAATCTAGGATGTTCTTCGGGAATATAAGACGGAACAAAACCTAGGGTTTATCTGTGGAAGACAGATTTATCCTTTGATAGACTTTTCTGTGTGAGACAGATCTGTTTATTATCAAGTCTGTGATTTTGGGTTACATCAACTCTTGGTTGTGGGTGAGATCGGCTAAGGGAATCAAGTGCGCAGTATCCTACTGGGATCAGAGGCGTAGGAGTATAACTGTACCTTGGATCGGTGGGAGAATGATTGGGGTTCAACTATAGTCTAGTCCGAAGTTAGTTTGCAGTAGGCTAATGTCTGTAGCGGCTTAATACAGTGTGTGTTCAATCTGGACTAGGCCCCGGGGTTTTTCTGCATTTGCGGTTTCCTCGTTAACAAAATTTCTGGTGTCTGTGTTATTTATTTTCCGCATTATATTTTATATAATTGAAATAATACAGGTCATGCGGATGCATAATCCGTCATGCATACATTTTTAATAATTTCATATAATTATGGGTGTCACGGTACCTAAAATTAATTGTGGGCCTGATAATGAAAATATTATTTTTTTGGGGCCTGCGCCTAATTTTCCCCGGCACTATTTCCCCTTGAAAGTTGAAAGTTTGAAACCCTAGTATATTGTTATTATTGCATTCTTTTTATTCCGCTTACTTTCTTCTGCCATCACTATATGCAAATCGCAAATCCTTAAACAGGTGGTTTCAATGGTGAGTTTTAGTATTTTTCTTGAAGAGATCGTGTTTGAAATCCTTTCTCGTTTACCAACTGAATCTGTTTTATTATGCAAATTAGTATCCAAAACTTGGAGAGATCTTGTTCAACATCCATCTTTCTCACAATTGCACTTGAATCATCTCAACGGCGATTCTGGTAAGCTAAGCTTCATATATTTTAACAAGGCCTAATCAAGCACCGTTTGAAGATTTTGAGTATGACAATCACCAATTTTTTTTATACCGAGTATGATGAGAATTGTAGGGTAAAAATATCGCACAACATATCAAGTGTGCGTCATTTATACATTTCCTTAGCATGCATCATTTATGCACATAAAAAGAGCACAACAACATAAAAGGAGCGCAACAACATTAAGAGAGCGAGGCAATATCAAGAGCGTGAGGAAATATTAGATGTACTCCATTATCTATTAGCTGTCATCCACTATGTAAACACCTATATAAAGAGAAAGGCAGGTGAGAGAAAAGGGGGACACACATTTGTAGAGAGAGGAGAACCTTATCTTTTGTATTCATCTTCTTCCTCCATCACCTAAAATTAGATCTAGAGCTCTACCAAAAACCCATTAATGGAGATTCTATATGTAATACTCATGTAAACACCAAATCCATCATAATGAAGAATCATGGATGTAGATCACATTGATTGAACCATGTAAAAAATCTTTGTGTCTATTTACTTTTCTAGCACTTTATTTTAGCTATCTATTTGAGATTTGAAGATGAAAAATGATTAGATCTAGAAATTGTTAAAGGATGTTAGTTGTGGGATTTCCTGCAACTACATTTTGGCGTCCAGAAACAGAGAGAGAGTAAAGGATTTTATCCTACCTGCAACAAATCTTACTGGATCTACAAAATTCAGAGAAAAAAACCAAAATTCCAGTAGAAGTTTTTCATGTTCTGGAAAAAGCAAGAGGCAAATTTGTGAAGAATACAAAGGAAGGGCGTAAGTTTACTCTGTGAGGAGAAGTGCGTATAACTTACATGCGTTACATCTACCATCACAGCCACATGATAGCACAAATGGTCCAAGGTGGAGGGAGCATGCTACAGGTCACGCGTTCAAGTCCTACTTAGCACGATAATGTTATGTGTTTATTTTGCATAAAGATGCTTGAACAGTTGGTCAAGAGAACAGTGTGTGCCTTCGTGGTCGCGCGTTCAAATCCTAACACATGCGTATTTTTTCGCATATTTATTTTTGAACTGCTAAGAGCAATAAGGGTCCGCGATCGTCTGATTATTTCGCATAAGAGAGTTGGCATAGTTGGTCTAGTGTGGTACTTTGCAAGAGGAAGGTCATGGATCAATACTCCTGCCTTTCAGATTTCTTTTTGCTGCGTGAACATTTGTTATGTCAAGGGCGGCAAGATCATTTCAAGAGTGCGGCATTTATCTCAATCAAGGGTTGTTTTTCCTGTGCGGTATTTTTACATTTCAAGAGGAATGTGCGCACTTATACATTTCTAACTTGAAATGTCAAGGGTGATATTTTTGCACAATACTTTCTTAGCAAACCAAGGACGTCCATGAAAACTAAGTACCACTTTGCTTGAACATATTACTTACAACAAATAAAAGATTTTTGATTTCATTTACCAACGTGATATAATCGCACAATTACAAAGATCTCACCATTACAAAAACCGAGAAAAATCTCGCATATATCAATTTATATATTTCTCTTGAATATTTGCTTTGATTCAGATGATATGATATTTAACATGGAGAGTAGTAGGGGAAAAATAAGACCTCATAAACAGGCTAGTAAGACTTATACAATAGGGTGCATAAGACCTCATTATGATAACTTCCATGGGATGTATTTATCAAATGAGATGAAACAAGTCATACAAAGGAAATCAAAACAAATAAAACAATTTGAAATGGCACATAAATGAAAATTCTTAACAAAAGAAATTTTTAATACTAATTTAATTTCTTATTTGCATTACAGCACAACATTAGGCAGAGAACATGGAGTAATAGTTTCGCATGATTAGTTCGCAATGCTTATAATTCGCAATCAAGGACGGATACTTCTTAAAGGATACTTCATACTTCGCATACTTCAAGAAATGATACTTCATATATACTTCTCAAAGTTTCGGAACTTCACAAAAGAATAAGGGAAAGTACGTACTTTTCAAGTTTAGTATTCTTTCGCGTAGTTCCTTCAACAACAAAGATCAAAGACTACTCTAACATCACGCGTCTCTCTACAACAACTACAACAAGGTGGATTTTTCCTTAAAGATCGCTCTTCAATCAATATTCAAGAAAAAAGAGGCAAAATGTAGGGGCAAAATATCGCACAACATATCAAGTGTGCGTCATTTATACATTTCCTTAGCGCGCATCATTTATGCACATAAAAGGAGAACAAGAACATTAAAGGAGCGCAACAGCATTAAGAGAGCGAGGCAATATCAAGATCATGAAGCAATATTAGTTGTACTCCATTATCTATTAGCTATCATCCACTATGTAAACACCTATATAAAGAGAAAGTCAGGTCAGGGAAAAGGGGGAGACACATTTGTAGAGAGATGAGAACCTTATCTTTTGTATTCATCTTCTTCCTCCATCACCTAAAACTAGATCTAGAGCTTTACCAAAAACCCATTAATGGAGATTCTAAATGTAATACTCATGTAAACACCAAATCCATCATAGTGAAGAACCAAGGATGTAGATCACATTGATCGAACCATGTAAAAAATCTTTGTGTCTATTTACTTTTCTAGCACTGTATTTTAGCTATCTATTTGAGATTTGAAGATGAAAAATGATTAGATCTAGAAATTGTTAAAGGGTGTTAGTTGTGGGATTTCCTGCAACTACAAGAATTTAAATTGTTTTAGTAGAACTACAAGAATCGATTTAAGACCCCCATTTAAGCGTTATTACATCCTTGGCTCATGTAATGGTTTAATTTGTTTGAATGCAAGCGATTATGGTAACTTTGCGCCTTGCAAACCTGCATATATCTGTAATGTTGCGCTTCCAGAAGTTGAAGGAAAAGGCTCGTTAAGTGTATTTGGTTATAGTTCTTCAACTAATGAATATAAGGTTGTTAGAATCCCTTACTAAAAGGAAAACCCGAATTATGGAATTGTTCAAGTATACACTCTTGGCAGTGGCATCGAATGGAGAAATGTTACAAAGATGGACTCTGATATGATATCTGCTAAACAAAGTGGTGCGTTTGCGAATGGGTCTCTTCATTGGGTAGGCCAAGAAGGAGCCATTATTTACTTTGATCTGGCTGATGAAGAGTTTCACAAACTTCCATGGCCACCTTGTCTGCCACGAGCTGGTAAAACGTGTTATATTGCCGATTTAGGTGATTTTTTATGTGCATATTATTATCACAATAATATTGATGGATTTTTGACATTTGATGATCACGAATATATATGAGCTTAGTTAGAGTTGCTCATATAGAGTTCCTAGTATTCTAGTATTGAAGTAAGGCTTAAACTCTCTGAAACTGTTTTTATTATTGTTTTTGCTCAAGTATTACAAGTGATACTGACTGCCTAATTATAGGCTATATTTGCCGACCAAACAATTCTCTAGTTTTCTCTAGAGTCCGCTTTATACATCGCACTTATCCATTTCTTTTTGTACACATAACTCTCTGGACTTAGATCACTCTTTTTGACTCTAGACTATTCTGACTCAAGACTCAACTTCTTTCACATTTATCCAAACTAATCTAGATTGTCCTAAACTCATTGGACTTCATTTGGACATTGCAAATTAGCATATTCCGACAAATATATGTGACATCTGCATTTTAAACAAGAACAAAAATAATAAGGATGCGACTTGGAGTGAAGAATTTAGTAATATCAATGTTAGACCAATGACATTGACAAAGAGTGGTTGGCTTCTATGCTACGATCATCATGAAGAAAATTTCTATCGTTACGCTCCAAAATCTTCAGCTCCCAAAATGCTTGTGAATTTTGGTGAGAATTTTAAATTTGGAGTATGTCACAAGAACACCTTAGTGTCATTGAAAGCATTAGGAGAAGAAGTTATAAAACAGATGGATACAGGTGAAAGATCAAGATATAGTTAATCTAACAGAAGGAAGAAAGAGATCACGAGAAAGAAACGACCAATCTCAAATGCACCAACACAAGTCAGTCTTTTTTCTTCAAAAATGTTTAATTTTGGACTACAGTCTCTAGACCTCTCTGAGAACAACATAATTAACATGTTATTTATTTCCTTTCCAATCTACGTTTTCTATATATAATTTGGTTATAATAATTTTGACAAGATCTTGTCTTTTTGTTTTGTTTAGGTTTATTTTTTGATGGTAGATATCACTAGTCCAAAAGGGGCTATAAATGACGAATGCAGTCTGTTATAAAACATGATTTTTCACGGTTTTCATCTATCATTCGAATCGTTATTTATTTGGTGTGATTCTTTATAAATGACAAATAAAGAACGTTATTAAGTATGACGAGTAAAATATTTGATTTTAAGTCACGACCAAAATATATTATTTAGTACCACGATTATCTTATGTTAAATACAATCACGGACGATGTCTGTCATAAAGGAGGTGTTTTCGTAAAAACAAATATACTAATTTAAAACAGGAATGTTCCGTCATTTTCAGGCTATTGATTCAGATTTGGTATTTAAATTTTGTTAATATGAAATTCATTCAGATTTAGGTTTAGTGTTTCTGAAACAAAATGTTGAACAAATTCTGAAAATGTAACAGAATCTTAAATAAAACGGCTGAGATAACTTTATTTAAATTACCCAAAAAGAAGAAAGAATATCTGAATACATATTAAACTCTAAAAGCGAATTCAATCTACATTCACATAATCATTAAAATTAAATTCAATCTACTGTCACTCTAAGAAATTACATAAGCTTTGGGACACTATGTCACCTCTTGAAACATCTCCAAGTACTCCATTTTTATCGCATAACATCACACTTGCATCCATAATTTCATCAATCATGAAGTGATAATAGTCATCATTCAGTGGTTTTGATTTATCAACATATGCACATTCAACCGCTTCTTTCCTGAAGTTCCTCAAAAAAAAAAGCTAAGGAAAAATGACGAAGGTATTGTTGATATCCTAATGTCCTGTATAACAAGATACAAGTTAGTTGAAATTTCAATGCATGGAAGGAAATCAACGGCCACATATTCAAATACTAGTTGAAATTTCAATGCATGGAAGGAAAGCAACGGCCACATATTCAAGTACAAAGAAGAACTATTGATCTCGACTGCGGGAAAACAATATAATCTAATAACAGAGACAGTGACACACCATTAAGCTAAAACCACAAATACTTGCAACCACAAAACAACCCACATGTGAAATCTTCAGACTCAATAAAACAACCACAATTACATGCGACTTACACAACATATATAGTGATTTGCAGATTCTTCAATAAATCAATCACTACTTTAATTACTACACTGCTAAATAGTATATTCAAAAGACCAGATCACATAATGGAGAAAGAATATACAGTAAATGAATGCAATATATAACAATACCTGGAGCTGTTTAGCCACATCTCTAAATGAGGATCCAGACACTTCAATCCAAGTCGGCATAAATACAAGATACAAAATTGGATGGAAAGGATTGGAAGCAACCATATCTGCAAATGCACAACGAAGCTTGAACTGTATTACTTGTACAACAACTGTATAGAAAACAGTACAAGATTAACGAAAGTTTTAGGCATCAAGTGGTATGTTATTTGTTAGATAGTAGGAATCAAGTATCTGAATCAAACTTTACTGGAAAATTCTATCTAACCTGGGAGATAAGGTAAAGGTTGTATACAAGAGCAAACTGCAGAATGATGGGCATGTTAGAGGTGTAGAACAACTTAATAAGATGTGAACCCTGTTGTCCACGAGCATTCTTTGCTAACTGGTAGGACAATGTCGGACCCTTGGAATTTGGGAAGATCAAGATTGTTGTTCACAAATTTGTCACGTTTGGGAGGTTCTGTCGGTAGAATGCTTTATCCGACCTTGTCTGTCCAAGTTATCAGCAGATGGAACAAAGCACTGACATCACCTTCAAAATCAGCATATTCTCTTTATCTATCCCAGGAAATCTGGTTATCCAGTCTTGAACTCCTCTCGTTCTCACGCAAGAAGTTGAGCCAATACTCTGAGAAACTAACAAAAGAATAGCAAAATAACCAACCATGAATTAGTAAAAGTCTTCGCAGGTCAGCATAAAATATGTAATTATCTTGAACCAATAACAAATAGCCTAATTTTCCAGCAACGTCATAAAATAACTGAATTTCATGTCCAATACAAAATGCAAGTTTGTAATGCACAAATGATTTTCAGGTACAAATCAACTGTTTATACTGGAACTCATTTTCAGGTACATTCCAATTACTGTCATTTATAAAGTTAAACATCGAAGGGGAAACAGTTTGCAAAGCTTATAAAGGAACTCAAAAGGTTTAAACGGCAACCAAATGTAAGTAATATACTGGATGACCTTTTTGAACCTCTATCTAAATCATAACAACCTCACTTATATTAAGGATCGAAGAAAACTCACCTTTGAGGTTGTTCATGCACAATCTGAGCTGCAGATTAAGCAGCAATTCCTTGTTTCGGCCTCAATATAATTCCAGCATCTTGCTTTGGCTTCAATATAATTCCAGTATCTTGAACTTTAGGATCAGTTACAATCTCACATTCAAGCAGAAGAGAAACGACTGCACATTTCAAAACAATCAAACACATGAAGAACTCAAATCATTTACTATCACAGTAACTAATCTCCCAGACTCCCACAAAAAGTGTTATATAAAGGAAATGATCTTACTTTTCTTGTGCCTTTGGAATGATTTGTATGTTGTTATCCTGAACAAGGATGAGGCCAAGATTTTGGGATTCTCCCAAATTGATATCAGATGACATATACGATGGAAGCATTGCCAGTTGTGAATCTGAAAATCATCAATATAAAATTGATTAACTTTCTAGATACAACCACAAGTAGAAATTGAAACACGATATTCTAAATCTTCTCAGATTCAAGACTACAGCAAAACAATCATTACAGACACAAAAAAAAATCCTAACAAATAGAAAAGCTAGATTCAATGATAATACTTCTATGTTAACTGTTTAAAAGGGAACTCAAACAGAATTTATAAATCGATTTTACCTGGGTAAGACCTTCCACAATACTGAAATCACAAAGAACACAAAGAAATCAAAATCCATAACAAATTCCAGATTCAAAAAATAATCCCCAATTTCACTTAAAACCCTAAAATCTTTACAACAATCTTCCCAAATCGGATTTTTTTTGTGAAAACCCTAGAATCTTACAAGAACATTAAATCTAATCGAACAAGATAAAACGAAGAAGAACCATACGTGAAGTAATGGGTTTGTTCAATGAGAAAATAATTGTTGATGTTTTCTTTGTTGGAGATCTTGGGTTTTGTAGAGAAGATGAAAAAGATGGGGGGTGGGGGTAGTTTTTCTGAATTTTTCAGACGCAGGATAAGGACTATGGAGGAGAAAGAGGCACCGGGCACGGAAAAAAGCTAGGGTTAGAAGTTGGACGCAAAGAAATGGCAGCTAAAGACTGGGCTATAGGTCCGATACCGAACTAGATGAATGGCTCGCGGCCCATTAGTCGCAGGGTTAACCATTTTCAAATTTATAGTAACCTGGCATTACATGTGGCTAGCCACTTTTGGTTATGTAATAGAAGATTAGTGGTGGGCGTACAAATACTAAAAATATTTGTCGGATTTATTCCGTGATATAATAGTTTATGTTTAAATCACACACCTAGTAAATTACCACGTTTGAGAATGACGGTTTTTTTGCGTTAAATGATGAGCCCAACGATTTTCTGGTTATATGACGGAATTTGTTTGTCAAATTTTATTAACGTGATTAACCTGTCATTTAAAAACGTGATTAATAGCCTTTTCTGGACTAGTGTATCCTTGGATCATTTTTCGTCACATAGAATTTTGGGTCGGTCTTAAGTCCTTGACTTAACAACCATGCCTAGAAAGCATTCCTCGACTCGACATGTCGTGAAGATAATATGCCTTTTGTTAGAATATGGGCATCCAATTCAAAACCAATTGGAAATGAGTGGAGATGCCCCAAGGATTATAAACCGCAGGATCTTAGATTGCTCAGACAATGTGAGACTAATAATCTCAACACGCCCCCTCACGTGTAGCTCCGTTGGGTTTAACACGTGGACAATTAAATCGGGTGACGCGGAGTAAAGGCGCGGTCAAACGACTCGTCGCAAATAGCCTGCTCTGATACCATGTTAGAATATGGGCATCAAACTCAAAACCAATTGGCAATGAGTGGAGAGGCCCTAAAGGATTATAAGCTGCAGGATCTTAGATTTTCCAACAATGTGGAACTAATAATCTTAACACGCCCCCTCACGTGTAGCCTCGTTGGGTCTAACACGTGGACAATTAAATCGGGTGACACGGAGTAAAGGCGCGGTCAAATGACTCGTCGCAAATAGCCTCATCCAACTCACAACCAATTGGCAATGAGTGGAGAGGCCCTAAGGGATTATAAGCCGCAGGATCTTAGATTGTCCAACAATGTGGGATTAATAATCTCAACACGCCCCCTCACGTGTAGCCTCGTTGGGTCTAACACGTGGAAAATTAAATCGGGTAACGCGGAGTAAAGGCGCGGTCAAATGACTCGTCGCAAATAGCCTGCTCTGATACCATGTTAGAATATGGGCATCCAACTCAAAACCAATTGGCAATGAGTGGAGAGGCCCGAAGGATTATAAACTGCAGGATCTTAGATTGCCCAATGAATGTGTGACTAATAATCTCAACACGCCCCCTCACGTGTAGCCTCGTTGGGTCTAACACATGGACAATTAAATCGGGTGACGCGGAGTAAAGACGCGGTCAAATGACTTGTAATACCCTGTATTTTTATTCACCTTTTTTGGTCGGATTTTACCCTATAACTAATTACATTGTTAATTTGGGTTGTTGTAGAGTCACTTATATTTTTTTCCTTAGCATAAGTTATGACACTTAAATATTTATAAATTCTTAGAAAATCATTTCCCCATCATTTAGTTAAGATGTATGATGGAAGTAGTCAACTAACTATATTTTGACAAGTAAATAAATTGGAGGAAAATCAAAGGACATTTCAATTAAAATAAATAAATAAAATAAATAGAATGTGTTATTATTAGTATTATCATAGTATTATTATTGTCATTAGTGTGTGTTAAAATGAAATAGAGTAAAAGAAAGGGAAGAGTTATAAAAAATGAGAAGGAGTTTGGGAACCAAAGGTTAGAAAGAATGAGAAGGAGATGGAGCTTCAGTTTGGTTTAGAAAATGAAGCTATGGAGAACCAATAGTAGGTTGTAGCTAAAAAGGTAGAATGATAGATCCCCTTTCTCTTTATACTTTTGTTATACTTGATTTTGATTTCGTTAATTTTGTATAGTTAAGATTCTGAAATTTATTTGAATAAACATATATCTCTTATTGATGATCAGGCTTCTACAACTGATTTATAACATGATTAGGTATCTCTTGTTAAAATTTGAGAATTTTCCTACGCAAATTCACCGTTGAATGTTTGTTTTAGTTTGTGTGATAATTCTGAATTTTCTGGACAGTTTCGTTTTAACATGTTTTTGATTGATTTGGGTAACCTTAATGATGCCAAAATGAATTGTGTTCTAAACAACTATTGTAGATATGTATAATATCTTTCATTGTGCTTTGAATTTTATCAATTCCAGGTTATTATGAATTTTTCATGAATTGTTTGGTAATAACATGTAATTTGCCCAGTTGTTATGTTGACCTTGTACAAATCACATTTTTTGTTTAAACCGTTAGTTTTATGCGAAATTTGGATATACAATAGATAAATATGTCAGAAATGTTCACCTAAAATTTGAAGACGACCGGACCAAGTTATCATTATGAAACTGTAAAATAAAATTCTGCAGATAGTGTGTTTGCTTAAAGGGTTAAAAGAATTACATCGTTAGTTGGGTTGTGAAGTTATGAATTGTTGATGAAGTGGTTTAGAATATAAAAATGTATTTTGTATGATTAAATGATTTGATACGTTTGGATGGCGGTGCCCGTACCGAGGATATACAGATAGGTGGGGCACAACCCAAGGATACTCGTGCAACGGTAGTGTGAATTTATAAATGAATGGATATAGTTGTTTGAATGGCGGTGCCCGTACCGAGGATACACGGATAGGTGGGGCACGACCCAAGGATACTCGTGCAAGTGAGGTTTGCGTCCCGTGCCGAGGATACACGGATAGGAGGGGCACGAACCGAGGATACTCGTGCATTTAAGAGGATTTGATAGATTGTGAGTTTAGTTGATGAACATATATATTTTTAAATCCTTGAAGTTTCACCATATACTCTTGTTGTGTGTATTCTCTTTGATTGGTTGACACGTTTGTTTATATTTTGAGAAAGAGAATGCATTCTATTGAGCTGTCATCTAACCCCAATTGACATTCTTTGCAGATTTATGGAAGTTGGAAGTGGAAGTTAGAAATGAGTATTTTAATGATTGCATTGTTTTCTTGTATTGTTTGAAGCGTAAATTGAATTAAAAAAAATGTTTAGTTGAAAATGTTTTGAACGATGTTGAATGTATTTCATATGCTTCAGTTAATGTATAAAAGTTTCAATCATGTTTGGTATAAAAGTAAATTAGCAAGAATAAATATATACGTAAGTCTCGTTCCGACCCATAACGCTTCGAGTTCGGATCTCCATACGGGTTTGATCCTGATCCGGAACTCGGGGTGTTACATGACTCGTCGCAAATAGTCTGCTCTGATACCATGTTAGAATATGGGCATCCATTTCAAAACCAATCAACAATAAGTGGAGAGGCCCTACAGGATTATAAGCCGCAGGATCTTAGATTGTCCAACAATGTGGGACTAATAATCTCAACACCTCGGAAGAAAGACGTCATACTTTAGTCTGCTAGTATGGCACTAAATTTTTCCTCGCATGAGGTACTATATATTAGACATAAACCCCTTGAGTTCCATTTCTGGATTATGGAGGTTCATGTTCTTGTCACCTATTTTAGTCTTGGAAAATAAAATCTTTTCCTCTCCTTCTTTGTGCTATCAGGTTCAGGTTAGTCCGGATGGTATTTTTTTCAGAAGGTTTAATCCTTGCGTTAAAAGCTGCAACTTTGAGGGCCCATATCTATTGAAAATAAGAACGATTTTTTGGGGACCATGGTTTTTTTTTGGGGACCATGGTTTTATTTTGGGTAAAGGCATTGAAAGTAATTCTAGGTCACCCCATATCTAGTTATTTATTTAATACATAATCTGCCCTCTTAATTAATTTTAGATTATGATTAGTGAATGATTTAGTTAAAAACAATTAGTGAGATTAAATTAAAAGATGGGTTTATTATTAGTTGAGTAGATTATTGAGAGAGTAGAGTTAGAGAAGATGAAGGAGAAAAACATGGAAAATAATTTTTTTTTCCAATTCACTAAGTTTGAGTATTCAAATGATGAAAATTCATCTGATTCTTCATCTCCATCCTCTCGTAGAATATTTGTTAATCTTCAAAATGATCCGGATTTGAACTGGATTTTCAACAGTTCGGTTACTTTATTTGAAGAACAAGTAACCGAACTCATCTGAAGCTGTAGTTCAGTTGCCCCGTGAGATGAACAAGTAACCGAACTCATCTGAAAGTGTAGTTCGGTTACTTGTTCCAAACACGCAGGTTACCGAACTCTCTAATAATTTCTAGGAGTTACAGCGTTATGTTCGGTTGGTTCTCAACTAACCGAACTTTGGTGTACAAAGTTCGGTTGGTTTGCAAACTGCATGCACTTTTGATCTAACCGAACTTTACGTAATATAAGAGTATATAAGTTTGCAAAGTTCGGTTCTTTCGCAAACTTGAACCTAACAGCTAACCAACCAAACTCTGAGTTCGGTTTCTGCGATAAAATTGTGAAGTTACCGAACTTAACAAACAAAAAAAATGTGAAGTTCCAGCGTCTATTGGCTAAGTTCGGTTACTTTGTAGTTTTAAAATTTTTTGCGAACAAACCGAACTCTATTGGCTAAGTTCGGTTATTTTGGAACTCAACATAGTGGCCACAACAACACAATTCGGTTAGACTGAATTTGTTTTTTTTCGGTTCTAAGGGTGGAGTTCGGTTACTTTGTAATTTATAAGTTTTTGCGAAACAACCGAACAGAGAGTTCGGTGACTTATTTTTAAATCCAATAGAACCGAACTATTCTTCGTGTTCTTCATTTTCAAGAAGTTCGGTTAGTAAACTAGGGTTTTTTGGAAAATCGACCTAACCGAACATGGCTCTGTAACTCCTACTAAAACCCTATTTTGATGATTTCTATTCGATTTAAGCAATCAAAATCAAATTAAAGCGAAGGGTTTGTTGGAAAATACCTCCGGAGTGGTCCCTTGGCAGAATCAGGTTGCGGCTGGCATCTTTTATACTCGATAAAATTATTATGTAACCGAACTTAATTGTGATTGCATTGATGTTTTTACATTTCTTAAGTAGGCGGTGGTGGTGGTGGTGGGAGGAGGTGGTGGTGGTGGTAATCAGCGGTAGTGGGCGGTGGTGGTGGTGGTGGTGGTAATCAGTGGTTGGTGGTGGTGATAATCGGAGGTGGTGGTGGTGGTGGTAATCGGCGGTGGTTGGCGGTGGTGGTGGGAGGAGGTGGTGGTTATATATATATAGGTGGTTATTAGGTTGGTTTTAAATTAAATTAGGTTAAGGATAGGTTAGTCATTCCAACGTTTTAGGACACCCGTTATCACTATAGGGAAGGTGGCCTAATAAAACCATGGTCCCCTCAAAAAAAAATCATAGTCTCTAAAAAATCATTCGAAAATAATAAGTTGCCACCTTTAAGATTCTGATGAATAATATTAAGCCCAGAGTCCTCGTGCTGATAGACAAGTGAAGTCCTTCAGCAATACAACCTATAATCGCTACCGCCTTCCCCAATCTAAATGCGTGCATTTGAGAGTATCTATATATGTGCACATTCAACAAGCTGTATTGGAGCATTATATGTTGACAAATTTTTTGTATTGTGCCTGATAACGAAAACAGAACTGAGAGAAGACGAACGGAATAAGAATAATAGTGTCCCTCCTCTTTGCTAAATTGTCAACAGTACGTAAAACATACCACTCAATAGGCATGCTCAAAACTGAGTATAGCATAAATGGCACAAGCTGCTAACCACTGAGCCTGATGCACCAATACAGACTCTTGGTAATACAAGCTTGAATTGCACTACAGGATCAATCTAAATGAACCCTGGCATGCTTAAAAACCAGATTGTACGGCCCATTCAATGGTGGGTTCATATGTATTAGGAAAGTTATATATGGGCTCGAGACTGTTGGGTTGAGACCCATCTTCACAGTCTCGAGATTGAGACCCATCTTCACAGTCTCCAGATTGAGACCCATCTTCAAAGTCCAATGCTTAAACTGTTATGGACAGTCCATTGTAAGGTCGAACTCTAGGGTCTAAAACTAGGGTTGTGTATATTGTATAAGAGGCAGATTGAATGAATGAAAGACGTACGAACTATTTTGATATATGTGTTTTACAAAATCTAACATGGTATCAGAGCCCATATATAACTTTCCTAATATGGTATCAGAGCCAGAGTTGATTAACACGAATAAGAAAACCCTAGAACAGTAAACATGGCGGATGATGCAGAATCATCTAAAAGAGGAAAAGAGGTAGAAAACAATATGCAAAAGAAGAAACCAGAATATCATTTGGGATCAAGTGATGGACCAGGGATTATCATCACACCTATTGTATTAAAGGGAGCAAACTATGATGAATGGGCTAGAGCAGTGAGAAGATCATTGGTAGCCAAACGGAAATTTGGTTTTGTTGATGGAACCGTCAAAGAACCAACAGAACCTGAGGAGTTAGAGGAGTGGATTGCAGTGCATTCAATGCTGGTTTCTTGGATCAGCAATACATTGGAGACAAATATTAGATCAACGTTGGGGGATTATGATGATTCGAGCATGTTATGGACGCACTTGAAGAGGAGATTTTGTGTTGTAAGTGGAACTCGGATCTGCCAGTTGAAAGCTGCCTTAAGCGAATGCAAACAGAAGAAGACTGAGGAGGTTGCAGTGTACTATGGGAGATTGAACAAGATATGGGATGAGATGGTGACGTACATGAAGATACCAAAGTGTAGATGTGGCCTGTGCACGTGTAACATTGCAACACAGGTTAGTACGTTGAGAGAAGAAGATTTCTTACACTATTTTTTGATTGGATTGGATACCATGTATAGCTCCTTGCGTGAACAATTACTGGAAAGAGAACCACTGCCATCTATAGATGTGGCTTATCAAGCTGTGGTTAATTCAGAACGTCTAAAATTGGGGGAAGGAGTTGTGACGTCTCAGACACAGGACAATGTTATGGCGTTCAAAGTTCAGTCAGACCAGCGTCCATACAATAATATGTATGATCCTAACAAATTTTGCAAGCATTGTAGCCGAGAAGGTCACTCACAGGAAGGGTGTTTTCAGCTGATTGGATACCCGGAATGGTGGGGTGACAGACAAAGAGGTGGAAGAGGATATGGTCGAGGAGGCCGAACTGGTGGTAGAGCTGGTGGTAGAGGACGTGCTGGTGCCGGTTTTGTGAACAGCAGAGGAGGTAGAGGACAAGACAATATACGTGCGCATAATTTGAACATCTCGGCAGCAACAGCATCATCTCATCCTGCCACTGGATCTTCAGGAGATGCATCAGGACTGACAGGCGTGACTGCAAGTCAAGTTCAGCAGGTTCTTGAATATTTAAATTCAAGAAAAATCAGTTCCCAGCTCCAAGGTAAGACAAATCAAACATCCTGGATTATAGACACAGGAGCTACAAATCATGTCACGTGTAAAAGAGATGATATGATAAATGTGAAAGATATTAGAGCATGTTCGGTGGGACTGCCGACGGAAAATATGCTCACTCTGAGAAAATAGGAACAGTTATTCTTCCTGGTGGTTTGAGATTGGACAATGTGCTTTATGTGCCACAGATAACTTGTAACTTGATTTCTGTTACACAACTCATTGATGAGGTAGTATGTAATGTTCAATGTACTAACAATTTATGTCTTATACAGGACCGGTTGACGAGGAAGGTGATTGGAGTGGGTGAGCGACGAGGTGGACTATATATGTTCTGTGGTGTGCCTCCAGTTAAAGTGCTTACGGTGAATGAGGATACGTATGAGCTGTGGCATCAGCGATTGGGACATCCATCAGAGAAAGTGTTACAACGGTTACCAGGTCTGGGTAGATTATTGAAGAAAAATAATGATGCGTGTGATATTTGTCCACGTGCAAAACATCGTAGAAGTAGTTTTGCTAGTAGTTTGAGCAAATCCAGTTGTAGTTTTGATTTGGTTCATATAGATTTGTGGGGTCCTTATAAGACGTGCTCGTTCTGGAGCACAATATTTTGACAATAGTAGATGATTTTTCAAGAGGTGTGTGGATTTATTTAATTCAAAGCAAAACTGAGGTTGCAACGATATTTCTTAACTTTATTGCGCTTGTGAAACGTCAATTTGGTAAAGAAATCAAAATTGTTAGAAGTGATAATGGAACTGAATTTAATGCATTGCGTGGCTATTTTAAAACTAATGGAATAGTTTTTGAGACATCCTGTGTAGGAACACCTCAACAAAATGGAAGAGTTGAGAGAAAACATCAGCACATAATGAATGTGGCAAGAGCTTTGAGGTTTCAAGCAAATTTACCGATCAGATTTTGGGGAGAATGTGCTTTGACAGCAGCGTATTTGATTAATCGAACGCCTACACCGGTTCTAAATAACAAAACTCCATATGAAGTTCTATTTGGGAAACCGGCACCATATAGTCAGTTGAAAGTATTTGGTTGCTTGTGTTATGCACATGATCAAAGTAGTAAAGGGGATAAGTTTGCAAGTCGAGGAAGAAGGTGCGTCTTTCTGGGTTATCCTTTTGGGAAGAAGGCATGGCAAGTATATGACTTAGACAAAAGACAATTTTTAGTTTCAAGGGATGTAGAGTTTCATGAACATCAGTTTCCTTACATATCTAGGGTACCTGATCAGTCAACTGAGATAGTTCAGGCTAATAATGACGTGTGTTGGAGTGATGATGAAGAAATAGTGCAGCAAGAGAACCCAGAAGATATTACTGAGAACCCAACTTACATTACTGAGACCCGGAAGACAGTACTGCGAACCCAGAATATGTTACTGGGAACCAGGAAGGTATTACTGCGAACCCAGAAAACATTACTGGAACCCGGAAGACATTACTGAGAACCTGGACGATGATACTGAGAACCCAGAATATATTACTGAGAACCCTGTGGTCTCGAAGGAAGTGACGGAAGCTAGTATGGGTAAAGGAAGGAGACAGAAGATTCCGTCTAGTCGGCTCAAAGGTTTTGTAACGCACACTGTACGACAAAATAGTCCATCCATGCTCACTCTCCACAATCATCATCCTCAGGTACGCCGTATCCTTTGACGTATTATGTTAGTTGTGATAAATTCTCTACAGTTCATAAAAAGTTTCTTGCAGCAATTACTGCTGGGTCTGCGCCTAAAAATTTCAAAGAAGCCATGAAGCATCCAGGATGGCGTAAGGCAATGGCAGAAGAAATACGAGCTTTGGAAGAACAAGGAACATGGGAATTAGAAGAATTACCGCCGGGAAAGAAAGCTCTTGGTAGTAAATGGATTTACACAGAGAAGTATGATGAGAATGGACAGTTGGTGCGGCTCAAAGCTAGACTGGTGATCTTTGGGAATCATCAAGTAGAAGGGTTGGATTACAATGAGACATTTGCACCAGTGGCGAAAATGACGACAGTGCGAACTTTCCTAGCTGTGGCAGCAATTAAGAATTGGGAAGTGCATCAGATGGATGTACATAATGCATTTCTTCATGGAGACTTGGAAGAAGAAGTGTATATGAAAATACCACCTGGATTTTCTCAAGGTAAGTCTAATATGGTGTGTAGGATGAAAAAATCTTTATATGGTTTAAAGCAGGCTCCTCGATGTTGGTTTGCAAAATTGTCTGCAGCTTTGAAGAATTATGGGTTTCGGCAATCATATTCCGATTATTCTCTTTTTACCATGACTAAGGGAAAAACCCAACTTAATGTTTTGGTTATGTGGATGATTTGATTGTTGCGGGTAATGATTTAGTTGCGCTTGATCAATTCAAACTTTACTTGGGACAATGTTTCAAGATGAAAGATTTGGGAAAGTTGAAGTATTTTCTGGGTTTGGAGGTGGCACGAGTGCACAAGGTTTTTATATGTGTCAACGCAAATATGCGTTGGATATCATCATGGAAGCAGGTTTATTAGGTGCAAAACCTGCAGAATTTCCAATGGAAACTAATCATCGTCTTTCTTTGGACAAAGGAGATTTGTTCACGGATGTGGAAAAATATCGAAGACTGATTGGGCGTTTAATCTATTTGTCCGTGACTAGGCCAGACCTAGCATATTCTGTTCATATTTTGTCTCAATTCATGCAACTGCCGAGAATAGCACATTGGGAAGCGGCTCTTCGTGTGGTTCGATATTTGAAGAAGAATCCTGGGCAGGGAATTCTGTTGCGTTCTGATAGTGGTCTTGATTTGAAAGGATGGTGTGACTCAGATTGGGCTGGTTGTCCCTTAACTAGACGCTCGTTGACGGGTTGGTTTGTTCTTCTTGGGTATTCTCCAATATCCTGGAAAACTAAGAAGCAACATACTGTTTCTCGTTCGTCAGCTGAAGCGGAATATAGATCTATGGCGGCGGCGACGTGTGAATTAAAATGGCTGAAAAAATTACTGGGTGATTTGGGAGTTCATCATCCACATGGAATGCGACTTCTCTGTGATAGTCAATCGGCTTTGTATATTGCTCAGAATCCAGTTTTTCATGAACGAACAAAGCATATTGAAGTTGATTGTCATCTGGTTAGAGATGCTATCATGCTGAAGCTTATTACGCCTTCTTACACTCCTACAACAGTGCAATTGGCGGATATTTTTACTAAATCTTTAGGGAAAGCTCAGTTTCAGTTTCTTATTTCCAAGATGGGCATGTGTGATCTTCATGCTCCGTCTTGAGGGAGGGTATTAGGAAAGTTATATATGGGCTCGAGACTGTTGGGTTGAGACCCATCTTCACAGTCTCGAGATTGAGACCCATCTTCACAGTCTCCAGATTGAGACCCATCTTCAAAGTCCAATGCTTAAACTGTTATGGACAGTCCATTGTAAGGTCGAACTCTAGGGTCTAAAACTAGGGTTGTGTATCTTGTATAAGAGGCAGATTGAATGAATGAAAGACGTACGAACTATTTTGATATATGT
Source organism: Papaver somniferum (assembly GCF_003573695.1). NCBI lineage: Eukaryota > Viridiplantae > Streptophyta > Magnoliopsida > Ranunculales > Papaveraceae > Papaver > Papaver somniferum. Next base: position 1,168,605 of record NW_020623156.1, read on the forward strand.
GTTTTACAAAATCTAACAATATGAGATGAAGATGGTGGTGGAGTCTCATTGGGTAGACATAAAGGAGACTATTCAAAAGAATGATTTTTTAGGGACCATGATTTTTTTGAGGGGACCATGATTTTATTAGGCCACCTTCCCTATAGTGATAAGGGGTGTCCTAAAACGTTGAAATGACTAACCTACTCTTAACCTAATTTAATTTAAAACCAATCTAATAACCACCTATATATATAACCACCACCTCCTCCCACCACCGCCGATTACCACCACTACCACCTCCGATTATCACCACCACCAACCACCGATTACCACCACCACCTCCTCCCACCACCACCGCCGCCTATTTAAGAAATGTAAGAACATCAATGCAATCACAATTAAGTTCTGTTACATGATAATTTTATCGAGTATAAAAGACGCCATCCGCAGCCTGATTCTGCCATGGGACCACTCCGGAGGTATTTTCCAACAAACCCTTCACTTTAATTTGATTTTGATTGCTTCAATCGAATAGAAATCATCAAAATAGGGTTTTAGTAGGAGTTACAGAGTCATGTTCGGTTAGGCCGATTTTCCAAAAAACCCTAGTTTACTAACCGAACTTCTTGAAAATGAAGAACACGAGGAACAGTTCGGTTCTATTGGATTTAAAACTAAGTCACCGAACTCTCTGTTCGGTTGTTTCGCAAAAAAATTTAAAACTACAAAGTAACCGAACTCCACCCTTAGAACCGAAAAAAAAAACAAATCCAGTCTAACCGAACTGTGTTGTTGTAACCACTATGTTGAGTTCCAAAATAACCCAACTTAGCCAATAGAGTTCGGTTTTTTCGCAAAATTTTTTAAAACTACAAAGTAACCGAACTTAGCCAATAGATGCTGGAACTTCACATTTTTGTTTGTTTGTTAAGTTCGGTAACTTCACAATTTAATCGCAGAAACCGAACTCAAAGTTCGGTTGGTTAGCTGTTAGGTACAAGTTTGCGAAAGAACCGAACTTTGTAAACTTATATACTCTTATATTACGTAAAGTTCGGTTAGATCAAAAGTGCATGCAATTTGCGAACCAACCGAACTTTGTACACCAAAGTTCGGTTAGTTAAGAACCAACCGAACATAACGCTGTAACTCCTAGAAATTCTATTATTAGAGAGTTCGGTAACCTGCGTGTTTGGAACAAGTAACCGAACTACACTTTCAGATGAGTTCGATTACTTGTTCATCTCACGGGGCAACGGAACTACAGCTTCAGATGAGTTCCGTTACTTGTTTTTCATATAAAGTAACCGAACTACAGCTTCAGATGAGTTCGGTTACTTGTTCTTCATATAAAGTAACCGAACTGTTCAAAATCCAGTTCAAATCCGGATCATTTTGAAGATTAACAAATATTCTAGGAGAGGATGGAGATAAAGAATCAGATGAGTTTTCATCATTTGAATACTCAAACTTAGTGAATTGGAAAAATAATCTATTTTCCATGTTTTTCTCCTTCATCTTCTCTAACTCTACTCTCTCAATAATTCTACTCAACTAATAATAAACCCATCTTTTAATTTAATCTCACTAATTGTTTTTAACTAAATCATTCACTAATCATCACCCAAAATTAATCAGGAAGGTAATTTAGGTATTAATATAAATATCTAGATAAGGGGTGACCTAGATTTACTTCTAACGTCTTTACCCAAAATAAAACTATGGTCCCCCAAAAAAATCATGGTCCCCAAAAAACCGTTCATTCAAAAAAAGCAGCCCATACAAATAACTTTGGCACCTATTCTCCCCCTAAACCGTTTATTTTATTTTTTTTATAAAAGGAAAATATATTAAAGATAAGCAAGAAATATTACGCTGGTTAGATTACAAACATTTTAGAACATCATCCATTTCCCACGGAGACATTGAGTGCAATTTCTAACTGATAACTCGGGGGTGCATTGATAGAAAAAAGAGATATTTTGTAAAAGGATCGTATGTTTATTGCTTAACTAGGGTCTGGGTCGTAGACTAACTTTGACCTTCTAAATATTTACGAAAATACCCTTAAAAAAATAATTAAATGACATAGTATCCTAACTAATCCCGTCAGAACACTCCTTCGTTTCCGTCACCACCACAAACCCATCCACACTTAGTAACCACCAACACCACTGCTATCCCTAGTAATTAACATATTTTTTTGTCATCTGATAAACCTTAATTATGATCATAACCATCATAAGAAGCTAAATAGAAGTATCTAAAATCTCTTAATTAATTTTGCAAAACCCTAACAAATATCCCAATATCAAAGCCAGAAAAAGAACATTCAATCACAGAAAGTTAGAAACTATGTCAAGGCTGTTGAGGTTAGATCTGTAATTGTTTAACTTCTTAAGTTTATACCAGTTTATTTCTGGGTGACTTATTGTGTTGTGGATTCACTTATTGATTATGAAATAGGGGTACTGAATCTTTGATTTACATTCCATTCAATTATTAGTGTATTTTATTAATTTCTAGTTTTGTTACTTGATGGAGAAAATGTTACGGAAAAGTGATTGCAAGGTCGAATCATAACAGTAACGATAGAAGATTGGAGAGCTAGTCATGATCGCATTTCCAAAGATGGATTGCCTAATCTCACTTTGTTCTCGTATTTATTTTGGGAACTCAAAAGTTGGGTATTTCAATTTATGTCCCCAATTTCTTTCTTTTCTAAATTTATAATTGTTAGTGGTGTTTGATGAATGCAATTTCATTAAACTGGTTTTGTTGTTTTGGGGATAGTTATCGGTTTTCTTTAAATTGTAATGGGCATTTTGCAATTTGATTTATTCTTGTTACGATGTATTTGATGAATTAAAGCATATGAATATATATACTATAATGAAAGTTGATCGAGACTGATGGATTGCTTATTGAGTTATTGCTGATGTTGTTTCGTTGAATCAGTAATAACTTGATTGAGTTCAGACAGATGGAAGAAGATGAAATAGTTTCAGGTCTTTGACAATTTTTTAACGGTCAATAGAAGTCAACTAATGGTCAGAGTGATTAGTAAAATAAAAAAAGTCAGCTAACAGTTCTTTAACGGTCTTTATCTTTGGTTAGTCTACGAACCTTTTACATCAACTGCATCTTCTTCGACCCAGACCCTAATTAGGTAGCAAAGTTATGACCCTTTTATAAAATATCTCTAGAAAAAATTGTGCATGAATATATAAAATCTTCCCATCGAATCAAATAAAATAAACCTGGCATTTTTAGGGGAGACTCCGAAAGAATTAGGGGCGATTTTTTTATTCCCAACCCATAGCCAAGGTTAAGGGATGTCCAAAAGATAGAAGAATACGTTAATGCCCTTCCGTAATCGGAAGTTATTTTGTGTCCGATTGTTAATATTAAATCGGTAGTCAAGTAACAAAGATACTACCGATTGATATAAATTCGTGCCAAATGCGCAGTTGGGGCTACTATTAATTGGAAGTTAACGATAAATTCATTTACTACCGATTATAGGCTCAATCAAAATTCAAAAAAAAAAAAAAGGATTTTTGTAAAATCTCATTTTGGGGCTACTCTGTATTCGGTGATTATATAAACTATTTTGACTACCGAATATGGTTGAATATTTGCAAAGAGAGTCGTGTACAATCGGAAGTCAGGATTTTACCTCATCTACTACCGATTATTGGCTCAACCAAAATTCAAAAAATAGATGATTTTGGAAAAATCACATTTTGGGGCAACTCTATATTCGGTAGTTATATGAACTACCTTGTCTACCGATTATGGTAGGATATCTGCAAAGAGAGTCACTGTATAATCGGAAGTCAGGATAACTTCATTTACTACCGATTATAGGCTCAACCAAAATTCAAAAAATTGAGGATTTTTGCAAAATCACATTTTGGTGCAACTCTATATTCGGTAGTTATATGAACTATCTTGACTGCCGATTATGGCAGGATTTCGGTAAAGAGATCTACTGTATAATCAGACGTCGGGATAACTTCATTTGCTACCGATTATATGCTCAACCAAAATTCAAAAAATTGAGAATTTTTGCAAAATCTTATTTTGGGGATACTATATATTCGGGAGTTAAACAAACTAAATTCACTACCGATTATGGTAGCATTTTAGCCAAAAGTCTACTTTAATCAGGAGTCAAGATCAAATTTTTTACTATCGACTATAGGATAATCAAAATTCAAAAGATATAGAATTTTATTTTGGGGATACTTCATATTCGGAAGTTATATAAACTAAATTGACTCCCGATTGTGGATTAACTTCCCGATTGTGAAGTTATCTACCGATTGTAAAGGGTAGTTTCGCAATTAAAAAAACGTGAGATAAGGGATGGCTACATTTTACGTTTGGGTGACCTTTTTTGTCTATTTGTGTCGCCCATAATTCTTTCGCGGTCGCCCCTAAAAATGCCAGGAAAATAAAGGGTTAATTGGTATTTGATACTTATATTTTGTCCAAAGTTAGTGTTTGGTCTAACTTTTGTCCAATTTAGGCTTAGTTTTTTATTGCTGCAGCTTTTGTAAAATCACTTTTCTGCTGTGCTGTGCTGTGCTGTGAGAAAAAAGCAGTTCGACGTTTGGTAAAATATTAATTAAAGTTAAAGCTGATTAAAAAAGAAATCAAAGTATGTTTGGTAAAATACCAGATTCAACCATTGTTGTTGTACCAAATGACAAAAACATACATTTCTCTGAAAATAGTTCTATTCAATTTTAGTGGTTTAACAAATAAATTAATTTTTTACTATTTATTAAATATAAATATATATAATATCAAATTTACTAATTGTCATTATCATTATGATTGTTAAAAAAAATATTTTACTTAACCACTTTTAAATATATATATGTAGATATATATATAATTTTCAAACAAAAAGTCAAACTAAAATAAAGTGATTATTTAATATTTGTTTTTATTTTTATTATTGACTAATTAAATGAAATGATATATAAAATAGTTTGAAAATAAAATATAATAATATTTAAAGAATAAAATTTAAGAAAATGAAAAATTGATTATATATAAATTTAAGGGTAACATTTGTCATTTATAAAATAAAGTAGGGATAAAAAAGATAAATCAAACATCAAATTTAGGTGGGACAAAAGCTTACGCTTTAATTTTCTTTTACCAAACACTAATTTCAAAAATTGTTGACATATATAAGTTTTGAAAGTGCTTTTGGAAAAAATAAAAACATTATTAAACCCAGCCTTAGGGGTTGGTACCTGCAAATGACTTTGACTGTGTTTGACCATTTTTGACAAAATTTTAATATATTTGAATTTACAAGTATAGCCCTGAAGAGGGTCTAGAATCCAACGTCATTGATGAAATCATGTATATACGGTTCTAAGAAAAGAGATCAAACATCCATTAATCTTAAAACTGACTCCCTTCTGTTCTTCTTCGAGAAAACCAGCAGTTCTAGCCTATGTTTGATTAGTTTAACCGAGAAAATAGTGAACAGCATGGATCTGGTGCCGTGAAATCACATATTTGGTGAGGATTGAAAGAGGATTTCGAAGTTGAGATGGACGTTGAACTCGGTACCAATTGTGTATGAGAGTTGGGTTTGTTATGAATTTGAATTTGAAGAAATTAATGATTGACCTAGATTCAGTTGTAATATGATTTGGAAAGAGTTTTGTTTCCATTAAACAAGTTGTTGTTGCGTGGGTTAATGGATGAACGGTCGATATTACGGAGGGTTCATGTTGTTGTTGGTTGCAATAATCAAAAACAAGGAAACATCAAATAAGCAAAAGTTATTGATACTTAGCTCCTTTATAATGGAAGTGATCGATTTGATGAAACGAATGAGCTTCCCATATCTCCGCAACAGCAACAAGGAAAAATTTTAGAAAAACAGAGTGAGTCACGTGTTCAACACGTTGCCCTTAAGACATTAGTGCCCGGCTACACTCAAGAGTGACGCTATAGCCCTCACAGGATGGCTATCTCCAGGATAAAACACCCTAATACACCTACTACTAGCATATGTAGTAGATGCTCAACTTGAGCTTGGCAACTCCGAAAAAACCATAAAGGAAAATCTCGAACGCTTGATAAAACAATATAAAATATTTTTTTCCCTTGGGGGTCCCTCTAAATATAGAGCAACCCCTTTCCCATAGATTTTACAAAAATAGTGAATTTGTTTATATAATTGACAAATACAACTTAAGAAGAAAAACTCCCCGATGTGGGACTAAAAAGTTTATATAGTTTCTTAAAACTATTAAAAATTGGAAACTCCACAATGTGAGACTAAAAAGTTTCATTCACAAAAGAAAACAATAAATTATAATTTTTTATTAAAACTTTAAAAAATTATTTTTTTATTAATCGTTTTCCAACAATCCCCCACATGAATGAAAACTCAATAAAACATGAAAACACAGATAGATCTTGGTAAGTCAACATCCCAACCTCACGATCCAAACAGAATCATCGTGCAAGTGTTGAAATCATACTAGTGATTTCTATGTCCTCTCCCTCACACAAAAGTGTGTTAACCCCAGAGTCATACTATGGATTGCATAAATCATAATAGTATTGAGATATTTCATCTTTAGTTCTCACATGGTGAGACTATAGGTATCTTTCACCAAAGTGAAAAAGCATGAACTAGTGAACCCTTAGTGACCTTTAGGTCCTAAGTTCCAGTAATACCAAAACCATCAAAACGAAAATCACATAAAAAGCGCAGGAAATACCATTTTAGGCAGAGGTGTCCATGAGGTCTTGAACCTTTGCTTAGTGAGATATTACCATAATTACTTGCTAGAGACAGTGAACTATGTCTTGAACTGATAACATTTGATGTAATTCGCGATAACAACCACGGGTGATATCTCCATGATTGCTGCCAAGCTCGTGCCGTTTTGTCCAATTTGGCCCTAGACATATCATGTTTCTCAGAATGCTTTAGAGAATCAAAGCTCATATTCTCATAGGAAGCGGCCCACTTCCTCATTCAGATAGGTGAGTTTCCATAAAGAGTGTTACTGCTACACTCCACTTCAATCTTAAATTGAAACTATTGAACTAATTAAGACTTCTTAAAAGTCATCCTTCACATGCAGTCACACTATCACGTCTACACCATAGGGAAGGGACAGAGAATAAAATTCTCTGATAGTGTTTACCTTTACCCACCACAAATTAGTTGTCTCATTCGAAACCTTAATTTATGAGCTTAAGCCTCTTCCCCCTCGATGCATTTCTAACCATCTCTTGGGATAAACCTTTCGTCAAAGATTGCGCGATATTCTCCTTGGACTTTATCCAATCAATGGAAATAACGCCGATTGAGATTAGTTATTTTCAGCTTTAGCTATTATAGCTTGGCTAACACAATGTATAGATATAGCTGGCACAGGCCTATGCCAGAGAGAAATTCTTCTAAAAATCATCTTAGGCACTCGGCTCCCTCTCGTGCTTTATCTAACTCAATACTCTCAGATTCCATAATGAATTGAGCAATATATGTTTGTTTGTAAATATTCCATAAACAAACCCTGATGCTAGAGTGAAACATATCCACTCGTAGACTTAGACTCCTCTGAGTCAACTATCCAGTTTACATCACAAAGTCCATCAAGGACAACAAGATACCTTTGATAAATCAAATAAAAGGTAATATAGTATTTTAGATATCATAATACTCTACTCAGTGCATCTGAATGCTATTGCTCTGGACTACAATTATATCTACTTAACTTACTCACAATATAGGAAATGTCTGGACTCTTACAGTTCATTAAATTCATCAGACATCCTATAACTCTTGAGTATTCAAGTTAAGATACTCCATTACCCTTTTTTCTTGAGTCTACAAGAATAATAGTACGAAGTACAAGCAGGCTTACAATCACACTGATTGTATCTCTTAAGCACAAATTCAAAATAATGAGAATGACTAAGACTACATATGATAGATTATTTTCTAATCCTCATCCCTAAGATTACATCAACAGGGCCTAAGTCTTTCAAGTCAACGTTCTCATTCAGCGCATTTTTTTAGTGGAATTAATCACATCTATGTTTGTATCAAGTATAAGCATATCATCAACATACAGCCATACAATGACACAGTCATCCTTAACAAGTTACTTGTAAATATATTTGTCAGATTCATTAACTTAAATCCACTACACATTATCACGTAATCAAATTTTCCATGTCACTGTTTACGTGCTTATTTTATAAACCATACAAAATTTTGTTGAACTTGCAAACTTTGTCATCATAACCTTTCACTACAAAGTCCTCAGGTTGGTCTATGTAAATTTCTTTATCTAATTCACGATTTTAGAAAGTTGTCTTAACATCCATCTGATGTATCTCTAATTTGTTTATGACAGCAATAACAATTAGCATCTCAACGGAAGTAAATCTCGTCACATGTGAATAAGAATCAAGGAAATATACACCTTCTTTTAGTTTATAGCCTTTAGCTACCAACTTAGCCTAATATTTTTCTACAGTTCCATATACTTAATGTTTCCTCTTAAAGAATCATTTACATCTCATGATCTTACTCTCTGGAGGTAAACTATAAACCTCCCAAGTCAGGTTCCGACGGACTGAGTCCATTTCACTAAATGAAGCTTCTTACCAGAATGGGGTTTCAGTAGATATCAAGGCTTCTTTACAAGTCCAGGGCTTAGACTAAGATAGGAATGTTATGAAGTCGGCTTCATAAGAAGTCTCAAGTCTAATTGTTTTACTTCTCTTAGGCTCAACCTTAACTTTATCTTCCTTTAAGATAAGTTCTGACTATTTGAAACTAAATCTAGGGGATCAACAACACATCTCTAATGAGGTACAAGTTTAAGAATAAACATGTTCAAAGAACTCAGCATCCCTAAATTATGTAATAGTATTCACAACAAAGTCAGCATACCTTATATGAAGACACAATCAATATTTTTGGTTTCTATCTACTTCTTTTAGGAAGACGAATGGCAAACTTAGTCAAACACCCCCACACTTCGACGCCTTCATAAGAAAGTCATCTACCTATCCATAAATCATATGGAGTTTTATCTGATCCTTAAGGGTACTCTATTCAGGATATACTAGTTAACATGACTGCCTCCCCCCACAAGGCCGCAGGTAATCCTGAACTAATCAACATGACAATTATCATCTTCTTAAGGATACAGTTGTTATTTTCAAGGGTTCTAATTGGTTTTGAACTTCAAGTTTATACATCTTAAGGCTTCTAAGGCATCATCCTTATCCCTAAGCAAGTATACAAGACAGTACCTCGTACAATCATCTACGGAAGTTATAAACCATCTTTTACCACAGTGATTTTGGGTTGAACTCATGTCATGTAGGCCTAACTGAATTAATTCTAAAGGCTTAGAATTACTCTGAACATTTCTGCTAAAAGGTTTTAAAGCATATTTGAATCTTCACAGATTTCACTTTTGTGTTCAAAGTCCAAACTAAATTTGGGTACGCAGCCTATGCTATCCAGTTAAGCATTGACTTATAAGTTTACGGTTACAAGCTTACCACATAAAACAATCAATCACATAAAGAAAGCACAAGAATAAACTATGTTCACATCATCAGATTTTCCGTTAAGCTTATATAGACCCAAAGTCCTATAACTCTTGCTTAAAAAATAACTGCCTTGTTACAACAAGTTTTCCAGATTCATTTAAGATCTTAAATCTTTTTCCATCTACAATAGAACAAGATACAAGATTCTTGCATATGCTTGGAACATGAAACTTCATTCAATGTGAGAGTATTACAGATATGAGCTTCTGCTCGACCTTTTCCTTTTATGCAACCTCTATTGCAGATGAGTTACTCAAAAAGAGTTTCTCGACATCCCCTATCCTCTAATAGGAGGTGAACAGGTCTCTATTTCAACAAACATTCTTGGTGGCTCCAGAGTCCACCTTCTGGTCTCTCATATTGGTTGTTAAAATAACTTCCGACATCATGTCAATAAAATCGTTCTAATTTGTTTCAACTAAATTAGCATTAACTTTATACTTATTAAGGTTTTATTTTGTCTACACTTTACTACCGTATGGCCCGTAATTTTACAAACATAACAATCACCCTTAATTAAAGTAACGCCGGATTCAGTTTTACGAAACATACCTTTCTTATGAAGACTACGGTTAGAGTTGTGTTTGATATTCCCGCCTTTTTCAGCTTTGGAAGACTTGTGTTCATCCACATGCGCCTGGTAGCCATGTTCCTTTTCAATTTCATGTCACAATCTTCGTTTATACTCTGACCACGGACACGGTAATTCCCAATCACTTAATACACCACATCTCACAAACCTTAGTTCCGAAACGGAAGATAAAATATGAGTTTTGAAGATAATATCTAGATTTACAAACTTCGTTTGAACCACCGCATCAAAAAACTCATGATTACCCCATAAAAAATACTTTAGTTAACAACAAAAGTTTGCCCGCCAGAATTTTTCAGGAACATTTGTTTGTTTTGTAAAATATCAAAAAAATACTTTTACAACTCCAAAATTCTGAAATTTTACGTGGGTAATTATCAGGATGTTTACTACGTTGTGCCAAAAGGGTTCATCGAAATTCCTTCTAGGTTAAGATATAATCTTGAAACTCTACAGCTGACCAAAAAATTATTTTTGTTTGTCACTCCACAATTAACATCCATGATTCACAAACCAACCAACCATTTTCAATTATTACAAATTATAATGTCTTAAGATTGTTGGGTGCAATAATCAAAAACAAGAAAAAATCAAATAAGCAAAAGTTATTGATACTTAGCTCCTTTATAATGGAAGTGATCGATTTGATGAAACGAATGAGCTCCCCATATCTCCGCAACAACAACAAGGCAAAACTTTGGAAAAACAGAGTGAGTCACGTGTTCAACACGTTGCCCTTAAGACATTATCGCCCGGCTACACTCAAGAGTGATGCTATAGCCCTCACAGGACGGATATCTCCAGGATAAAACACCTTAATACACCTACTACTAGCATATGTAGTAGATGCTCAACTTGAGCTTGGCAACTCCGAAAAAATCATAAAGGAAAATCTCGAACGCTTGAGAAAAAAATATAAAATATTTTTTTCCCTTGGGATCCCTCTAAATATAGAGCAACTCTTTTCCCATAGAATTTACAAAAATAGTGAATTTGTTTATATAATTGACAAATACAAGTTAAGAAAAAAAATCCCCGATATGGGACTAAAAAGTTTATATAGTTTCTTAAAACTATTAAATATTGAAACTCCACAACGTGGGACTAAAAAGTTTCATTCGCAAAAGAAAACAATAAATTATAATTTTTTATTAAAACTTTAAAAAATTAGTTTTTTTATTAATCGTTTTCCAACGGTTGTTGCTGCTATTTGTTCTTGTGGATGATTAGGAGGGTTGGGTAATTGTTGAAGCTTGAATTCTCTGCAGGGAAGGAGATGAAACAAGGATTAGAAGAACACAACACCATTTCCTGCTCTGTAGCTGTTTGAAGAAAGTCTCGAAAGGATTCTCTTCTGCACTACCTGTCTGGTACGTCTGTATGTTACATTTACCAATGGAGTTGGGGGTTTCGATGTGGAAGAAAACAAGGTATGGAGTTGCGCCATTACAACTAGTGATAGAAGAATTTTAGAAGACTAAAGGAGGGACAGATGGAGTCTTGATGTTAATGGAAATGTTCATGACTGCAAAATTCTTTCTTTCGGCCAGTAAGTGAAACTTTTACTTTCAAAATCAGCAACATCGGGACTTGAAGGTGTTTCTGGATTCTAGGTAACGATTGTTCTCAAAGGCTGAAATAATTGCAGGCAATGGTGGATATTAACGAGCAAAAAAAAAAATGGTGGATATTCTCTGGTGTCGACGGTAGGCTTTGTCCAAATAGGGTGTTATTGTTTTTCGATGGATAGAAATATTGCTGTCAGCAATGGGTTTGTTTAAAATTGACACCAACACTTCAGAGACTTGGAAATGGTAACCCCCAGAAATGCTATAGCAAGACGGAGCCCCAATCTGGGACTTCATGTGACAGCGCATGCGGTAAATTTTGATTCACGTCTAAAAATACGTGATAGAAGTCGCCATATGAGCAGGCATGATATTCAAATTAGTGGATCATGGCAACAATAAATCTTCATTCCTTCGTTTCAAATTCAGAATAGATTTTCACTCCATAAGATTATACATTCCAGCACTACTAGTTTGTTATTCATGCACCATACTGATATTTACACCCGGATCCCATTCGCACCACTTATTCAAAGCATTTCCCACAAATTGAAAGAAAAAAAACTAAAAACAAAAAGAACCCATTAAAGAAGACTACCCAACTAGTACTACAATTAATTACAAGCCAACTGATCTCGCAGCTGAGATATCTCTTCAAAGATGGGTAATCTTCTAGATGATCTAAAAGATGGGACCCACTCATTATTAAGTTTGTCCAACATTTCCACCACCGTTTCTTCAAACGACGGTGTTGGCACCGACGATGGTGATACGGTAGAGGAAAATGAAGAGAATTGCTGCTCTGATTTATAATATTGATCGAGTTGATCAAGTTGGTGAAGCATCTCTTCTGCTCGGTTTTTAGCCCTGGTACTTTCTTCCGACAATGATGATGATAAGGAGGATGGTGTTGCGTTTATGATGCTCCTCCCATCTAACACTACATCTTGGAGAATGGACCGGGCCTCATCAAACCGACCTAGCTTTATCAGGCAAAGACTCGAGTTGCATGCCTTGTTCCCATCTGGATCTATCATTTGTGCCTTCTTGTATACCACCTCGGCAGCTATATAATTATGTTGTTGCATATATGCCCATCCTAGATTCCCCTGCGCAGCATCAAATTAATCATCTCTGATCAGTACTCAGCAATTATTGGAAATCATCAATATTTCTGTAAATTATATTACCTCTACATGGGGTGTAAGGAGAGTTAAATGGCAATGCATGTACTCACCAATATTCTGGAAGTCTCCTGCTTGATTGATACTTGAAATTTCTTCCCATGGGAACGTGCTGTCTTTGTCGGCTTCCCATTGAAAGCCTCCCCTTGGTATATCATCCTTAGCTTCTGCTTCAACAAATGTATTTGCTCATCTACCATCCCGCATTTCTGCAAAAACGTGTGAACAATTGCCCATCATATATAACAACTTCTGCATTTATGCACCATTATAGCATAAACCTTCTTTACTAAGAAATACATAATACTACAGATAAAAAGTACCTTGTATAAGTCAATGAGAAGGTTGTCTAAGGATTCTTGGGCTTGTTTAGAGCACCGGTCTCTAAAGGACTTGATCGCTTCAATGGCTTCCTCAGTTCTATCTTGTTGCTTCATCACCACAGCCATGTCTTTTAGTGCACTGTCTACTCTATCACCCGCATTTATCGCCTTCCAAAACAACACTATGGCTGCTTCTGGATCCTTTTCTACTAACTGTTGATTCGTTACAATTAGGTTTAAATTATAATTCGATTGTGGAACAACTTGTTAGAATACGGGCATCCAACTCAAAACCAATTGGCAATGAGTGGAGAGGCCCTTAGGATTATAAACCGCAGGATCTTAGATGCCCAGACAATGTGGGACTAATAATCTCAACACGCCCCCTCACGTGTAGCCTCGTTGGGTCTAACACGTGGACAATTAAATCGGGTGACGCGGAGTAAAGGCGCGGTCAATGATGACTCGTCGCAAATAGCCTGCTCTGATACCATGTTAGAATACGGGCATCCAACTCAAAACCAATTGGCAATGAGTGGAGAGGCCCTTAGGATTATAAACCGCAGGATCTTAGATGCCCAGACAATGTGGGACTAATAATCTCAACACAACTAATAGACATAGATATATCATGAAATGTTAAACATTCAAAGACTTCCAAGTGTACTTGATTACAATTTCAAATTACTCGATAAGTGGATGTAATGTTGCTTACTTTGGATAATTGAGGAATGAAACAAAAATAATATTAAGTAACAAATTATCTTTAATAAAAGCGGGATCTGAATTCAAAACAAAGTTGACATCATAATCTTGTGTCAAGAACGCAAGTTGACACCCAAATATGGTATCAACTTGGATTGTTGATACCAAAATCGACATGCTCAAATGAGTAAACCTGACGTGAATATACTGTCTAATTCGATTGTGGAACAACTAATATACATAGATATCATGCATTATTATCCAAGTGTAATTGATTACAAATAAATTTCAAATGACTGGATAAGTGGATGTACTGTTGCTTACTTTGGATATAGGAATCAAAAATTAATCAATCAATCAATTCTAGTGAAAGTTAAAAAGCAGGATCTGAATTCAAAACATGAAAAATAATTCAGAAACCAAGAAGGAAAACAAAAGTTGTGGACGATGATGAAGAAGAATACCTGAACATGTTTAGCTCTAACATAAGGACTATCACCGGTGGGAACTTTATGAATTACGTGAAAATCGTCTTTCTGTTTATTCTCCCCGATTCCTTTTCTCTGGGCCATCTTGATTCTTTTTTCTCTTCTCTAAAAACTGAGCTGAATTCTATTTCTCTATATAGACAGGATAAGTGATTAGTTGAAGTGTTGCAGAATGAAGAACTAGAAACGGAGAGGACTCGATCCAAGTGCAAATAGAAAAGACCAAATGTACATAGACGGAGCGGCCGTCCTGGTTCTTGGTTAATCATTGATTTTGGAGTATGATTATACATTAAGAGCGAACTCATAAAATGTATATAGAGTAAGATGTGGTCCAGGTTCTTAGGTAGTCGGTTTTGAGATTATACTCTCGGTAAAGCCAACTACAATAATACCTCTTTCATTCTGCCACGTAATAATTTTATTGGGACCGTGTCATCCTGTGTCTTGCCTTGGCTTTACTTCTTAGATTACTTTCTTTTTTGACCCCAGATATTCACAGGGCCATCATCTTATCTACAGGACCGGCTTCGAAACAGGGCCAATACAGAGGAGGTTTGGTTTGTAATTGTAATACACACGTCTCTGCCACGTCAAATTATCAGGGATCAAAAAGCTGAAAAGTAACCGCCGCCGGCCACCACTCTGTTTTCCTCCTCCTGATCTTCTTCACACGGATTTTTTCATGCTCATCTTTCTGAATCAATCTTATTATAGGGCGGCATGGTTTATTAGAGGGGTGGCATTTTAATAGGACAAAAAGAGTCATTACATGATCATTCAAGGTGTCCCTTATAAAAAAATAGAAATGACAAATTAATCCTCATTATTGATAATTTAGTTCAGTGATGATAATCAAGTTTAGTGTTAATGATTAATTTCACTTATATTAACTCAAAATCAAAACAAAATCAGATTTTTAGAGTTAAAAAAAAAGTTCAGAGGAGAAGAAAAAGAAAAACTTTTGTGATATTTGTTAAACCCTAAATTTTGATTCACTCAACCAAAATGAGTGATTCTGGTGACCCGGTATACTTCTAAATTAGTTCCCATTAGCTTTTTCTCGCTCAAAATTATCTAAAGTACGTAACAAAATCAAAACTTTTAAATTTTCAGAAGAACTTACGGTTGCAATTTTGCTCGTGACCAACCGTAACTCTTAGTTACGGTTCATAAGTTATCGAATACCAACCGTAACTGGTTAAATTTGGGGAAGATCCAATTGTAAAACCAGTTACGGTTGGTAATTAAATTTCGACAACAACCGTAACTAAATTACGGTTGGTAACTAATGAATCGAGACCAACCATAACTACCCTACGGTTGGTGTGTCAACTTAACTTTTGAACCGTAAATCATTATTTGATAAATTCTTAAGACACAGGATTATTTACGGTTGATATGGTTGTTTGAGTAACAAACCGTAACTCAATTACGGTTGATAAATATGATGCAAATACAAACCGTAACTGAACATATTTCTCAAAACTAAGAACTTACGGTTGGTATTTGAGTTCAAACCAACCGTAACATCAACCCAATCTACAGTTACGGTTCGTATTTGAGTTATTACCAACCGTAATTTCATACAAAATTCTAATTTTTGATACAAAATTAACTTAAATCCAACACGATAAACTAAACCCTAACTGGGTTTTTCCAAACATTTTTCAAATCGCCGATTAATCGAAGAAGATGAAATTTTCAGTTTTAGTGGAGGTTACGGTTGATGGAGGAGAAGAGAAGATGATGGAAAAAAACTGATTTGATTTTTTTCTGATTCATTAGGTTTAAAAAAAATTGATTTGATTTTGGTTGATATAAGGTGAAAAGAGTAATCTGGTCAATTTACATCCCCTTTAGGACATCCCCTAACCAACTAAAGGGACATTAATATCACGATGCCGCCCCTCTAATAAACCATGTCGCCCCTGTAATAAGCTTGTTCTGAATACACATTCTTTCTTCCTCTCTCTATGAAAGTTAAAGAAAAATGAACAACGAGCAATTAAAGATGAGATTTCCGCTTCAATGAAATTTTTAAGACCTTTTGTTGGAAGTTAAACCAAGATATGGTGATTTGGTTCGTGGATCAACATATGATGTTGATCCATTCCAAGTGGATCAACTGTTGTAGTTGACGCAGTCAAGTTGGATCAACATACGCTGTTGACACACTGTGCGATATTTGGAAGTTGGAGCTAACTTAAAAACCAAGTTGTGTCGGCTGCTGTATTTAGAGTTTTATTATGTTTAGATTTTCTTTGTGTTTCTAGAAGTGTGCTTTATTTAGAGTTTGTTTTTATTAGGAAAGTATTTTGAGTGGTTGTCAAGTTTGTGAGATTATAAGTAGGCTATTGAGCCATAAGAATTGTACACCGAATTTGATTATCAATGTAGTCGTTTTATGCATCCGCGTTATGATCTCCTCTCTCTTACTCGATCCTCCTACATTTGGTATCAGAGGAAGGTGAGAGGAAGAGAGAGGAGAAGGAGAAAGAGTTAGAGAATTGTTTTCATTAAAGGAGAAGAAGTTGTGTGAGTTCTGATGGCTTAAAAAAATTGGAGTTTGTGAAGCTGCGTTAGGGTTTGAGAGAAGTAAAAAAAAAGTGTATTATCTGAAGGTCTGTGTTTGAAGAAAAATTGGTCAAGTCGTGTTGCTGTTTTTCATAGGAAGGAAGATGCTATCATGAAAGCAAGGTTACAGTTCGTGACTTGTTGGATTGGAGGCCAAGGTTTGGTCGATGTTAGATAATGATGTTGTTTGGAGATTAAGTGTTGCTGACGTCGTTAGATTGTTGGAGTGTTTAGTTTTCCCTAGGTTCTGGTCATGGGTTCGAAGAAGGATTTTTTTCTTTGGTTTACATCGTCATGACAGGGAGTCGAGACCGAGACCACTGCTTGAGCAAGTTGACGTGACTAATCTGGCTTTGAGTATTTTAAGAAAGAGTAATTAGGGTTTGTGTTGAATGACTGTGATCAAGACGATGATGATCACGTAGACTTGATGAAGCTGAACTGCTATTGTTGACTAGTGATGACCTTCAGTTGTGTTGTGGGTGATTGGCAGAGAAGTGAAGGATTCTGCTGCCATTGTTGCCGGTAATAATGAAGAAGGGTGAGACTGTTGCTGGACGAGAGAAGAACCCTAATGAGAGATTATGGCTGCCATTGATGATTGAGATGGAGAAGTTTTTGCTGTTGATTGTTACTGTTGTGAGCAAGCACAGGGAAGAAGAGATGTTGACGTTGCTGTAGTGAGATGTTGGCAGCGATGATGAAGATGATGCTGCCATTATCGCTGGAGATTTGAGGTTTCCCGATTTTAAAAGAGGAGGAGATTGGAATTGACGGTGGTGCTTGGCAGAGATGATGATAAGATAATGATGGATTGGGTTCTTCTTTGGTTCGCTGCTGCCAATGATTGGAGATTAATTCTGGTGGCTGATGCCGTGGTGGTTATCGGTGGAGGATGAGAAGAGTTGGTTACTGCCAACAGAAGGGACGAGTTGTAGTCAACTCTGAGAAGCAGAAGCCGGCAGACACGATGGAGTAGAAACATATGGAGCTGACGATGCTTGGTGATAGTGTTGTGACGTTGAGCAGGGAAGATATAATGGTTTTCTGCTGCCATTGGCCCAGGAACAAAGATGACGAGCTTTAGCCGGCAAAAAAAAAATAGTTTGAGAAAGTTAGTAACAGTATATATAGGTGTTACAAAGAACAATAACAGTTACAGAGTAAGTTGTTACAGAATAGTTGTAACAGTTACAGAAGCGTGACAGAAGGAAAGGTCACAGTTTGTGACAGTAAGTGTGATGATAGGTTGAACAAAAGGTGTCAGTCTTAACAGGCGTGGCTGAAAGCAGTTTTGTGAAAGGTGATATTATGATGTGATTATTGGTGATTATTGGTGAAGGTGAAGTGAACAAGGGTTGATGTGGCAAAGCATTGAAGGATTTTGGAAGACGTTGAAGTTTAAGGTCAGTGGTTGGTTTAAAGGGTTAAGTTATGGATTCGAAATAGACGCAAGAAAAGATCAAAGTTGGTATTGCAGTCAGTGAGGACTGGTACAGTTTGATGAAGTTGATTGAATTCAGAAACTTAGAATGACAAAGAAAGTTGGTGGTGATGTTTGAGCTTAAGGGAGGATGATAGGAGTTTAAGCTCAAACATGTTAAGCTTAAGTGTGGTTGAAGAGTTTATGAGAGAAACTTGGATATCTTACAAAGTGTGGCAGACTTTGTGTTAGTTATTGCTTGTGGCAGAAGCGTAACAAGAGAAAAATTGTGAGAGAATCTTGAAAAAAAAATAAGTGTGAAGGTTTCGGCTCTAACAAGCGTGACTGGAACAAAGAAGAAAAGAGAAGAAGAAACAACAACAAGGTTGTGATCGTGAGAAGTGAAGCAATCCCGGTGTGGGGATTTGGCTAGAGTTGTGTGAAGCAATCCCAGTGGGGATTTGGCTAGAGAAGTGAAGAAATTCCAGTGTGGAATTTGAAGAGTTGAGTGGAAATCCTGCAAGTGAAGTGGGTAAACAAGAGATGAGTTTAAGCTACAATGCTCAGTGAAGAAAGTTGGAGGTGAGCTACAATGCTCGGTGATGAGTAAAAAAATTTGGTTTTGTGTTTGGTTAGCAAGTTGAATAGAGCACAATAAGGTGTTTCTAGCTTGTTAAAGATGGTGTTCCGCTGCGATGAAGAAGAACGTAATAAAATTTTGTGATTGTTGCTATGGTATGATAGCAGTGCGAAGTGAGTGTTTGATGATTGTTGTTAAGCAAATAAAAAAGATTGGTTTGTTAGCTAAGTTACAGTTTGAGCTACAATTTGTGAATTGAGTTTGATAATAATTACGGAATTTTGGTATGAGAAAAGACAAGAACGTGTTAACGTTTATCAATGGAAGAAGAGGAATAGAAAATGATAAAAGACAAGGACGTGCAAACGTTTATCAATAGAAGAAGAGGTTTACGAAATTCTCGTTGAAAGATATCTTGGTTAAGGGAGGATGTTGGAAGTTAAACCAAGATATGGTGATTTGGTTTGTGGATCAACATATGATGTTGATCCATTCCAAGTGGATTAACTGCTGCAGTTGACGCAGTCAAGTTGGATCAACATACGTTGTTGACATAGTGTGCGATATTTGGAAGTTGGAGCTAACTTGAGAAGCAAGTTGTGTCGGCTGCTGTATTTAGAGTTTTACTATGTTTATATTTTCTTTGTGTTTCTAGAAGTGTGCTTTATTTAAAGTTTTTTTTTAATAGGAAAGTACTTTGAGTAATTGCCAAGTTTGTAAGACTATAAGTAGGCTATTGAGCCATAAGAATTATACACCGAATTTGATTATTAATGTAGTCGTTTTATGCTTCCGCGTTATGATCTCCTCTCTCTTGCTCGATCCTACACCCTTTTTATCAAAATTAAAATTCTTGCCCCCCAATCTTCTTGTACAGAAGATTTAATGGTCTTTTGAAGCTCCTTCTGAAAAACAAGAACATCAAACCCATAATTAAAATCTCATCAATTTTTCATGGAGTTGGATTTTCATTGAGATTAGACTATAGAAATGAATATATTTAGTTTTAATGTTCCAAAGAGAACATTTTCATTTGCCAAGGGAAGATTACTTTCAGATGCAAATTCCAGAGGTGGAAGATTTAATCTTTGGGTTTAGTTTTTACGATTTTATTAAATGGGTATTGATGACCTGAGTTTCGGATATTTTTTCTTTCCCTTTCAACGGAAAGTTTCACCATTAAAGGCGTTTAGTTATATCAAAACATAAATTCTTCATGCTTCAAAGGAAAAAACATAAATATTTCATCGTATCATGAGCACATGTAGTACTAACGTCATATTTTTCTTAAATTTCAGTTTCTTCTCTTGTTGATACACAAAGATTATCCTCTTCAATCTTTCACCTTACCAACTCAAAATACTAATTTGTTGTATACTCAGAGAAGCATTAAAACATTCCCATTATAGTTATGAAAAAGCCGGAGTACCATAGTTCAAATTCCCATGTCAATTGAATTTGAGACATAAACCCACAAAAAAAACTCTTCTCACCGTTCTTCCCCACCTCCTCTTCCTCCATGACCATCACTAGATATTCCTTCATCTTCATAAAAAAAATAAAAGAAACCCCTTCTCTCCTCCTGCTCAACTCTTGGACCTCTGCCTTCTCAACCACCTCACTTAGAAGAACCCCATTCTATAGCTAGCAATGTTTTCTATAGGATACCTTTATGATCCACGAACCCGAAGCACAAAAATATCAAACACCACCTGTAACTTTACAAGACTCCGGTGGTGGCTTGGTGGAGCCGTGGAGATCGGCCCTGTATATCCAAAAATAAACAAAGAAATGGTACCATAAAAGGTTGCTTTTGTTATAAAATGCATGGGATATGCATGGATATGGTGGCTATCCACCTAGCACCATTGTTACACCAAGCTCCTTGTATAAGCACCTTGCATGAGCAACTTGTATAAGCTACTTGTTGGATGGGAGTAACACCTAAAACTAGTAGGTGTTGAATTGCATGGTTTGCAAGCTAGAGGTGTTATTACTACATAACTCTTTACATGTAGTGTGACATCTAAACTAGGTGGTGTATACAAGCTAACACCTTTAGAACTTGTATAAATAGCTCCCTCGGATAATGTATATAGTATCCCAATTTTCTTAAGTGAATAAGAAATGCTCTCTTCTCCCTTATTACTTCTCTTGATATATATTTTGAGTTTAGTGGTTAATTAGTACTTGCTTTAATTATTGTTAATATTACTTTGGAAGCGTAATACGTTATCAGCACGACTTGCTCATTCTAAAGTTGTTGCTCTAAAGTTTTGGTTAACAAAGCGCGACTTGCTTGTTCTAAAGTTGCTGCTCCACAGTATTGTTTAACAGAAATAGAAAAAGAAATAAAAGAGTTTGCTTAGCTATTTCAAGTTGCAGCCGACGTACAAAAAGTAAGTTTGTTTAACCTTACGATGTCGAATTTAATTAAACTTATTTGCTCCTCTTTTTACTAATGGAGGGAATTATATTTCTTGGGTGCTCGATGCTGAATTGCATCTTGAAGCTAAAAATCTTGGTCACACGATCAAGAACGAAGATAGCATGGCAAGTGAACGTGCTGCAGCGGATCTGCGCAGACACCTCTCCGCAACTCACAAAGATGATTTTATGGCATGCCGGGATCCCAAAGTATTATAAGACTCCTTTAAAGAAAGATATGATTTCTTAAAGGTGGTCATGTTGGTACACCTTAGAAATCAATGGATTCATCTGAGATTCCAGGACTTTAAATCTGTTTCAGACTACAATTCTGCACTGTATAGAATTACTTCACAATTACAGTTGTGCGGTGACACGGTCACAGAAGAGTCTAAGCTGGAGAGAACTTTCAGTACGTTCCATTTGTCTCAGATCGTACTTCAACAACAATATCGTGACCGTCGTTTCACTCGATATTCAGAGTTGATTGGTGTCCTTCTCCTAGCGGAACAAATTAATGAACTGCTGGTGAAAAATCATGAATCTCGTCCTTGTGGTTCTGCTCCTGTGACAGAAGTAAATGAAACATCTTACTCCGGACATGGATGCGACTCTGGTAAACGTGGTTCTTGTGGAAAAAAGAATAAACGCGGAGGTCGAAAGAACAAAAATATTCGTGGTAATCCGTATAAAACGGAACATGGTACGGATGCGAAACAAGCAAAAGGGAAGGAATTAGCTGTCAATCCTTCCAAGAAAACTGACAAATCAGCATTGCTTTCGCTATGGTCGTAACAACCACTGGTATAGAACTTGTCGAACTCCTGACTATCTTTGTGAACTTTTCAAGAAGAATGAAAAGAAGAAGGCAGCAAAAGCAGAGATGAATATTGCTGAAGCTAGTGTTTCCACCAAATCTCCAAAGCTAGATGTTGCTAGCTACTTGGTTGATTTTGAAGGCACTAAGTACGAAAGTGATTTCAATCAGTTTACTAATGGTTTATTTAGTGTAAGTTAAACCGGTACCTTGTAACTGTTTTAGCTTTTTTTTTTATATTGCTTTTGCTTTGCTTATGTATAATATGTATGCTTATGTATAATATGTATACATATATGTGATATATACATCTTTTGCTAGAACATGTTGTGCACTCTTTTTACACCTTCTTTATTTTGAAGAGGAATTGACTCAAAGGGTCAATGAGATGGTGACATTTTTCTTGTTGATAGTGGAACGACAAATTCTATCTTTCGAAGTACCAAATACTTTGTTACCTTGAAAAATTTCAAGGCTAATATCAATACCATCTCTGGTTCATCTAGTCTTATAGATGGTTCTGGTACGGCAAGTGTCTCATTACCAGGTGGTACCATATTCACTATTAACGACGCTTTATATTCCTCTAGATCCCAAAGGAATCTATTGAGTTTTAAAGATATACGTCGTAATGGTTATCACCTAGAAACTGAATATGAGAACGATATGGAGTATTTGTATATTACTTCATCAAATTAGTGTGGAAAACACGTTGCTAATAAGCTTGTAGATCTCGCATCTGGGTTGTACCTTACAAAGATTCAAAAGGTTGAATCTTATTCTGTCATAAACCAAAAGTTTTATGACCCGAATGCTTTCATGCTCTGGCATGATCGTCTCGGACACCCAGGTTCTACTATGATGAGTAGAATAGTCAAAAACTGTCATGGACATCCTTTACAGAAACTTCTGTTTAACAAAGAACTTGGTTGTACTGCTTGTTCTTTGGGGAAATTGATTACCAAACCGTCAATAACGAAAGTTGTTTATGAATCCCTTACTTTCTTAAAAAGAATACATGGTGATATTTGTGGTCCTATTCATCCCCAAATTGGACCATTTCAGTACTTTATGGTTCTAATTGATGCATCTGCTAGATGGTCGCATGTTTTCCTCCTCTCGACACGTAATCTTGCATTTTCTAAGCTTCTTGCTCAGATTATTAGATTACGTGCTCATTTTGGAGATTATTCCATCAAGTCTATTCGTCTTGATGGTGCAGTAAAGTTTTCTTCAAAAACTTTTGATGCATATTGTCATTCTTTGGGTATTAATGTTGAGCATCATGTTGCTCATGTGCATACGCAGAATGGTTTAGCTGAATCGTTCATTAAGCACCTTCAACTCATTGCGAGACCTATGTTAATGAAAACTCAACTCCCAGTTTCTTCTTGGGGACATGCCATTTTGCATGTTGCTGCATTTGTACGTTATCGACCATGCGCAAATAATCAATGCTCTCTTTTGCAACATGTGTTAGGTCATCAACCCGACATTTCTCATTTGCGTGTTTTTGGTTGTGCTTTTTTTGTTCCTATAGCACCACCACAACGCACCAAGTTTCCCCACAACGTCGACTTGGGATTTATGTTGGTTTATTCACCATCTATTATTAGATATATTGAACCATTAACATGGGATGTCTTTACTGCAAGATTTGCAGATTGCCATTTTGATGAGCTAGTTTTCCCACCGTTAGGGGGAGAAAATCTACCGCTTGAAAAACAACATGATTTATCATGGTATACACCATATTTATCTCATCTTGACATTCGCACCAAGCAATGTGAAACAGAGGTGCAGAAGATTTTACATCTTCAAAACATTGCTAACCAAATGCCTGATGCATTTGCAGATACAACAAAAATAATGAATTCAAACGTACCATCTAAAAATGCTCCGGCACGTGTTGTTGTCCCTATAGGACAAGTCGTGGATGTGGTAGCAAATGAGTCGTCTAAAGCACGCCTTAAGCGTGGACGACCAGTTGGTTCAAAAGATTTTGTTCCTCGAAAGAGGAAAATCCAATCTCAATCATTGAAAGATAATGCTTCTAAAGAGACTATTAAGATACGTCCGAATTCTCTGAGCATAAATCTCCTAACGAGGAGAGTGTTTTTACGGAAACAGTGGAACCTCAAAACGAGGAAATTTCCATAAATTATGTTTCAAGCAGAGAAGTTTGGGATCGTAATACAATGGTTGTTGACGACATATTTGCATTCACAGTAGCTACTGACACTACCTTAGATAATGATGGTTTTGAACCACACTCTATAGAGGAATGTCGTCAAAGGAATGATTGGCCAAAATGGAAAATGGCAATCCAAGCAGAATTACAATCTCTCGCTAAATACAAAGTTTCAGGAACTGCAGTTCGAACACCATTTAATATCAGTCATGTTGGCTGAAAATAGGTGTTTGTGCGTAAGCGAAATGAGAAAGGCGAAGTCGTTCGCTATAAAGCGAGACTAGTGGCACAAGGTTTTTCACAAAAACTTGGGATTGACTATGAAGAGACATATTCTCCTGTTATGGATGCAATTACCTTTCGGTATTTGATCAGTCTGGTAGTCCTTGAAGGGCTCGACATGCATCTAATGGATTTGCTTACTGCCTATTTATATGGAAAATTAGACACTGATTTTTACATGAAAATTCCTGAAGGTTTTCAGTTATCAGTAGATAAACCATGTCATATGTATTCACTAAAACTTAATCGAGCCTTGTATGGCTTGAAACAATCTGGACGACTGTGGTACAATCGTCTCAATGAATACTTAACAAGTCAGGGATATGTGAACAATCCTATATTCCCATGTATATTCATTAAAAGGGCAAACTCTGGATTTGTTATAATTGATGTATACGTTGATGATATCAACTTGATTGGAACTCCTAGTGAATCCAAAAGGCTATAGAATGCCTTAAGAAAGAATTCGAGATGAAGGATCTCGGAAAAACGAGATATTTTCTCGGTTTGCAGATTTAACAATCTGTTAGCGGAATTTTGGTCCATCAAATGACGTATACTGAGAAAATTCCCAAACGTTTTGAAATGGATAAAGCATATCCGCTCAGTACTCCTATGGTTGTAAGGACACTTGATATTCATAGTGATCCATTTCGTCCTAAAGAAGAGGATGAAAAACTTCTTGGTCCAGAAGTACCATATTTGAGTGCAATTGGTGCATTGATGTACTTAGCTCAATGTACGAGACCTGACATTTCTTTTGCAGTAAACTTACTAGCCAGGTTTAGTTCCTCCCCAACAAAAGAACATTGGAAAGGAGTGAAGCATATCTTTCGGTATCTTCGTGGAACAACTGACTTAGGCTTGTTTTACTCAAGAAATCCGTCAGAAGGTTCTCAAGTAAAGGGATATACAGATGCTGGTTTTCTATCTGATCCACACAAAGTTATTTCTCAAACAGGGTATGTTTTTACCACTAGGGGAATTGCATTCTCATGGAGATCTTGCAAGCAGAGTTTACCAGCTACTTCATCAAATCATTCAGAAATTATTGCTCTGCACGAAACAAGTAGGGAAGCTGTATGGTTAAGATCGTTGATAGGGCATATCAGAAATTCTTGCGATTTTCCTTCAGTCACTAATGTACCAACAATTATCTATCAAGATAATGAAGCATGTATATCACAATTCAAAGACGGTTACATTAAAGGTGACAAAATAAATCATATTTCACCAAAGTTCTTCTATTCTCACCATCTTAAGAAGACCAACGAGATTAATATTCAGTAGATACAATCATGTGAAAATTTAGCTGATTTGTTCACCAAGGCGCTGCCAACAACAGTTTTTCGAAAAATTGTTCATGGTAATAGAATGAGACATCTTTATCAACAAAAGGTTTGATGTCATAATCAGGGGGAGTATCTACTTTTGAAGATCCTTGTAGGTACTGGATTTATCACATTGTACTCTTTTTCCTTTTCAAGGTTTTTCTCCCTTTTGGGTTTTCCTTGTGAAGGTTTTAACGAGGCAGCTGCGTGAGTCCAACACTGTTCCAATTTTTGGTATTGTACTCTTTTCCTTTCGCTCTGGTTTTTCCCTATGGGTTTTTCGAAGCAAGGTTTTTAATGAGACAATATTTAGGATAGTGGGTATCCAAGGGGGAAAGTTAAAATGCATGGGATATGCATGGATATGGTGGCTATCCACTTAGCACCATTGTTACACCAAGCTCCTTGTATAAGCACCTTGCATGAGCAACTTGTATAAGCTACTTAACAATAATAAGCTACTTGTTGGATGGGAGTAACACCTAAAGCTAGTGGGTGTTAAATTGCATGGTTTGCAAGCTAGAGGTGTTATTACTACATAACTCTTTACATGTAGTGTGACATCTAAACTAGGTGGTATATACAAGCTAACACCTTTAGAACTTGTATAAATAGCTCCTTTAGCTAATGTATATAGTATACCAATTTTGTTAAGTGAATAAGAAATGCTCTCTTCTCCTTTTATTACTTCTCTTGATATCTATTTTAAGTTTAATGGTTAATTAGTATTTGCATTAATTATTGTTAATATTACTTTGAAAACGTAATAGCTTTTCCTATAAAATAACTATTTCTTTTGGTCCATAGTCATAGACTTTAGTCCATGAAAAGTTGGCCCTATATATAGCTTTTTCCGTGCCTCTGAACAGGTGCGGTCTTTTTTTTTCGATTTAAGAAGAGAAAAGAGAGAGGAGAAAGTACAAGAAAGACCAGTTCTATGGGAAAGTAAAAGAGACTAAACGATGAAAATACAAAAATGATACAAGATAAGTTCAATAAAGTAAAAGTTGCCTAGTATTTCCTGATCAGGTTCCATCCGTTCATCCAGTTAATCTTGGGGAAATGCTCTGGACCTTGGGAAAGGTTACCTATACACTTGACCTGCTTTTGTCCAGATTACTGGTCGCGTGTCATCATGTCTCTTGCCTTGGCTTTACTTCTTAGTTCTTACATAAATTACCCTCTTTTTCTTTTTCTATTTTTTTCCTGATTTAAGAAGAGAAAAGGGAGTGGAGAAAATACAAAAAAAGGCCACTTCTACCAAAAGTAAAAGAGACCAAACAAGAAAAGAAAATGAAGAAACAGCAATAATAGAGCTAAGAAAACTCTATCATTGCTACACCAAGGGTTGGCCCGACCCTCACAGAAAACTGTTCCTTCCCAGCCCACGGATTAATAGGAGGTATTATTAGTACGGAAAATGGTCATTTGTCCAAATATTTTTAAATCACGGTTCAAATGGACGAGTAAAAAATAGTTTCGGTGAAATGGTCAAAAAAATAAATAGCAAAGATGAAATTGGATTCATCCTAGCTTAAATTTAAAAAATAGCTAGGATGAAATTGGATACATCCTGTGTAAATTAAAAATAAGAAAAAATATTTGAAAATGGGCACGATGAAATTGGTTACATCCTGCCTATTTTTACATTTTTGTCTATTTAAACAGTTTTAAAATCTAACTGTCCATTTCACCCAAAAATTATTGATTTTGGTCTTTTTAACCAATTTTGTGTTATTAGTATGGGTCTCGTCTCTGTGTCAGAGTTGGGAGAGACGGCGAGATCCCACCCACGGTCAATTAACTATTTTCGGATAAAATACACAAGAAAACAAGTTCAATAATAGTGTGGATTACATGATAAGAGTAATCTCAATCATATAGGAGTCTAACAAGTGCATTAGAGGTATCGGGTTTGATAATAGCAACCCACGGGAAAAGCATTGATCTTGCATTACTGCTAACGGCCCAAAAATCTCTCCCTCTCTCTTGAAACAAAAGTTGGTTTGTGTTGGTCCATGAAGACCATAACACAAGTGCTGGAATTTTTTCCAAAAGAAAAAACTGCTGGAATTAAGGACTTTTTTTGGTTAATTAGACCTTGAGTTGGAATTCCTAGATCTAAAAGAGAAACAAACCATGACAACCTTTCAAATAACCATGAATACAAAATTCATGATTTTGATATATTCCATGGATATTCTGCCCGAACTTAATAAACTTTTTAAGCATGTAAGTTCCATGGGTCTTCTTATCTTGTATACCCGTATACAAGATAAGCCCCCATTATTTTCTCGGTTATACAACATTTCTTATCAAAATCGTAAACTTTATGTAAACTTTCATCCCTAAAAACTCTTTTTTTTTATAAGAAAAAGAGTCTAGGTGCCTAGATAGGCAACCCACTCATGGTTACAACTTGGATACGACCTGAGCCTTCGTGAGCATCAGTAGTATCCCTCAAAATAAAGTTATCATTATTATAGTAATCCATTTGTAAAGTGTTTGTGGAATTCTGTAAAACTAGCATAATGGTTTGTAAATTAGTTCCTCTCCAGCTAGAGTCAGAGAAAAGGGTAGATTGCCTAGCTAGTGTGGCTAGATTGATAGCTGCATAGTTTTGTTGGGCAGTAACTTTTGTGAGCTTCCCTAAGACGAAATCGATTGGAGCATTGTTGTTGATGTTTTCCTGATTTTGATTTCTTCTTCCTTTGAACCGATGTTGAACCTCCAGTTGGTAACCTGTTTTGATAGCTTGTAAAGTTTCTTCAGTTTCAGCAACAAAGTTGATGTTTGTTTGCCGCATAGTCTTCCCACATGTCAGAGCAAGTTGAGCTCCTCTGCTTGATCTTTCTGTTCTGCCGATTCCACGGGCATAGTCCTTGAAGTTTCTTGTTCCCACACATTGACCTGTTAGGGACAAAGCAACAAAGGAATAATTAGTGTATGATTGAGTATCACTAGTAACATGACATAAGTCAGCAGGAATAATATGCATTCTAATAGTGATTCCAAACTTATCAGTGGTGTGTCTGTGTTGACTGTAATTCTCAGGTGAAGAATTAGAACTATTAGACTGGTAGTAGAGGTTATTAATGATGTACCCAGGTTTATGGTGCACTCTTGAGTGATTGCAGAGATGCTGAGTTATGTCTCTTGCTGTAGTTGCAGCAACTGGAGAAATATTTTGAAAGACCCAGTCGCATCTGGCTTTCCAAATAAACCAGCAGATAGTAGCATAGGTTTCATTCCAACTTGCATTAAGGTTGTTAGTCTGGAACCAGTTATTAAGACAATCATGGAACGAGTTTGTAGGATCAGAATCTTGCAATGACAATGTTTCAGCGAAATTATCAGTGACACAGTACAACAGCGTCGCAGAACAATTTCAGAAATGATAAAATAAATGACGTCAGCTAAGATCACGAGAAAGATATGATAATCCTGCGAAAATTAGAGAGTTTGCGAAATTAACATCTGTAAGGTTGCGAGAATGTCGCAAACCATACCCGAAAATAACGGACAGATTAGCTGTCATCCACTATGTATTTCCTTATAAATAGTCATTCGAATTGTAAAGAGGAGGGAGATCTTTTTTTTGAGTAAGAAACAAGTAAATAGGAGAGAGAAATTTTACAGCAGAGATCATTCTTGAGTTCTTTATCTTTTCTTGTAAGAACATCCAAATATTAATCAATAAAATTAAGAATATACACCTAAAATGAGTTGATTATTAATGAAATCACATGAAGAGTGTAGTGTAGGATTTCCTGCAACTACATAATGGCGCTAGAAACAGGGACTTGAAGATCGAAAGTTGAAGATTGTTGATTGAGAATATTCAAGTCAAGAAAGTGATTAAACAAATCAGTGAATCAGTTAGAAGAAAGATGAATAGAATTAGTGAAAATGGCAAAAGATTGGAGTGTAATATGATAACAAAAACGATGATTAATGAATTCCATGAAAACATCAAAGAAAGAATACATAAACGAAATTTTGAAGGAAGGAAAGTTATGGCGGTAGAAAAAACATCACCCTTGAAGGATTGGGAAAAGCAAAAAATTGCATTCATGGCGGAAGAAATACCAAAAGAAAATTTGAACCACACATCTCCGTTGGTCATCACAGTGCCTATTACACGAAAAGAGAAAGAGACAACAATAAAATCCACAAGAGAATGGATGTTGAACAAAACTTTAATCGATACAGGAAGTTCAGTTGATATAATATTTTATCACGCATTCCGAGGAATGGGATTTAAAGATGAAGAAATGTCCAGTTCAACATATTTTGTTCACGGCTTTGGAAAATCCACAACAAAACCTAAAGGAGAGATAGTGGTACGAATTCCACTTGGAGAAATCGAAACACATGTAACATTGTGTGTGGTGGATATGGAATCGCCATATAATATGTTATTAGGAAGATCATGGATACATGCTATAAAAGCTGTGGTATCAACGTTGCATCAATGTATTAAATTCCCCACTCCAAATGGAATAGGTGAAATCAGAGGAGATGTTGACAATGCGAAATTATGTCATCAAATTGAAGTAAAACATTATGAAGGACAAGCAAAAAAGAAACAATTTTGCAGAAAATTGGTAAAGGAAGCAAAGAAGGAAGAAGAATTTAGAGTATATATGATAAGGGCAAAATAAGGCAAAGGAATACCCAGCGAAATTTCGGAAGAAGGAGAAGGACCCATAAAAACAATAAAGAACCAACACCAATGGGAGAACCTAAACCCAGTTACACTGCCGCAGAACCAACAAAAGAAATAAACATTGGGACTATAGAGGAGCCTCTAATGTTGAGAATTGGAACCAAAATGGATATAGAATAAGAAGAAAGAACTGTTAACTTGTTGTGAGAATACAAAGATATTTTCGCAGGAAGCATGGATGAGATACCAGGAATTGATCCATCAATTGCATGCCACAAATTGGAGATTAACAAAAATGTGAGACCATTTAAACAGAGAATAAGAAAAATTGCAACAACTTACCATTCCCAAATAGAAAAAGAACTACAGAAAATGCTTGAGGCAGGAATTATAAGAGAAGCTAAATACCCAGAATGGATAGCGAATATGGTCATTGTCCCAAAGAAAAACAAA
Organism: Papaver somniferum; assembly: GCF_003573695.1. Lineage (NCBI taxonomy): Eukaryota > Viridiplantae > Streptophyta > Magnoliopsida > Ranunculales > Papaveraceae > Papaver > Papaver somniferum. The sequence continues at coordinate 1,199,824 of NW_020623156.1, forward strand.
GGAATTAGGATTTGCATAGATTTCACTGATTTAAACAAAGCTTGCCCAAAGATAGTTTTTCGTTACCAGATATTCCTCAAATGGTGGAATCCGCAGCGGGAAATGATAGGGTATCATCTTTAGATGGGTACAAAGGGTATAACCAAATCCCTCTCGCTGAAGAAGATCAAGAACATACTTCTTTCTTTTCCCCTAGAGGTTTATATTGTTACACGAAAATTCCATTTGGTTTGCGAAACTCGGGAGCGACATATCAAATAATGGTAGATAAGGTGTTCGCAAAATGGATACACAAAACATTAGAAGTATACGTGGACGACATGTTAGTAAAGAGTAAAGAAGCTAAAGACCATGTACAAGACCTGAGGGAGATTTTTGAAAAAATGCGGCAATATAACATTAAATTGAATCCTGAGAAGTGTATTATTGGAGTTTCATTGGGAAAATTTTTAGGCTACATTGTATCAAAGGAAGGAATACAGGTCGATCCGGAAAAAGTGCAAGCAATTCGTGACATGCCAACACCATCAACAATAAAAGATGTACAGAAGTTGAATGGGCTTTTAGATTCACTGGGGAGATTCATTTCGCGATCATCAGACAAATGCAAATATTTTTTCGATATACTCAAGAAGGGTGCGAAATTTAAATGGACAGATGAATGTGAAAAAGCTTTTCAAGAAATCAAAGAACATCTTATGAATACAACTATTTTACAAAAGGCAGAATCAGGAGAAGAATTATTGATCTATCTTGCGACGACGTCGCATGCATTAAGTGTTGTGTTATTGCGAGTAGACGCAGGATTGGAGAAACCCATTTATTACATTAGCAAAAATTTTAATAGTGACGAGAAGAATTATTCAAAGATTGAAAAATTAATTTTAGCATTAGTTTATTTATCATTTAAACTCCGCATATACTTTCAAGCACACAAGATAAAGGTATTAACAAAGGTACCAATTGAATCAGTGATGAAGAATTCTAAAAGATCAGGAAGAGTGGAGAGATGGAACGCACAAGTAGGCCACTTTGATATTAAATATGAAATTTTGTCTTCACCAAAATCACAAGTTGTTGCAGATTTTTTGGCAGAATTTCCTTTAGAAGAAGATGAAGCAGTAGAAGAAATGATGGAGAGAAGAACATGGAGATCCAAAAGATTTTTAACAGAACCAAATAGATGGGAGATATTGGTAGATGGATCATCAAATGGAGAAGGAAATGGAGTTGGTTGTTTTAATTTCGCCAGAAGGAATAAAGATGGCTTTTTCATTCAGATTGGAATTTGCATCCACTAATAATGAAACAGAATATGAAGCTGTGATACATGCCTTAAAATTCGCAATAGAAATGAAACTAGAAAATGCCAGGATCACTAGTGATTCGCAGCTAGTTATTCGCCAAATAAAGGGAGAGTATACTACAAATGAACCATCCTTGAAGAAATACAAGAAGCTGGTTGAAGAATTGTCAGCGAAAATCCCAAAATAAAATGGAGGCACATTTCAAGAAAGGATAACAGACTCGCAGACGCTTTTGCTTTCATCTCAAGCATGATGACAGATCCAACTGCGAGATGCATAAAAATACAAACACTTTGTCACCATCAATAAAGAAGAAGAAGACGTGGACGTGATGATAATAGACAATGAAGAAGAACAAATGAACAATCGCAGACTGGAGAATGGAACTTCATGCATATTTGGCGAAAGGAGAAACACCAAGAAATAGATTGGAAACACACAAGTTAAAAATCCGCAACGAATTATGAATTAAGAGATGGGTTTACCGAAAATCCTTTAATGGACCATCACTCAGATGTTTGACACGAGAGGAAGGAGAAAAGGTGCTAAAATGTTACATAGTGGGATGCTGGCAATCATAGTGGAGGAAGATCTTTGGTACATAGAGCAAAAAAACAAGGTTATTACTGGCCATACATGCATGAAGATGCAAAACAAATATCAAGACGTTGCGAAGACTGTCAGCGGCATGGAAAGAAAATACATGCACCTGGAGCACCATTGTCATCTTCAACTAGTGTATGGCCTTTTGGAAAGTGAGGCCATTTTTACCAGGATCTGGACAAAAAAGATGCTTAATAGTCGCAAGAGATTATTTCACAAAATGGACAGAAGTGAAGGCAATACAACATATTCGCGACAAAGATATCTTTACATTCATATTCGAAAATATGATTTGCAGATTCGGAATTCCTGCACAGTTGGTATCTGATAATGGGAAACAATTTGAAGGACATAATATAGAAATGCTACTTAATGCATTCAAGATAAAATGTGGAAAATCTACTCCTTTGTATCCACAAGCTAATGGGAAAGTAGAAGCAACAAACAAAACAATTGCAGATATATTAAAGAAGAAATTGGAAGGACATCACAGAGCATGGTGCGAACAAGTACATAATGCAGTATGGGCTTATAATACAACTAGAAGAGAAGCTACTGGAATGTCACCTTTTTGTTTAACATACGGAGTTGAAGCGGTGTTACCAACAGAAGTTGTTATTCCGACAACAAAAAGAGAAGCTTGGGAGAAAAATCTTAGTGCGGGCTTGATTTTAAATAAACTTGATGAATTAGAAGAAAAGAGAAAAAGCTTTACAACATATGGAGAATTATCAGCGAAGATTAGCCAGAATATAATAAACGTGTCAAAATACGCGAATTTCAACCAGGAGATTTAGTTCTGCGAGAAACACCTATATCAGCGAGAAAATGGTGGAAAATTAGCGAAAAAATGGGATGGACCTTACATCATTAAGGAGATAGTTGGAACAGGAGCTTATAGATTAATGGATCCAGAAGGAGATGTTGGTCATAGATTAGACAGACCATGGAACAGGTTGTACTTAAAAAATATTATCCGTAAGAAGCTTTGAGAAGTTATGGATTTGAAAGAATAATTGCAAGATTACTCATATCAAAACAAGATCATGATGTGCGAAATTTTCGCAGAGATAATACAGAACAATGACATAAAAGAAAGGGGCGAACCTTTATGGCGTACACCCTAGTTCGCGAATAAAATTTCGCAAGAGGCAAATGTAAGACCTAAAGTACGTCATATTAGGGGGTACCTGTTGCATGGCTCAGGGAAAGGCTACACCGCCACCGGAACCTGAGTCATGGAGATTTGGGGTCAATAAAGCCCATCCGGGAGAGGCACCTTGGATTCTCAGCTTAAGCATATGACTTGGGTTGGGCGACTAAGGTAATAAGGACTCTCCCAAGGAGTGCAGATATGATCAAGGCGCCGAGGTACACGGTTGAGTCAAGAGTGCCAGGGACGTTTGAAGCGTACCTTGCCATTCTTGACAAGTCTTGGCTTATACTGCACTCGGCCTGAAGAAAACCCCACTTAGGGTGCAGTCTCGTAACCATAAGCCCTATAGGTAAAAGGGATAAGAGGCTGCGAAAACAACTGGTTGTTGTTACTGGATGGGAAGCTAACCTTGTATGGTAGAAGTACGCCTCCTTGAAGGGGCAACCAGGGGGAGATAAGGGCGGCACCCTCCATTAGGGAGCTGATAAGTGTCTTAAGACGCAAATGTCATGAGGCTTTTTATTCGCAAGGATATTAAGGCTTGTCATATTTGTGCAACAATCCTGAAGAGGCAATAATACAAAAGAAAAGGATAAGACGAGATCAATGGGTTTTCGCATGAAAGTGCGAAGACGTCCTGCGATTTCGTCGCAAGACGGCAATGTCATGGGGTTTATTTTCGCAAGAATATTTAGGCCTGTCATATTGTCGCAACATTCCTGAAGAGGCCATAATACAAAAGAAAAAGTTAAGGCAAGATCAATGGGTTTTGTATGAAAGTGCAAGGACGTCCTGCGATTTTGTCGCAATGACAAGAGGTGGCATAATAAGACCTTTAATTAGGAAGGAAAAATAAGACCATATGATAAACAAATTAATTATAAGTATTCGTAACAGATTATTTTTTGCAAGAAAGATAATGAGAGGCAAGTATGGGAATCAATACACAAGAAGCATTATCTTTCTTATCAACAAAATATTAAAAGGAAAAGTTGACTCCAAAGTTGGTTGAAAAATGTAACTCTCAAAAGTGATAAAAATAAGACAGTTCAAGAAACAAAGCTAGATAAGAAGCTCAAGCTTCAGTATTAATTTCAGTAGCAGGAGATGACAAAATTCTTCGCCAATATTCTCGCAAGCCTCTCCTTCATTTCGGTTTTGATCTTCGCCATGACTAGCATCTTGATTATCGCCAGCAATCTTCTTCAGGAGAAATTTCTTTCTCATTCTGATTAACACCAGCAGATACTTCTTTAGAAGGAACCTCTTCTTCATCTTCCAAAGAAATTATCCTCTGCACCGCTTTCGTAATCATAATCACTATCAGCAGGACGAGGAACTTCATCATCATCTACTTCTAAAGGATCAATTGATGTAGGAGGAAGAGAGTTGGAAATAAAATGTCATTTACAAGGACTTCAGCCCGGAGATGAACTTGGCGAAGAAGTGCTCTTGATGATTCCTATCTTGAATATCCTTAAAATAAGCAAGATAATCAAGTTTCTTTCTGCTCGGTCGCGAGAACCAGTAAGGGTAGAGACGAGCAATGCATTTTCTTTGCGAATTTTGGCATATTTAGCCTCCAAAGAAATAAGAATGAAGATTCTTCTCAGACTCTGCGAAAGATAGAATACAAAATTTCATTAAGATAAGAATTCAGAGAGATATGACAAAGAAATAATTAAGGCAGTCAAACTATTATGACTACCTTCCTTTTGCGAAATAAGGTGTTGAATCAAGGACAGACAACTATTCTCCCAACGGTCCATTGCGTCATCAAATTTATCTCCAACTAAACCTTTAAGTCGAGACTGAAGATTTTTCTCTTTAGAAATAAGAAAGGCATTTTTCTTCGCAAGAGAAGAATAAGATTCTTCTAATTTGGAATATTGTTCTTTAAGCTGATTCGCCTTTACACTTAAAGCTATTCTACCTTGAATGAGTGTATCTCTTTCAGCGATAGATGACTCTGTTACTTCTTTAAGTTCATTTCTCAAAGAGCGAAGAGATTGCTCTTGGTCATCACATACTTTTGAAGAATACTAAGTTGTTGCGAAGATATCGCCATCTTGTTTAAATAAGTTCTCTTCTCTTGAGATAAGGTTTTATTCTCATCTGATAAAGTTTCCATCCCTAAATTAGCTTTAGTTAAAGAATAAGAAAGATACTTCATTACTTAATAATCTTGTCTTTGAACTAATTGGGTATTTTCATTGGTAAGATTATTTATATGATCAAGAGAATATGAATAGAGGTTATCTAATTGGTTATATTGATCCATCAAGATTTCTTTATCAACACGGGCTTCTTCAACACAGATTCAAATTGATATCTCTCCATTATTCGTTTCTGGTTTAAGCTTAACATGCGAAAGAGGGATTTCAAGGATAATTAATATGGGAAGGATAAAACCATTAAAAGGCAAATTAAAGACAGATAAGAAAATCATACCTCTCAATTCATCATTCTTCTTGCGAAGATTGTCACGATCCAGCAAAACATTCTGAAGCTTCTGATTTTCAGACGAAGAGCATTACATTCTTTTTCCAAAGCTGTCTGCGAAGCAGCTCTGTCAGAACCCAAATGCTTGCTCAGAATTTCGCAAACATTAGACTTGATAGGATCAGTAGAAGACTTCTTGACATCATCCAGAACTTCAGATAAAACTTTGAAGCAATATCTATCCCTTCCACGGTTTCTTTCGAAAGAGGAAGAGACTTAGGTAGAAACTGGTAGAGATAGAAGGTTGAGAAATTCTCAATGGGAAGAGAAGAGGTTTCATTCACAGCAGGATCAACAGGGGAAGTTTCAGTCATTAAAAGGTCAGCTGAAGAAATGAAGTCTGAGGCAGATTTTTCACAAATTGGAGATAAAGGTTTATCCTGCGAAGATGTCGCAGGAGATTTAGAAGATATGAGTAAGTGAAAGGGAACATAGGTTGGAACAGTTTTAAGGTGGCGAAATTTTTTAGAGGTTTATTAACATCTTTATCACCCTGCGAATTAGAATCCAGATAAGAAACAGAGGCAACAATATTGTTATTAGAAAAGGATAATGTTTCTTACTAACTTTTGATTCGCAGATTTTCTTTTATGTGCAACAACTTTATGCTGCGATTTGGGAATGTTAGGGTTCTGAACAGTAAATCTAGTGTTGGAGCCGCTTTTGCTGAAATAACAAGAGTCTGGGAATAACATAAACAACATCAAATAAGGAAATAAACAAGATCAATTTCAGCAATGACAATAAACAATATCAATTTCAGAAAAGCTCATAAGGAAGAAAAAAGAAAACTAACCTTGCTGAATCCATGGAAGATAATAACAGGGAGATTGTTTCGAAGAAAATTATGAACTATGGAGATTTACAGAAGAAATAGTATGAGGATGAAGAAGGAATTAAAAAGGTTGAAGAAGAAAGAAGAAAAGTTGCAATAATGGAATTTGCATAAAAACGATGAAGTTGCAGAGAAAATAAAAGGAAAGAAGAAGAGAGTGGAAAGGAATATATATAGAGGGAATTTTTCCTCGAGAAAATAAACACGATTAACACGGAAAGATATAAGCGGTTAAAAAATAACGGTTACAAAAGACGTGTCGAGAAATAAATGGAAGAAAGAATACGTGTAATAAATGCAGAATATAAAGAGGAGATCAGCTGCGATATTTCTCACATCATTCTCTACTTCGCAGAAAAGATATGAGAAGAGGCAAGATGTAGGATCAGAATCTCGCAATGACAATGTTTCAGCGAGATTATCAGTGACACAGTACAACAGCGTCGCAGAACAATTTCAGAAATGATAAAATAAATGACGTCAGCTAAGATCACGAGAAAGATATGATAATCCTGTGAAAATTAGAGAGTTTCCGAAATTAACATCTGTAAGGTTGCGAGAATGTCGCAAACCATACCCGAAAATAAGGGACAAATTAGCTGTCATCCACTATGTATTTCGTTATAAATAGTCATTCGAATTGTAAAGAGGAGGGAGATCTTTTTTTTGAGTAAGAAACAAGTAAATAGGAGAGAGAAAGTTTAGAGCAGAGATCATTCTTGAGTTCTTTATCTTTTCTTGTAAGAACATCCAAAGATTAATCAATAAAATTAGGAATATAAACCTAAAATGAGTTGATTAATAATGAAATCACATGAAGAGTGTAGTGTAGGATTTCCTGCAACTACAGAGTTGAAAGAGGAGAAGAGGTTATGATATTCTCCAAAAAGTTTCTTCCATACTTCAGAAGCGGCTGGACAGGATAATAAGACATGTGTTATGTCTTCAGCTCCATTGTTGCAGTATGAGCTTATGAGATCAATGTAACTCAAGATGCTAGTTGTTTTAGCATTAGTTGGGATAATACCATGAGCACATTTCCAGATGAATAAATGAATGGCTGCGTTAGTATCTAGACCCCAAATTTGATTCCAAGGAGCTATTTGATTGTCATTAGCATACTTTTCTTTAATCTGTTTGTCATATAGGGATTTGACATAGAACTTATTGTTGGGAGTGAGAGACCACTGGATTTCATCCTGGTCATTTGGGAAGTGATGGGTTTGAAGGATGAGGTGTTGAATGTCAGGTGTGAACCATTGGTTTAAGATATGAGTACCCCATTCTCCATAATTATTGAAAATTTGATTGATTGTTGTGAGGTTATCTAGGCAGAGGGTATGCTCGGTTATCCTGTCAGAGTTGTTGGTGATCCATCTGTCTTCCCAGATGAAAATTTGCATTCCATTTCCAATCTTCCAAATGTATTTCTGCTGAATTAAGGTTATGCCTTCCAGAATTCCTTTCCGTATCCAAGAGTCGGTGTTCTTAGGCTTTGTATCCATTCTTATAACTTCAGTATTGGGGTAGTGAGATACCTTTATGGTGCTACTCCATAAAGATTCTGGTTCCATAATTAGTCTCCACGCGATCTTGGTGAGCATAGCCAGGTTGAAGTGTTCCATGTTTTTGAATCCCATACCCTCAAGCTCTTTGGGTTTGTTGACAGCATCCCAGGAAAAATATTAGAGACCTTTGGATTTGTCTTGCTCTTTGTTCCAGAAGAAATCTCTTTGAATGGCGTTGATCGCATTGCAGGTAGTTTTCGGGACTTTGAAGCAATTCATTTGGTAGATGCTAGAGGTGGAAGTAACTGATTGGATCATTGTCATTTTTCCAACAGTTGAGAGGTTTTTCTTCCATCCAGCAAATATAAACTTAAGCTTGTCAACACAAGGTTTGAAGGCTTGTATCTTACTATTAGTTGTGAACAAAGGGGATCCCAGGTATTTGTCAGAAGTATTGATCCTTTGAACTTTCATAGTATTACTGATGTTGTCAGCTATATCAGGGGCAGTGTTCTTGCTGAAGAAGATGCCAGATTTGGAGAAGTTTATTAGCTGGCCTGAGGATTGCCCAAATTCTTGAAATTTTTTGATAAGGTTATTGCATTCTTGCATATTGGCTTTGCAGAATATCATGCAGTCATCAGCAAATAAAAGGTGGTTGATGGCTGGGGCATCCCTGCAAATCTTGATTCCATGGATTTGGTGTTGAGTTTCAGCATGAGTCAGATATCTGGATAGAGCCTCCATACAGAAGAGGAAAAGGTAAGGGGATAGGGGATCCCCTTGTCTTAATCCCCTGGAGGGTTTGAAAAACTTTCTTGGAGATTCATTAACTAGGACAACCATGCTAGTAGTTGATATGCATTGGTGGATTAGATTGCACCACTGGGGACTGAATCCCATTTGAGCTAAAACTTGAAGAAAGAAGTCCCAGTTGACTATGTCAAAAGCTTTGTTCATATCTATTTTTATACCCATTGTTCCATTGCTCCTTTTTTTCCCTCTTCTGGTATTTATATGGTGGATTATTTCATGAGCTATGGCTATGTTGTCAGAGATTTGTCTTCAATGAATAAAGGCAGATTGAAATGGAGATATAATTTTGGGTAGAAGGGGTTTGAGTCTTTGGGAAAGAAGTTTGGATATGATTTTGTGGGTGGTATTACACAGGGAGATAGGTCTGAAGTGAGCTGGTGTGATGGGTTTATCAATTTTGGGAATGAGGGATATGAAGGTAGAGTTCATTTCTTTTAGGATGTGCCCAGAATTGAAGAAGTGTTGAACCATGAGTATGATGTCCTCTCCAACAATATCCCAGTTGGCCTTAAAAAAGTTAGGGGGAAGCCATTAGGACCTGGAGCTTTGTCTCCAGCCATGCTAAAGAGAATATTTTTAATTTACAGAGCCTCAGGGGTTCTAAAAAGGTTCTGATTCTCTTGGTCAGTAATGGTGGTGGGAATGAGGTTTATAATGAAGGGGTTGATGTTTATGGTTTCAGCAGTTTCCATGGTGGCAAAGTGATTTGTGAAAGTCTTAGTGATCTCAGAATTATCTTGTATTCAAGTACCATCTTATTTTTGTATAGAATCAATTTTATTCCTTTTATATCTTTTTTTGGCTGCTAGGTGGAAATAACCAGTATTCCTGTCTCCAAGTTTGATGTGTTGATCTCTGCTCTTAGTTTTCCAGAATGACTCTTGCACTTATTGCCAATGTTCCACTTGATGTCTTGCTTCTCTGAGATCTGTTCCTCTGTTGGAGTTGAATTGATGCTTGGTTATCCAGTCCAGGTGTTGTATGCTTTCTTCCATATTTGTCTTGATGTTTCCATACACTTCTTTATTCCATTTCTTCAGTCTAACTTTTACATCCCTGAGTTTCCTGGATATTTTTATGGCTAGAGAGCCTTTATGATTGGTCTTCCAGCATTCAGCAATAATGTTTTTGCAGTCTTCATGGTGGAGCCAAGGGCCAAAGAATTTGAAAGGGATTTGACCATGTTTCCAATTTGGGTTGGTATTGAGAATGATAGGGTTATGATCAGAGCCAATGGAAGTAAGGTTGGAGATGGTAGTGTTGGGTTGATTTTCTAGCCAAGCTTCATTGGCAAGACCTACGTCTAATCTCTGCTCAGTGAGTTGGGCACCAGTTCTTTTGTTGGTCCAGGTGAATGGACATTCAGTGTATCCCAAGTCAGTGAGGTTAGCTTCTTCAATCTTGTTTAAGAATATATCAGCTTCCACTTGATCAATAGGATGTTGACTAAACTTATCATGATCATGAAGGAAAAAGTAGCAGTCTCCCATTATTAACCAAGGCAAAGTGTTAGCAGCACAAGTATTTTCAATCATTTTCCAGGAATTGAGCTTTTCACAAGTAGTATAAGGGCTACCATAGTATCCAGTAAATAACCAAGGTTCTCCATGCAAAGGATGAATGGTGGCACTAATATGATGGTCAGAAAAGTCCTCAATAGTGACATCTAGATTGGTTTTCCAGGCAAGAACTAGGCCTCCAGCAGTTTTTGACTTTCCCTTTGGTTCTACAAACCAGAAGTTAGGCAAGAACTATGCTACCTAGAATTTACTTAAGATTTCTAAATTGCTGCTTGGTTTCAGATAAGAAAAATATGTCAGGGTTATGTTTATTCAGCATGTTGTTTAGGTATCTAATAGTGTTTGCTTGTCCTATGCCTTCGCAGTTCCAAGTTATGATGGAGTAAAATTGACAAAAGTAAGATATGATAGGATAACTAAAGATAGTAATTTTGTAGCCTCGTAATGTTATGCAGAAATATATAGTGATTATGGCTAAGACAATCCAAGGACACAAATTCATTTTGACAAACACAAAAGTAGCATTGTAGGAATGTAAACTGCAGTGTTGGAAGTATTTTACCTGGGGTGTGTTAAATGGATTGACTCCTTCCAGATTGCTAGTGGTTTCTTTTGTCATATGGTCCTCTTCCATTTGGGTAATCTGCATGTTACTCCTTTTGGATGATTGGTGTTGATTCCACTGCAAAGATTGGTGATCAGGGTATGTGGGCAGGTTGTACAGGTTTCTCTTGGTGTCAACCAGCTGAGGATGTTGCTCAGGATCCACTGCTTTGAGCTTAAACTCAGATTTTATTCTCTCCCAAATAATTTTTTTTCTTCTTGTCAAACTCGTCCATCATCTGCTATTGAATATCAGCTAAGGTAGGTAGATTCTTGATAGCATCGTTTGAAGTGATGTTAGTATTAATGTGATGATTGTTGTTATTGGTTTTTGGGAAGATGATTGCAGGGTCAATTGTTTCCTCTAGCTCAGTGGAAGTGGAAATGGTAGTGAATTTCTTTCTTGCAGCAACCTTGATGTTACTTTTCTTCTTCATCAGAGATTCTCTGTTTATACTATTTTCCACTAGCTTCTTATGTTTCTTCGGGCATGTTACAGCCTCAGGGTTGGTAATGGGGATGTCACCAGTGATAGGTTGATCTAACCCAGCTTGGAAAATTAGATAATGTGGAGAACCATCCAATTCCCCAGAGGAGTTTTGAAGGAGAATCTTTTGTTGAGCAATTTTCATTTTGATTGCAAACTCTTCGGCAGCAGCGTTATCAGTATAATGGCGGATAACAGGTGGTTTTTTCGGGCTTCCGGCCGGAGTGTTACTGCTATTAGAAGAGGTAGGGGTAGTGGGTGTTGATGGATATTTATTTTTGGAGATTGATGTGTAATGGTTATTGGGAGTGTTCTGAGAATCCTCATCCTCTTCTATGCAGAGAGGACCTGGATGATCGAGAATTCTACAAACTTTACAGAAAGCTATACCAGTAAGTGCATATGCCAGTTCCAACCAGTAAGAGGTATTAGCATCCTCATATGCATCGATGCCATATTTTAGAGCTTTAGTTATATCTATGGTGAGAAAGACTTCCAGATTATTCTCATCATCGTCTCTTCCATAAGCTTTCTTGAATCCTTGGTAAATTCCAGCTGGTCCAATTAGATTGCGTATGTCAGGTATGACGTGATTTAGTATTCCTTTCACCAGCGTCTAGATCCAGACTTTGTAGAAGTTTGCTTCATCAATATAATCCGGTCCTGAGGATGGAACTTCAGTAAGAACAATCAGCTTGTCGAAGATACCTCTAGTTCCTCCTTTCTTGAAAACTTTGTAATCCTCAATACCAGTCAGCCTGATTTGGTAGTAGTTTCTTTTCTTCTTCCAAAAGGAGACTTCAGCGTTTCTTCGTAGTTCCCAGTTGTTGTTGATGAATCTGGATATAATTCTTGTTTCATGAGAGATTTTGCTGCAATACCTTCCAATGAAGACCCATTTCCAGTCCTCCTTTTTCTTTCGTAAAACATTGGCTTGACTTATAAAGACCTCTGGGAATAAATCCTATGGGATGTTTAGGGAAGAATTCATTTGCTTCACTAGGTTGTCAATATTTTCAGAGTTTTTAGTTCCTGAAGAGGAGGCCATGAGAGGGTGTATACTGAGGTTTATGTTGAGATGGTTGTTCAAGTAATAAGGATGAAATATGGGGTTTAGATTGGAGGGAATGGTTATATTATTGTGGTGAACTTTAATTTGAATTTTGAATTGATGATCAGAGATGTTCATACAATACATGTTGTTGTTTTGTTGCAGTTGGGCAGTTTGCAGTGGATGGCACCAAGGGATATCTGAGCTGTAGGTCAAGGGCCAAGCACAAGACCATGGGCTCCAGCTAGGGGTTTCTTTTTTAGAGCTGAGCTTGTTGATGGCTTTGACTACGACCAATCTGAAGAAGTAGTACTTGTCATACAAGCTAGAAACAAGACAATTTCATAGTACAAGTGATTTATAAGTAAAGAAAAACATATTTTTTGGACGTTAGTTTGAGAGAAGTTATTTTGTTCAAACTATTGTCTTGACAATTCATGATTTTTGTTTTCCATATGATGGATGTGTAATTTGTATGTTGATAGTGATTTAGTCTAAGCACCCTAGTGGAATTCAAATATGAGTACCAATTTATGTGGCTTAGAGGTAAGAGGTTGTGTAGTCCTATGTACTTTAAGATTCTCTCAAGTTTGGGCTTCAAAGTAGCTTCTAGGAAAGTAACTTGAGAGGCAGTGATGATAATAGCGAACTGACTTTGACTGAGGACCATATTGAGATCATACCGGTAAAACGTGCAAATGCGTACCTTATACTCCGTATTGCAGTTGGTCTTATTCTTGAGATTGTGTTTGGAGTGGCACATGAAGCACGTGTGGTTGGAGTGGTACCTAAAGCACGTGCGGTTGCCAACCGTATACCTTGATTTTTAGGTGGGTTTGTTCCTGAGATTGTAGTTGCTATTTTCTACTGGATGAGTTGTGGTTGGGCCCCAGCTTCCTTCCACAATAGTGACTCTGCTGCATTGTGTTGGATCTATTTGCGGGTCGAAATGTGGGGCAAAAAACGGGTTATGGGGAGGTAAAAACCGATTCGAATTTCTGCTTGAGTAGTAATTGCCAAGTGTTGGATGTCGCCTCGTATTAGCCAATAGACTGGAGTAGCGTACAATAGGCCATTGTATGCATCCAGTAGGCATGTGCCTCCTCAAGATCCTGATTACCCAATCTTTAAGATGTTTAGTTGATGGTTGAGATGCGGTAACTGTTGGTCTTCCCATCCATAAAACCTTCTGGAGAGAGAGCACTTTCAGTTTTCACACCTGATAATTCCAAGCATTTCTTTGTCTATTGTTTCGATGTCGAAGAGAAGCCAAATTGCTTATCAAGATTTGAAAAATCTTCCATCTAGGAGTGAAAATCAATTGCCCAGTGATGTTTCAGGGTTTAAGAAGTCCAGGATTGATAAGCATGATAAACAGGTACTGATTTTTGACATTCATAGTTAAATAAGTAAGGCCTAGCTGTCGAGCTTGGTTTCCATAGTTGTATCCTGCAGTGTTTTGTGTATTTAAGAATCTGATTACCGATAATTTCCATTTCCTCAACTTTGGAAGGTGATAGAGATAAGTAGCAGTAGTGAATCTCCAAAGGCGGACATGCATGAGGTTACAAGTGATGTCTATGGTGACAATGAAGAGAAGTTTGCATCTCAGGGTTGTTCCAAAGCTTCTGGTGGTGATGGGAGGCAGGCTCCTCAGCAGATTTCGCATCCTCAGCTCAGGGGAGTGCAGGATGGATGGGTGTTGTATGTTGTACATCCTGACAAAGGTTAATTCGTTATCAATGAAGGGGTGGTTCTTGTTGGAGATCAGCAGGTAGTCTGTGGCGGAGCTAGGCAGGGATTCTTTTCTGTACCAGTTCCAGAGGAGTACAAGGCTAGAGTCCATGAGAATGATACTCTTGGCCTTCCCAATGACTCTATGGTGTTCTCAAATATCTTTATGCTGGCACCAGTGATGCGATAATTGGCTGAAGATGCTTATGATATTGTAATATTTGGGCCTGGGGAGATTACAGATCCGCATGAGATTATAGAGGATAAGGTACATTAAGATTAGATATTACGGGGTGATAAAAATGTAGAAAAAGAAGACGAAAAGGAAGATGAAGCGGAGTACATTTCGTGATCTGTTTTGGTAATTCCATTTAAGAATTTTTAATACGGTAATCTAAGGATAATAGTGGAATATAAATCTCAATCATAAGAGACAAATAAATGCCTATTATTGTGTTAACTAATTTCTATTTCCGATGCAATTAAAAATCTGTTATACTCTGTTAACTTGTAATCCCTCCGTCCCACTATTAAGTGACCTAGTTCAAGTTTGCACAATTTTTAAGGCAAGTAAGGAGAAAAGTATTTTCTACAGTTATACCCTTATGGGTAATAAATAGTGAAATTTTGAAATGGTTTATCTCTCAAACTACACCACGGATGTTCGCAAACTCCGTACCATTGAATAGCTTTTTAAAACACCTTTGTAACGAATATAAACATGACTATCAAATTATGCATATTTCTTATATTTTTATAATCAATTAAAGGATAATTTTAGAAATATCTCATTGTTTAGTGATAGAGGTCACTTAATGGTGGGACAAAATCTAAAAGTAACTAGGTCACTTATTATTGGGACGGAGGGAGTATATAGGTATACAAGTTAACATGACCCAGGTTCTATTATGCCCCTGAAGAGAAGTCTAAAAAAATAAAAGCTTCGAGATCTGTAGAAACAGAATCAAAGCTTGTTTCACAGCTGATGAACACGAGCTCCAAAATTCGTCATGGAATCATCTTCGGATCTGAAATCAAGTGAGTAATTCTGTTTGAATTGGGGATAACTATCAATCTCTTTGTTCCAAAATGGTAGGTGAATTAGGTTTTCCTTTTCGATTTTGAATCAAAATCGAAATGCTATGTGAAATACGTACGGTTTTGATTTAAAATTTAATTCAAAGTTCTGATAAGTTACCATATTGATGATGAAGATGATGATGATGAAGTGGGTTTTCTTTTCTTTGGAAATTTGATTTGAAATCGAAGAAACTTTTGGTAAGTCGAGAAAACGACGATTCTTTGCCGAAAAACAACATTAACTTCTATCACTTTGCGGTTGGTTTTTATAGATGTATGGTTCCTTGTGAAACAGGAGATTGCAGGTGAAGAAAGATATCAAAAGGAGCTCAAAATTAGCCTTAAACGCACCTACTCACATACCTGAAACTGTACGTCAACTGTTCTATAAAAGGCCTGACAGAAACGGTCCTGGTGCAACTTGAAGTTGCTTTGCTCGTATTAATGATTGGAGCTGCTGTGTTCGCATTAGATCATTATATGATGCCATTAGCTAACCTTTGCTGTGTTGTTCAATAATTTGCAAAGTTTACGCCTCTCCAACTTCTTACCAAAATCAATAAAATGATTTCATTTTATACTTGTATGTGGGATCATGGGACCAAAATTAGTCTTGCTGTTATTGCAGGCAGTGATGGATTGAATCTGTTGTTGTTGTGTTGAGCTGAGAAATGAATGCATCAACATCAACTGGAATTTGTGGATTGATTGCTTGGTTTCTTATGCAATCCGGAATTGGAACTGAAATTGATTTCAAGCTGGAAGAATACACATCAATTAGCAGGTGAGTGGTGATGAATTAAAATAGATTGATGAGCGTAATTGGATCTAGTGGATGGGTAAAGAAGAAGAGGGAGCAAGAGAGATTTCGATTGTTGTAGATGTAGAAGAAGGTGAGATTTCTGATGATGAAAATCAACAGGAAATTATTAATGATAACGACGATAAAGTAGAAGAGGAACTTGTAACAGTAGATGAACGGTTTCCATTATATCCCGTGTTTTAAATTCATATAATCCAACGAACCATATCGAATCTACAGTTTCTACACTCAGAAATCCCTTATCAAATCAACGGTTTCCATCTATTCCATGGTTTCCATCTATTCCATGGTTTCCATCTATTCCATATCAAAATTGCACACAGAAAATTTTGAAATCTTTTTATCAAATTGTTAGGGTCCATTTGACAAAAAAAAAATGGTCATAAAAGGGACTCCCTCCCCTCAAGCCCTTCAGGGCTTCCGGACGGTCGGCCCAATTAAGTCCATGTTGAAATTGTAAACAGTTTTCGTAGTACTATTTTTCGTAATGTGTAATTTTTCGATTAATCTACGAAGTACACCAGGTGCATCAGAGTGCATAATATATAATTCTGATGGGAAATGGGTTTTCGGTCTAGTTGCACCTGAGTGCATAACGTATATTTTTGTGATTTTTATAGGAAAAAATGTTTTGGCCAGGTTGCATCTGAGTGCTTAATGCATACTTTTTTAGAAAATAATTTTTAGTCAGGCTGCACCTGGGTGGGAAATAAATTTTGGTCAGGTTGTACCTGGGTGCATGATGCATATTTTTAGAAAACTATTATAAGAGCTCCAAGATTTTGGTTTTGAGAACTCACAAGATGACAAAAAAGGGGGTCATCAAATAGTAACTGCAAGACCCCTTATCTCAATAATTAATTAAGCTTAGTAATTAGGTTAACTAAATTTAGAAAAATTAGTGATAAGTTTATAATAAGATTAGACTAATCATTTAATTATTGTTAATACCTGAAAATCAAGATGAAAAATTCGTATAAAGTTTTAAAGAAATAAAATTCTGAAAATTGAAGTTACGGTTGGGAATTCATATTTTCCCAACCGTATACAAAACCAGGGTAAATTATGGTTGGGTTTTCAAACCGTATAACAAAATCAAGGTAACTTACGGTTGGGTTTTTCAACCGTATACAAAAGTTAGGTAAATCACTTACGGTTGGGAGTTCATATTTTCTCCACCGTAGGAAATTTGTGCGGTGAGGAAATCAATATTTTTCCACCGTAAATCAATCTTACGGTTGGGAAATCAATATTTCCCAACCGTATTCACTTCTGAAACTAATTTTTCAAATCCCTAATTTAATCAAATCAAACCTATTTTGGGATCAAAAGCAACAAAAAAATGGTTGGGTATTCGATTCTTATGCATCTAAAGTTATTATTTGCTGAGAATCGACGATTAATAGTCGTTGAAGAAAAAAGAAAAAGGAATTGAAGAAGAAGAAGAGGCGATGGAGGAGAAGATACGTAGTTTTTTTTTTAGTTTTTAGGGTTTAGATTTGGTAATTATTTTGGTTATGAAAGGTTATTTATGTATTTTTGATAATAAATTAGGTCTCCCCTCATCCATATTTAGGATAGTTGAATCCATGGGAGCCTTCAACACCAAATCCTTGGAGCCCCTATAATAAGTTTCTATTTTTATAGGAAATAAATTTTGGTCAAGTTGCACCCAGGTGCATAATGCACATTTTTATAAAAAAATAAGTTTTGGCCACGTTGCACCTGGGTGCATAATGCATATTTTGTAGGAAATAAATTTGTGCAGGTTGCACCCGGGTGCATAATGTATTATTGGGTCTGGTCTTTTTTTTTTTTTTTAATTTCATATCAACAATGGATCTTGTTTTGTAGATATTTTCAAGCCCTTTCCAAAAATATATATTTTATTAAAATCTGACTTATATTTCGGAAGTTAAGACATTTTTGACGATTAATTTCAAATTGGATAAATGAAATAAACTAGAGAGAGAAAAGAATATATGATAAAGAATAAGGTTTAAAGTAAGGATATAAATGACTAAATTTTGTTGTGTCTTTTTCACCAAAATATATCGTTTGCTTGTCCCTACTCCCATACTTTATGAATTTTGATCATATGACTCATTTTTTGAATTATTTTACGGGTCTCTGTCTGTGCTTGAGGCTTTCAGCTCACTCCAAAAGTGGGCGTAGAAAAGTTTACATACAAGTTTTATTTAAACGTTAGATTACGAGGTTTACAAGCCGAAGTAGCGTAGTATTTCCTGATCACTGGGATTTCTACCGACATTTTAATAGAGTTAGTTCCATCCCTTCAGTCCCTTAATCTTGCGGAAATGCTCTCGGACTTTGGGTAAGGATATATACTTGACCTGCTTGATTATGAATGTTTTTTTGGGCACTACTCAAAAAAAAAAAATGGAGGGGGACTGCTCTTCATTTTTTTTGGGTGGATATTTGAAGTAATTTTGAGTCATCCGTTATCTAATTTCTTTTTTAATACCAAACTTGTCCTTGGTAATAAAATTAGTTAGTGTATTGATTAGTGAGTTAATTAATGATTAGTGAGATTAAATTAATAATTTGATTTTCTTCAAAAGAAGAATTATTGAGAGGGAGAAGAAGAAGGTGAAGATGATAATGAAGATGAGGGTTTTGGAAGAAAAAAGTTAGATCTTTTTCTTTAAGAGCCACAACAAGAATATGATGTTTTGGGTACTCACGGATACTTCAAATTTAGTTAATGGAGTTTGAATTGGCCAAAACATTCCTAAAAATGAACAATTTACAAATTAATTTCGGTTTGGTTAACAAAGTTCGGCTACGACATTTGAAGAACAGGTAGCCGAACTCATCTGCAAGTGTAGTTCGGCTAATGTTTCTAAAAACACAGGTAGCCGAACTCAACTTTAATGGAGTTTTTTCTTTCAGAGAAAAGTTCGGTTAGGAGAAAAAAATTGCGACGTAACCGAACTTTTCTCTGAAAGAAAAACCTCCATTAAAGTTGAGTTCGGCTAGTTCGACGAAGTTTTTCAGATAATTCCTACCCGAACTTCTCTCTGCAACTTCAATTTCAACTCATTTTGATGATTACTTCTCATTTTTTCAACCAAAAACGAATGACGATTAATGGGTTTGTTATAATTTTGATTTTGATTTTGTTTTGTTAATGATTTAAGTTAAGTTATATATAGAGGTGGCTGTGGTGGTGGTTCGAGGTGGTCGGTGGTGGTGGTGGTCGGTGGTGGTGAGCGGCGGTGGTGATGGGAGGAGGTGGTTATATATATATATAGGTGGTGGTGATGGGAGGAGGTGGCTAAATACATATAGGTTAAGGGTAGGTTAGTCATTTCCACACTTTAGAACATCCCTTATAATTATAGGTAGACATTTTATCACTTAGTAGTCCCCAACCATTTTTGAGTAGTTCCCAAAAAATCGTTCTTGCTTATAGATTACTGAAACTCAGGGATGGATATAGGGTGTGGCTTAGGTAGGCTACAACTAGGGGCGAGCAACGGACGGACGGATGCGGATCAAGGGTCACCCGCGTCAAATCCATCAAAGTTGCGGATTTGGAAAATCCAACCGTGTCCGGCCCAATCACCCGCGGATTAGTGGATGATACGGACCGGATGCGGATTAACCGCGGATGTGATACTTGTTTTTGTATTTTTTTTTTCTTCACATATTTTTTTTCTTTTCATTTCATTTCGTGTCGTACAGGAGGAGAAAAAAACACCCGGAAGAAGATACAGCTTCGTGACCCGTTGCCAAAGAAATGAAAAGGGAACTATTGGAAAGCTAAAAAAGACCCGTTGCCATAGAACAGAAAAGGGAACAATAAGAAAGCTAAAGATGAAAAAATTCCCAAAAAAGTGAACCAATATACACTCACAGGAGCCAATTAGGAATGTTGTTTCCTACGCCAACGATCAAGACAGTTAGGAGGAAGAGTTAGATAAGCTGCTATGTTGACAGTGGTCACACAAGTCTCTCATAAGAGAGGTTCTGTGTTCACCTTCAGCTGAAGGTTTTTTTAGCTGCACGAGGTTATCTGTTTACTAAGAAAATGAAAATTCCAGTAGGCATTCACCTGTTTTATGAAACAAAAACTATGTATCAGGTCAAAATTTAACAAACAATCCACGACACAAATCTAACAGGACATGATTTAACATAAACACATTACTCTTAAATAGCTTTTACCGGCATAGTTGTAACGACAACATTTATAAAATGAAACACCATTTTTTCTCCTGTGGATTGTGTGAATCCGCGGATTTCAAACTCCAACCGCAACCAAAAGTTTTGCGGATTGGATTTTACTTGTAATTTTGCGGGCGGATACGGATAAAATCCGCGGTTCCGGACTTTTTGCTAACCCTTAGCTACAACTCCAATGTGTGAAAGCCCATTTGTGCAAGCATATTTTCAAAAAATTAACGGTTAGCCAGCCTAGGTAAATATTATAACTAGCCCATTAGTTAACGTATTCACGTGACCAATCTTTGAACTTGTTTAAAATTAGCCCAAATATCAATCAGACCTAGTCATAAAAATTCAAGGTGACCAAATTTGTGGTACAAAAATCTCATTCAAATGTTGAGATCCATTAAAACTCCATCTTAAACAAAATTGATATAAAAATCCCAAATTTTTAAAAATTGATACAAACACCCCAAATTTCAATATTGGTTTCATCAAATTCTTTGGGGTTTTTTTTGTTACTTTTGTTTTAAATCTTTTGATGGGTTTTTTGTGGATGGATAGTGACATCTTTGGGGTTATAACTCGCGAACCGAATATCAATATTTATCTAATATGAGCCCCACGTTGAATGGTGAACGTCACCGTTCGCTAAGAGAAGAGTTTGTACATTCTCTTAGAGAAGAGTTTGCACACTAAACCTGGAGAGGACACTCAATTTTCGTCCTGCCAAGAATGCCAACCGAGTGCTTTTCAAGTGGAACACCATGTGCAAGTTTGAGCAATAAACTGTAAGTATTATCTCCATCGTTTTGCTCTTTTATATTTACTCTTATTGTTACTACATTTTGCTAGAATTAACTTGGATATGAGATTGAAACTCTTAGCATAAGGAACATGTAGCTTATCATGTGGTACTTGAGTTATCACTATATTCATCAAGTGTGTTAAGAATGATGTTTATTGACTACTTCAATTTCTTTTGCCTATATATCATATAGCGATGCTTATACTTTTGTTAAGTGTGATAAGAATGATGCAGAGACACGGGTGTTAAGAATGATTTGAGTTCCATCTTTGTTTATTTGAATAATGTTTAATTACCTCTAACCTTTTCGCAACAGTTGACAATATTGAGGTAATTTTGCTGTGTGAATACAGACGCAAATGTCATCATCCTCGAGGCACCAGCTAGTGTTGCAGATTCATATCTGAATTCCAACCAAACCATTCCAACTAAACCATCATTAGCTTCAAAGGAATTGATGTAAGTACATGGTTATTTGCAGGTAATTATGTATTACCATACTATAAATTCTTGAATGTTGGTTAATCGATTTGTCTGTTATGGTACTCGATTATATTTTTCATAGGCTTTCACAGGTCCAATATGCCGCCCACATAAAAATTCAATCAGCAGACGTACTTATAGTGGTAACAATTTTTTCTGCTTTGCCAGTTCCACTTCTAATTTGAATCCTTATAGTGCGTGTACATATGATCTGTTACGGAACCAAAAAAAAAAAGAAGAATGAACTTCTATATCCCAAAGGATCGATATTGCCTTCGGATTCTTTCTTAACCAACCATGTTGTTCTTTTTTACAGGGTTTGAATTGAGCATTCTTAATTTTTTCTTCGGGGGTTGATGCAAGATGGAGGGGTCATAAATTCGATATTGGAGAGCCAGTAGGTTATAACTTGGTATGTATGCTTCTTAATTTTGGCTTACTTATTAGTAAAATATTTAAGCATTTTTTGAAGTACCGAGGGTTTGGAAATGTGATCTCTTAATGAACTCATTGGTGTTGGTGAGTGTAAGTATGTGGTGAGTGGTGGTGGCCGTGAGTGTAACGTGTTTGGTGGTGCTGTTGGTGAATATGTGTAGTGGTCTGATTTGTGGTGGTGAGTGTGGTCGGGGTTGATGCTGGTGGTAGCCTATGTGGTGGCTTAACATTTTTTTTTTTGGTTTCTTATCGTAAAGATTTTGCATTAATTTGTGTAGGATTTAAAGGGAATTAAGAAAATGGTGCGTATTTATATCGAGCCAGAAAGATATACTCAAAATATGTAAGTATTCACGAATTTGCACCAAGAATATGTAGGATTTAAAGGGAATTAAGATTTTACATACTCAGAATATGTAAGTATTCACGTATTTATATCGAGCCAGAAGGATGTCCCTTATCTCCATTATTATTCAATATTGCTATGGAGGGATTTTCTAGATATATCGATAGAGATGCAAACTCTGGTTTATTCAATGGTTTTTCTATGGTAGAAAATGGTTCTGTGGTTAATCATTTACACTATGCTGATGACACTATCTTCTTTGTCGACAAAAGTAAAGAGGAACTCACAAATTTGTTCTCAATTCTTCATTGTTTTGAGTATATTGCAGGTTTGAAGATTAACAAATCTAAAACTCGTTTGATAGCTATTGGAGACGTACCTCAAATTAATTCTTGGGTTGCAGAGTTAGGGTGTGCAGTGGACACTTTGCCTTTCATTTACTTAGGTATGCCTCTGGGTGCTAAGCCTAATTCTAGGGAAATTTGGGTTCCTGTTCTGGAGAAGTTTGATGCAAGATTGTCGACTTGGAATCAAATTTCTCTTTCCAAAGGTGGTAAGTTAGCTCTCTTGAAATGTATCTTAACTTCACTTCCTATGTACTACTTTTCCTTATTCAAGGCACCTACATCAGTGATCAATTTACTTGAGAAAAAAATGAGGAATTTTCTTTGGGGAAATAATAGTTGTTCTCATTTGATAAAATGGGACATGGTTTATGCTGTTATAGAAAGAGGTGGGTTAGGAGTGCTAAATTTGAAACTGATGAACTTGGCTCTTTTAGCTAAGTGGAGTTGGAGGTTTGGGGTGGAGAAAAATAGCTTGTGGTATAAGCTCATAGTAGAGAAATATGGCTGCAGTTATTCTCATTGGGTTCCAGGTATGGTTCATACACCACATGGTGTTTCTTGTTGGAAGACTATAGCAGTTACAAGTGATTTGATCAACAATAATTCTAATATCTGTATTCACTCAGGTGCTAAGGTTTCATTCTGGTATGATAAGTGGGTAGGTAATTCAACTCTGGCAAATAATTTTAATCTTCTCTGTAAGCTTGACAGATTGCAGTTTCAAAGTCTTGCTGACCACATCAATTCTGACGGTGACTGGTGTTTTGATTTCAAGAGAGTTTTGAATACCTTAGAAGTGAATCAATTGGCAGGATTACTAAGCATCATTGGTAATATTCCACCTGTAACAGATATTAATCATGATGTTAGGCGTTGGCAACTTCACAGTTCAGGTTTTTTTTCGGTTAAAACCTTATATCACAGGTTGATCATTAATGATGGTGTTGATAACTTTCCTAACCACTTTATTCAGAATGATGGAGTTCTGCCAAAGGTCTCTTTTTTATTATGGTGTGCTGTTCATGGTAAATTAAACTCTTTAGATATGCTTAATCGCAAAGGAATGAATGTCTACAACTCTTGCATTCTCTGTGGTGAGAGTAATGAGTCACAAGATCATCTTTTACTTCACTGTAAAGTTGCCTACAAAACTTGGATTGTTGTCATGCCTAAAAAGGATTGGGCTTGGGTGTTTCCTGAGACTGTGTATTCTCTAGCTCATACTTGGTCTTACAATCCTCTTTCACACAATGGAAAAACGGTATGGAATCTAATACCACCAGCAATAATTTGGGTTCTTTGGCAAGAAAGAAACTGTCGCATTTTTGAGAAGAGGTATAGTTTCAAGACAGACTCTCATATTGCAGTAGATGTCAAGTCTCTTGTGTTGTCATGGACAAGTGCTTCTGGCAACAGGATACATTCGAATTTTACTTACTCTGTAAACAATTGGGAGTCTGTGTTCTACTAAGTTTTTCACTGTTTTTCTTTTGTTTTCTTTGTTGTTTGGTCTATCTTTGGTAGACCTTTGTACATTCTTTTCTTCTTAATAAATCCTTCTCTTCTCATCAAAAAAAAAAAGTAAGTGATCTATTTCACTGATTCCACTACTTTCTCCGGGGACCCTTTTAGGTTAATTACTATGAGAATCTTCACATAAATATAGTGGCAATGTGTTTGGTGGTTTTTTACCTGATTTTTATAACAGTTGTAGTGTTGTACTTTTATTTTTATCATTGCAGAAACAAAAAAATATATATGATGCAAGAAAGATCACCTGTTCACGGACACTTGGAGAAAATCAAGAGACGGTGATTTTCTCCAAGTGAAAATGAAGACGCCGTGAGGAGAATATTGATGCCGAAATGCCATCGTTGGTTGAAGATAGCGATGACGAAATGCAAACATTGTTTGAAAATAGTGATGGTGAAGTAAAGGAGACGAGGATGATGACGATAAATAGATATAGGTACCATCAGGAAAACTTTAAAAAAAAAGAATACACAAGGGACAACGTGTAAATGAAAAATACAGCTGAACCACCAAAAAAGTGGTTAGCTGTAGAAATTTTTTAATCCTCTACAACTCTTATATACATAAGGGAAATAAATTGTCCAGTAAAAATACTACTTACGGGAGAATAATGAACAAATATAAGCAATTGTATATTTTAGTCTTCTGATGACTACATGAACATGGTTCAAATGATGTTGTCTTTCGGCTTGACGTTCCTAGGTTAGAAATGGGGTACAAACCAGGCTATCCCTTGGATTGATTAATGGGCTCAAACTTGGTGATTCGGGTTGGATTTAGGTGTAAATTATAGTTGTAGAAAAGAGCAAACCAAACCATAGAAAGTGCAAAGCAAGCTTATGATCATCCGATAATATTTTGAGAACGTCCTCATATTGACTAAGCTTGGTTGAAGAGTTTGTTATTATATGCAGTAAAACAAACACAAGTCATACCACTTTTTCAAAGGATGACGTAAATTGCGTGAATGCACATTCTATATCAACTAATCAGCTAGAGACTTAGAGGGAATACAAAGCTCTTATTCATTGTTTATGTAAAATCCTAAGTGACAGGACGTGGCAAGGCGAAGCCGCGCGACACAAAATCAAAAATCCTAACCGACAGGGGCGCAACCGTATTTTTCATTTACAAATCAAAAATCCAAATCAAAAAGGCATCGCGACAGGGCGCAGCCGTGCAACACCAAATAAAAAATGCATCGGGATGGGGAGGGGCGAAGCCCCACGATACCTAATAAAAAAATGTATTAAAAATGTGCCTGTAGCTTTTTGACTTTAGGAAATAATTTCAATCGCATCATGGTGAATGGTGAATGATGTGCATAAAGGTTTAAGAAATAATAAAATCGGCTAATCAACTTTAGGATGATTAGGCTGTGGTTAGTTAGGTTGCCCTTAAATGGATGCATCGGTGGATGTTGATATATATGACAAAGCAAATTAATATGAAATTTTCACATCCAGGTGTTAATGATTTTGAGAAATGAACTACTATGGAGTGAAGTTTTAGTTCTTAGAAGACCCTAATAAGTTATGTTGTCCACATTATCAGGTGTTAACAGCTGATTCACTCCCAAGTTCCTTCTGATTTCAATGTGTAGGAAAGTAGGGCGGCATCTATTAGTGGCATGTGAGTGATATTCATCTTTTTTTCTGAAATCGGGACGAGGCGAAGCCGAACCACACCAAATCAAATCGGGACGGGGCGAAGCGAGGGGAAGCCGAGCTTTACCAAATCAAAAATATGGTTAAAAGAACGCATCGGTACAAAAACTAGTTAACATAATCATTATTAATAAATATGAGAGGAACTTCTCTCTAGTAAGGTAATTTCACAAACAAGAAGATAACATTAGAGCTTCTCCAATGTAATGTGTGTGAAGAAAAAAGTCTTCATCCACATAGGATACACAACAATTTTTACAACAAATCATCTCCAACCCATTGACGTGAGGATGATGTGGCAAAAAAAAAGTTAGACATCCTCTAGGCCAATCTCTAGTTTCACTTAGAGGATGTCTTCCCATCCTAGTCACATTTTTGTTAATAAAAATCATTGAAAACAAGAAAGGAAATAATTTTAACCAATTATATACCTACAAATAAGTAAAAGAATGCTACAACGTTTTATGGGTTTGAGACAAAATTTATTTTCTCCTAATATTTAGGATTTTATATTTAGAGGTTGTCTTAAAAGTGATGCCACATATGAAAAATCCACAATCACCATTGGACAAGCTTGTAGGATCAGAATCTCGCAACAATAATATCTTAGCGAAATTATCAACAACACAACACAACAGCGTCGCAGAACAATTTCAGAAATGATATAATAAACGACGTCAGCTAAAATCATGAAAAAGATGTGATGGTTCTGCGAAAATTAGAAAGTTTGCGAGATTAAGATTTGTAAGGTTGCGAGAATATCGCAAGTCATTTCCGAAAATAAAGGACAGATTAGCTGTCATCCACTATGTATTTCCCTATAAATAGTCATTCAATTGTAAAGGAAAGGGAGAGATCTTTTTGAGTAAGAAACAAGTAAATAGGAGAGAGAAAGTCTAGAGCAGAGGTCATTCTTGATTCCTTTATCTTTTCTTGTAAGAATATATTCAAAGATTGATCAATAAAATTAAGAGTGTAAATCTAAAAATGAGTTGAGTAATAATGAAATCATATGAGGGGTGTAGTGTAGGATTTCCTGCAACTACATAATGGCGCTAGAAACAGGGAGCTTGAAGATCGAAAGTTGAAGATTGTTGTTGAGATTAATATTGATATTTGTGAAGATTTAGAGTGATTGATTAAGAATTTTACATAATTTCTTGCAATTTGTTAACATTGAAGAAATGGCTAGAAGAAGAAATACATCCTAACAACCGACTACTGTTAGAAGAAACAAGAGAATTGCTGGAAGAGAAAGAAGTGAAATGGGAGAAACTACTAGAATGAGAAGTAATAGAGAAAATCAAATTCAACCACCAATTCAAAAAATACTAGTACAAGGGAGGAATACAGATTATGATAGGGTGATTATACACACATGGGAATCAAATTCGGCAGAAGAAGTAGAAGAAGAGCAACAAAACAGAAACCATAGACAGGAAGAGAGAAATCAAGAAGCAGATGAAGGAATAATCCATGGAGATAAGGAAATTGGAGCGTTAGAAACGTTGAGACGAAGAATACATGAAGAAAGAAGAGCTGAGGCAAAAGAACGTGCAAATTTAACAAGGTAAAATCACGAATTGAGGATGGAAAATAAAAGACTACAGAATAGAAGATCCAGAAGTATTACAAAATAATATTCAAGATCGACTAGAAAAGAAATGAGGCTAAACTCACCCACAATCAATGATGGAAACAATATTCAAGAAGAAATATCAAATCCTAATGAAGAATATCGCGAAAATAGAGAGAGAGCCGATGATCGTTACGTTCCACAAAATGAAACTTTTGATGATGAACAAAATGGTAGAAATCAAGAGAACGGACAACGTCAGGGACGAAATGACCAAGATGGCGAAGGAAATCGAGAGGAAGGAAGAAGAATTTTACATGAAAGAGAAACTCAAAGAAATCAATAGACGATTGAAGAAGAAATTGAAAGACATTATGCTGAACACGCACGTTTAATCTGCGAACGTGAAAGATTGAGAGTAGAAATGGAAGAACAAGAGCTTCAGGAGACAATTCACCAGAACAATCACGACAATCGAGAAAGAAGGCGTACATAAAAACGGAATAACGGTAATATCAATGAAGATTATGATAGAATAAAGAGGATGGTTGAAAGGCAGCGAATGGAATTAATAAGAAATTAACAAAATCATGAAGGGGAAAATGAAAGACATAATCATTTGCGAATTCAAGATAGAGATGAAGAAGAAACTCACAGAAGAAGACGAGATGAGGATAATGAAGAAGAAATGCAAAATTTCGCGAGAGAAGAAAGACATGAACGCAGGAGAAGAGAGGCGAGATTAAAAAGACCAATGTATCAAAATTCAGGTGTAAATAAACAAATCTTGAAAGAGTTAGAAGAAAAGAGAGGAATGCTAAATAATAGAGGAGAAGTAGGTAGAAGACAATTGGATGAAGCTATAGAAGAAGCTGCGAAAACTCCATTTACAAGGGAAGTACAATTAGGGGGAATACCACCGAAATGCAATTTACCCGCATTAACCAGCATTTTTGATGGAACAACTTGTGCAATTCAACACATGAAAGCCTACGTGAGGTGCATGTTGCAATGGGAAAATCATGATGCTGTATTATGCAAGTATTTCGCATCCAGCTTAACAGGGGAGGCGTTAAAATGGTTCGAAGGTCTACCAAAGAATACAATAACATCCTTCGATCATTTGCAGACTACATTCCTAGGGGCATATATAAGTAATAATTCTTCGCGACCTGGTATAGAAGATGTGTTTGGATTAAAACAGAGGATTGGCGAAAGTTTGAAGCACCTGACTAAAAGATGGAGAACTATGTGTAGCGAAATGGATGGACGTGTAGATGAAAGATATCTTATATCATCATTTATCAATGCTATGTTTGCAACAAACCTATTGTATGTCCAAATCTTTAGAGTCAAGAATACGATCACAATGACTGAATTGCGAGAACTCCAAGAAGAATACATTGCTCTAGAGGAAAGTAAAAATGAAATGAAATCATATCCAGTTGCGAACACCAGCTCACAAACAGCGAATGCAAGCTTATTACCCAATCTAATAAACACAGTAGCGAATACTTCGCAAGTACAACAGGAGAAGGTGACGGGTAAAAATCAACAGAAACTAGTGGCTATGGGAAGACGAGAGCAAGATGAGTATGTAAGAGAAAGAAATTTTTACAATCATGGTGGAAATAACAAGATTCAAAGACTCGATCAACCACAAGAAACTTATGGAGGTCAAAGACAAAACTATAATAGAGGACAAGGAGGTCACAAGGTAGTATGGGAAGAAATCAAGATGCCACCTCTAAATGCAAGTGTGGAGAAAATATGGGAAGCTATAATTTTGATGGAGAATATACCAACACCATGGAACATGGGAACGGAACCACCTCCAAACCACAGAAGCCATGAGTTTTGTTCTTATCATCATTTTCATGGACATACAACAAATGATTGCAGAAATGTAAAAAGAATTATTTTGAGAATGATAGATCAAGGAAAACTAAACTACTTTTTGGTAGGGCACCCACAATCTCAACCATTGCCACCAGCACCAGAGCATCACAAAGTAAACACGATGAAAAAGAAGGAAACATTCTTCATAGAAGTTGGTGCAAAAGCAAAGAATCTATTCTGTCACTCTATCGTACATTCATATAAGATAATCGAAGATTTTCATGACAATGTTTTGAGTAGAGTGTTCGCAAGAGATAACGATGGAAGAGAAATTATGAATATTGAGAAAATCTCGCCACTAGAGGAATGACAGAAACAGATTATTTCTTTTACCGCAGAAGAGATTCCCGAAGGTGAAGAGGTGCATGATAATTCATTGGTAGTAAAATTAGAAATTAATCCGAAACCTAAAGAAGATGAGGATGATGAAGCTGAAGATTCATGGGAAATTAATAGAATTCTAATCGATACTGGAAGCTCTGTGAACATCTTATTTTATCATACTTATAAAACTATGGGAGGAAGAGATGATGATCTTATACCATCAACTTATAAGATATATGGTTTTAATGGTATTGCTAACAAGACTAAAGGGGAGGTTACTATGCGAATTCCATTGAAGGGAATATCTTCCGAAATCTTATTCTGTGTCGTTGATGTAGAATCACCCTACAATGCGTTAATTGGTCGACCTTGGCTACATGGGATTCTAGGTGTAGCTTCAACTTTCCACCAGTGCATCAAATTCCCTCACCCCAGTGGTGTAGGAATCATAAAGGGAGATTGGGTTGAAGGAAATAGGTGTTACGAAACTGAGATAGAATCTTGCGAAGGAAGAGCAAACAAGAAGGAAAACTGGCGACACAAAATTAAAGATACACAGAAAAGTGAGAGGTTGATGGTGGATGCAATCGAAATAAAAGAAGAAGAGATGCTGCGAAACTGATGCTAGCTCAGAATAAAAATGATGAACATACCACTACCAAGGAAGCAGTAGTAGAAAATAATAAAGAAGCAGAGGATGGAAAAGGTAATAAAAACAGAAAATGTATGAATGATTAAGTTGTTGCGACACTCTCGCAATAAGTAAAATTCTCAAGAATACATTTTATTGAATGACAAAATTGAGATTGCTAAATGAAAATACAATACAATGATATACGAGACTCTCGCAGAGATAATGCATTTTATAGAAGATACTCAGAGAAAAATGACAAAAGAGAAAGAGGCGAACCTTTATGGCGTACATCCTAGTTCGCGAATACAATTTCGCAAGAGGCAAATGTAAAACCTAAAGTACGTCATATAAGGGGGTACCTGTTGCATGTCTCAGGGAAAGGCTACACCGCCACTGGAACCTGAGTCATGGAGATTTGGGGCCAATAAAGCCCATCCGGAAGAGGCACCTTGGATTCTCAGCTTAAGCATATGACTTAGGTTGGGCGACTGAGGTAATAAGGACTCTTCCAAGGAGTGCATATCTGATCAAGGCGCCGAGGTACACGGTTGAGTCAAGAGTGTCAGGGATGTTTGAAACGTACTTTGCCATTCTTGACAAGTCTTGGCTTATACTGCACTCGTCCTGAACAAAACCCCACTTAGGGTGCAGTCTCGTAACCATAATCCTTATAGATAAAAGGGATAAGAGACTGCGAAAAAAGCTGGTTGTTGCTAAGATTGGATGGGAGGATCTAACCTTGTATGGTAGAAGTACGCCTCCTTGAAGGGGCAACCAGGGGGAAGATAAGGGCGACACCCTCCATTAGGGAGCTGATAAGTGTCTGAAGACGCAAATGTCATGAGGCTTTTTATTCGCAAGGGTATTAAGACTTTTCATATTTGTGCAACAATCCTGAAGAGGCAATAATACAAAAGAAAAAGATAAGACGAGATCAATGGGTTTTCGCATGAAAGTGCGAAAACGTCCTGCGATTTTGTCGCAAGACGGCAATGTCATGGGGCTTTATTTTCGCAAGAATATTTAGGCCTGTCATATTGTCGCAACATTCCTGAAGAGGCAATACAAAAAAAGTTAAGGCAAGATCAATGGGTTTTTGCATGAAAGTGCAAGGACGTCCTGCGATTTTGTCGCAATGACAAGAGGTGGCATAATAAGACCTTTAATTAGGAAGGCAAAATAAGACCACACAGGAATGAGATTTTGAAAAGAATCAAAATTCACTTCGCATAAGATTGCGAAATTATACATAATTAACTGCGAAATTGAGGCATAAAATAAGAAAAATTTATAAAATCTCTCATTTGGATACAAATAACAGAGGCAATGTATGAATGAAAATGTAGAAAATATTATTTGTCTCCATATGATAGATTTACTCAAAGATTCAAAAATTAATGATTATATTGATTAACTGTATTGCAAGGAAGAATTGTTTTAATGAATGCAGGTCAAAATGAAAGAAACACAAATATACAGAAAAAGGAATAAATGTACAAGTATTACAGAGAATCAAAGAAAGAAAAAAGACTACTTCTTAGTTGATCCTTCATTATCTTCATCAGACTTGTTCCCTTCTTCGTCTGCGTCAGAATCTTCATCACCATCAGATTCTTCATCATCAGCTTCGCTATCAGAAATAATCAGACTGGGAGTATTCTGTGGGATCTCTTCCAAGAGACAAGGATAATCAGAATGAGGGATATTATGATCGTCACAAACCATTTGGATAGTTTGATTGCGAAAATGCATAGCATCATTCTTAAAATTCGCAACAGTGATCTTGATTTGATTCTTTAATCTAGAATACTTGTCGTTGCGAGAAGAAAGATTCTTTGCGAGTTCCTCCTTTTCAGCTTCGAGTTCCTCAATCTTTTCACGATATCTACTTTCAGAATCTGCGAGCAAAAGACAATCAATTATTAACTTGATGAAAATTCATAAGAAGCAAAAGATTAGTAAAGAAGAGCAGTTAGTAACCTTCTCTGTCAGAAATCATATCTCTAATCAAGGTGTATGCTCAACTTGGAGACTAACATTTACACCTAAATCTTTTCTGGCATCATCTAAGATTTTCGCAGCCCAAACAAATTCATCCTCATTACTTATAAGAAGACGAGAACGAATTTGATTTTCCCTTTCGCAGAGTCGATGTTCTTGCGGTTAGCTTCATCTCGTTCAAGTTGAACTTCAAGAAGAGTCTCTTGGAATTTCGCCAAAGCCTTAGCACCTTGATCAGAGATGCGATCCTTATCATCTATGAGACCGCTAATTTTGGTTCTTAACTCATTGGTTTTCTCTTTAGAATCAAGAAAGACGCTTAAATCGGTTGGCTAAGCCTAAACTAGATCTATGGTCAATTTCTAAGAGGCGAAATTTAGATCTAAGCTCATTTAGAGAAAGAGATGAAATTCTATCATTTGAGAAACTATTTAAGGAATTGTTAAGACGCTCAAGAAGGGTATCATTATCCAAGGCATTAGGAAATGAACGAAGAAGGGTAGCTTCATCAGAAAGACCATAAATGTCTGCAAAAAGGATCATTTAAATAAGATAAAACAACAGGATGAATGAATGGGAAAAGAGAAAAGTAACATACCGTAAAGCTGATTATTAGCTTGCTGAAGACTAGAGATTTTGTTCTTATACGAAGAAGAATCAATTTCTAGTTCTATTTTTCTCGCGAAGACCTTTAACTTCAGCTTCCAATTCTTCATTCTTTGTGCGAAATTGAAGATTCTTCTTTTCAAGATTTTCGCGTCTCCTCTCTAGATCTGAGGCAAGCAAAGAAGCTTTTCCAGCCTGCGAGAAAATATAAAAAATATTAATATAGAAAGAAATTTTGAGTTATGACAATGAAGAAATAAAAGGATAAAATACCAGACTATTGAGAATGCAAGAAGTCGGGAGTCACTGATCTAGAAACTCCACGAAGAGAACTATCACCATCCAGCAAAGGGACATCGCAAATTGTAGCGAGAGCTTGCAGGTATTAGCGAATTGGCTATCTCCCATTCCTTGCAGAGAATCAGAAAAGAGGCCAGAGAGCTTAGCCATAGAAGATTCAGGTGGAAAATCTTCACTTGCGGCAAGATCATCATTGTCCTCATCATCCTTGTCACTTTCGGAATTTTCATGAGAGGAATATTTGAAGGAGAAGAAGAACGGACTTTCCTTTTCTTTGAAGGAGGAGTTGATTTTTCTCTGCGAAGAGCACCTTTGCCTTTATCACCAGTCTTCGCAACATCAGCAGGTTCTTCTATTTCAGCAATAATCTTCACACACAGATAGAAATAAGAAATGGAAGCAACAATATACTGTTTAAAATCATAAGAGAAAATTTCTTACCTCATCTGTGTATGAGCGAAGAGCTAACAAGTACTAGCTTCCCAGTCCTGTTATAACTATCTTTCAGTTTTTGGATCTGCAGAAGTCGCAAGGTTAGCGAACAAAATAAAGACAAATAAAGAAATATAAAGTGAGCAAACTAAGAAACATACCTCTTTCTCCTTCTCGGGCCAAGAGAACCCAAGGTTGATAAGGCGAGATTCGCAGGAAGAAATTTGACCCAGCAATGTAAGGTCCTTTTAGCATTAAAGGAAAAACACACCATTTATCATCTTTGGATTGGCGAGGAGTTGTGTTCTTACCAGAATGCCAGTCAATATCTTGCATGAGTATTTTGCTTCATCAATGTTATCTTTCCTTTTTAAGCGAATACCCCAGCGAGTATTCTCTTTCTTCATGGAGATCAATTCATAGTTTCAAAGAAACTCGCTACTGTATATTTCTCAGCAATTATCTCTAGTCTGAATTTAGGATCCCTAAGTTCTTTGGAGTACAGAGATCCTTTACCAGCACCACGGTTAGCGAACTCTAGCATCAGACGGATGCAATCCCCACTCAGGGAAGATAGCTCGCGAAAATCCCGATGAGCGAGAATTTCATAGAATAGAATATCTGGGTCATAAAGAGGAATGGGAGACCTGCGAGAATTGACCTAGCGAAATTATGATTGATTGATCATCACAATATGATCAGAAAAAGTTTGATAGAAAGAATTGATTTGCACTTTCACCAGGAATGGTAGAAAGTGTGAAACCTTTTCTGCAAGATCTTTTTGGACATCTTTTAAATTCTTCTATGTTATGACCACTTGGAGCATATTTGAATATAGAGTATGGGAATGAATAAAAAGTAAGAAGATTGAAGGGAAAATTACAGTAGCGAATTACGAAGAACAATGCAGAGATGAGAGAATAAAAAGAGAAGAGAAAGTAAAAAAAAGTGGAAGAAGAGTAAGAAGAATATATAAGGAGATTTTTTCGAAGAAATAAACACCATTAAGACGAAAAGACATGAGCGGTTGAAAAGCAGCGGTTACAGAAGACGTGTCAAGAAACGGATGGAAGAAAGAATACGTGTGATAAATGCAGAATATGAAACGATGGATAACTGCGGAATTTCTCACATCATTCTCTACTTCGCAGAAAAGATGTGAGAAGAGGAAAGATGTAGGATCAGAATCTCGCAACAATAATATCTTAGCGAAATTATCAACAACACAACACAACAGCGTCGCGGAACAATTTTAGAAATGATATAATAAAAGACGTCAGCTAAAATCATGAGAAAGATGTGATGGTTCTGCGAAAATTAGAGAGTTTGCGAGATTAAGATTTGTAAGGTTGCGAGAATATCGCAAGTCATTTCCGAAAATAAAGGACAGATTAGCTGTCATCCCCTATGTAATTTCCTATAAATAGTCGTTCAATTGTAAAGGAAAGGGAGAGATCTTTTTGAGTAAGAAACAAGAAAATAGGAGAGAGAAAGTCTAGAGCAGAGGTCATTCTTGATTCCTTTATCTTTTCTTGTAAGAATATTCAAAGATTGATCAATAAAATTAAGAGTGTAAATCTAAAAATGAGTTGAATAATAATGAAATCATATGAGGGTTGTAGTATAGGATTTCCTGTAACTACAAAGCTCTTAGCCCCAATGCGTTATAAGTAATAATTACCATTCACATACAAGATTAGCACGATTTCTCCTTCATAATTTCCTTATATTACATATTGTTTTCTACCAAATCTGTCTTCGAAATTATAAGTAACATGTACAGGAAGAAAATCTAAATAATATATCACGAGTACACTGATTACAAATGTTAACATTCATTTGATTTTGGTTTTATATATTTTCGTAGAATTATGTTTTTTTATTAAAAAAATAATTATCATGATTATGAAAATAATAATATTAGCATTACAATCAAACCTCGATATACGAATACCTTTGGGACTGGAAAAAATATTCGTTTAGCGAGGTTATTCATTTATCGATAAATGAATATATTATTCATTTATCAGTAAATGAATATTTATTTACAGAGAGTATTTTTAGTGTAATACGATTTTTCCGAACAAAAAATTGGTCAATTAGAAGAAGATACTCAAGAGTTAACTGACTCCATTTCTAACTTATACTATAGATATGTGAGGATGTCGAATAATTTTTGAACTACCCTAATGAGAATGACACACATACAAGGGGTTAGTCAATCGAGATTTATAGGGAATTTTAGGGACATTCTGAATCTCTTGTTAGTCGATAGAAGGGATTCTTTGAAAATCTTTCAGAGTTTATGTTATTTGATAGTGACTTTCTGAAAATTATTTATAATTTTCTGTTATTGGATATGGATTTTCAAATCAATGATTTAGGATTATGGGGAATTTTTAGAGACTTCTAAGTGAAAATATACCATAAAATGCTCAAACAAAGTGTCTCCAAAATAGGTGATATTTCGAGAGTCTTTTGGATATTTAAAAAATAAAAGAAATAAACAATAATAAATAATAATAAACCAATAAGCTATAATAGAGTCCATTCATATAAAAAAATATATTATCTTCCAAAAACTCCGCATTATGCGAGATCCCAACCCTGCATTATATTAGTGTTCAATTTTCTTTAATTTTTAGGCACGCGTAAATGTCTAATTTTTTTTTGATTATATTCTTCATTTTTTTTTATTAAATCTATAAATTAATTATCAAATATTAATTTTATAAAATGATTTTGATTTTTTTTTCTTCTTCTTATTTGATACATGTAATGTAAAATTCGTATATATTTTTGTCTCAATGATTCACTGAGATTTCTTAAAAATCACTGAGACAGTCCCCTATAATCAATAAACTTACAGACAGTCTCCCCAAATCTCTTACAAAAAAATTCTCTCGATATCTCTACAAATCTCGATTGACTAACCCCCTGTTGGAATCACTTACGGACAAAGAAATTTCAAGCCAGTAATAAATTGTGAGAGTCATGCTTAACCAGATGATGTAGGAATATACAAAATGTGTCAAAAGAGGCATGAGGTATTTCAAGCAGTAATCACCAAAATAATGACTTGCTACAACAAGAGCACAATATTCAGTAAGTTGTTCATGCATTACAAAATATTATGGACGATACGCATATTGGTTTAGGTAGAGGGAATAAAAAATAACCTTTAGATACATATTTTGAGAAGAAATGACTTTTTATAAGGACATTGTTGCTTAGGATAAAGTATTTCGGTTTATTGATATATATTTTTTTATATGAAATTTAGTGATTATTCATTTATATTTTCATAGGGCTTTTAAGATTCAAAATTTTTTATTCGTTAATGCATTCAGAGAGGTTATTCATTTAGCCTCTTTGCCTAAGTCGGGATGGAAAAAAATTGTTCATTCACGGAGATTATTCGTTTATCGAGGTTAGACTGCAATAATGATAAATTTGGAAAAACTACTTCATCAATTTCAAAAAGATAGGCAAACCTATTATATACAGACATGTTAAACGAAAGTTAAATGTCCTAAGACTACCACCTTGGCCGATGAGGAGGCCACACCTGTTTTTTTTTTCTTTCTTAACAAATTTGGGAGACTGTTTATCTCTCCTATTTTTCTATTTAATATATTAAGGGGACCACTTTTTTTTGGAGGACAATTTAAGAAAAACATTTTTAAAAAATGATCAAACCAGAGGTTTTCTTCAATTTCATGCAAAAGTAAACAAGCGTATCTTTTTAAAGGAGAAGGATCTCATAACATGGTTAGAATGGCATTATCATGACATGACGACGTCATTTTATTCTAAAAAATCTATACGACGATGAATTTGAAGCTAATGTTTTCGTGACATTTCCTCATATGAAGATCTATATTCCTACAAAAAAATGAGAGTATGCTGATATACGAAACGTCACCATTACCAAATTTTAATTTCAACCGTTAGTCTCCAATGGTTGATAATCAAAATTATAATTGATGGTCCTATACATTTCGGAATACACTCATATTTGGATAGAGTATGGAGTTTTAAGAAGATCATGTTATCAAAATATTATCTTCAAATTTATTATCAGTTGGGTTAGAGAAAAGAAATGGTGCGGAAATGTCACGATAATGTCAATATAACCATATCATTGGATCCTGAAGCCTTTTAAAGACGGATGAAGCATACATTAATTAAGAATTAAATATACTTTAAATAACCTAAAACAAAATTTATTAATTTTTAATTCCACTTCATCATTTATATTATAGTTTACTAAACGCTCAACTACTTCGTCCCTATTATTTTCTTTTTTAATGACATTTTGATTTACCCGGTAACTAATTTCAACATCTAAGATGGGGAAGTATAATATCATTAGTTGTTGTACTATACTTTTCTTGCTTTCAGCTCTCCATGTTGGGTAGTTGTTTTTCGTAACATGAATGCTAACTAAGCACATCTTTTTTGGGTGAGTTTTATCTTTTGTACAAGCAGATGCATATCCTAATTTATTCAAGCTTACTTCAGATTTGGTCTACATGCCACTTGGGATAGAAACTGGAAACCGGTTTTGAGAGAATATTAAACGGTGTTGAAGTTAATTTTCTTGCTAATTTTTTACTTCAGATTTGGTCTACAACACCTACCTTTGGTACCCTCACATACACTAGAAGATACTCCGTTCAGGTACTTTTTCAGTTTAAACTTTATATGCAAAACTGATGATGAAGATGGCGTTGCTGATTTTCCTTGCACCTTCATATTGAAACCTGTTACTTCTCATAAACAAAATAGTTACTAGAATATTCACAGAAATCATGGTAAGTTTAATTCTATTAATTTACATTTATTGCGGTATAAAGAAATAAATAATCTTAAGACTCATTCTTTGAAAAGTTGTACATAAAGTTTGGCCAAATTTGATACTTACTAGCTAGGCTTGGGTGGTTCCTCAATCGATATATGTATATGCTAGAAAAATCTTGGTTACCCTCAACTCCCAAGTAGTAATATGGGAATTGACTTTTCGGCTATTATTTAGACGCTCCGAGGAAAAAGAAATTGTCGAATTTTAAAAAGAAAATATAACTTCAAAATTGATTTTGAGTTAATTGTTAAGGCTAAGCCCTGCGCAGCTGCGAGTGGGAATCGTGTACATGAGAACTTTCATGCTTAGAGCATCCACAGTGGGCGAGTATAACCAAATTTATGGGATGAGATCCTAACACAGTGGGACGGAGTAAAGATCAAATTTGGACCAAAGATCAAATTCCAGATCAAATATGGTCGCGACCAAATCCCAAATTCTAATATTGTCGGGCGTAAATTTAAAGTACGCTTGATGCTGGGCGTAAATTTAAAGTACGCTTGTTAACGGGTGGAGATTTAAATTACGCCCGATGAAATTTTAATTAAATAAAAAAAAAAAAAGGAATGAGGCGGACTTTTAAAGTCCGCCTGTTAAAATTTACAAAGGATGGGGCGGACTTTTAAAGTCCGCCTGACGAAATTTTAATCATGTACCGTTGCGTCACACCACGGACTAAACCCAAATTTTGGTCTTTTTTTTGATCTTTGATCTTTGGTTTTGATCGCACCACTGCGGTTGCTCTTAGTACATAAATGATAACTTGTATTTTTTATTAATATTATTCTTTCTTAACTTAAAAGTTTAAAATTTTATATTAAATTGATAAAATAAAATAAAAAGAAATAAAAGGCAGAGGGTGAAATTCTGAGGCGATAAGAAATACATAGCTATAAGTACCTAACACAAACCTTGCAAGAGCAAGCAGCAACACCATAAAAACAAGAACAAAAACATAAAGCGGGCATACAAAAACCTACAAGGTGCCTCTTTTTTGTTTGGGATCTGTGGCCTCTTCCCAAGCTTTCTTGACAAGACCTTCCATATTTTCGCATTTCAACCTAACAAGTTCTCGTTGAGCCATTTTAAAAGTTGAACGAGAACTTGTATTTAAAAGGTTATTGTGGAAGAGTGTTCGAAAGATGAAGACTGTCCTGTGGGAAATTTTAAGACATTTCACACTTCTCTTAAAGAGGAACTTGTATTTTAGTGATATTCCTTCTTTCTTTTCTTTTATTCTCTGCCTATGGTACACTTTTTTGTGCATTCATTTGGTCTTAAAGCTTACCCAAAGAAAACACTTATTTTGGTCATATGTAGATTGCAGTTGGCATGAAATCAGATGTCCAATGATGGCGCTGCGCTGGCTCATCATAAATCTCCATTGTGTAACGGTTATGAACTGTTTTCTCTTGAACTTTAAATATTTTATTTTTATTATTTCGTTTACTCTCTTCTACCACGTTTATTTATTTTTGGTCTATTTCTCATTATTGTCATCATTATATGCAAATTCCTTCTCCCTAAACAAGTGGTTTCAATAGTGAGTTTTAACGTTTTTCCTGGAGAGATAATGCTTGAAATCATGTCTCGTTTACCAACTGATATGGAGAAATCTTGTTAAACATCCATGTTTTTCACAATTTAATTTGAATATTCATCCTAGTGATTTTGGTTCTGCTGATGATTTTGGTAAGTTGAGCTTCATATTTTTCGCATCTAGGCTTAAAGATACTGAATATGATAGTCACACTGTTTTTATAGCGAGTATGATAAGAAATTAAATTGTTTTAGTAAAACTACAATAATTAATTTAAGACTTCACTAAGTATTTTACATCCTTGATTCATGTGATGATTTTATTTGTTTCAATACATGTGATGATAATAACTGTATACGCTCCAAACAAGCTTATATTTGTAATCCCATGACCAAAGAATATGTTGTCCTTCCAACTACAGTCCTTTAACTGATGAATTGCTAGCATATGTAACTCAAAGGAGATTGGAAGACCCAAATGATGGAATTGTTCATGTATACACTAATAATATATCTGTTAGAATATGTGGTGAGTTTGCGGATGGATCTATTCATCGGGTAGGCCAAGAAAGAGGCATTGCTGCTTTCGATTTGGCTAATGAAGAGTTTTACAAACTTCCATCGTCACCAATAGTTTGCCACAATCCGGTAAAAAGTGTTGCATTTCAGTTTTAGGTGATTTTTTTTATGTGCATGTTATTATCACTATGACAGATCATGTTGTGACATCTGCGTTTTAAGCCCTGTTTCGGATTTTTTTTTCTTTCGCCAAAAGCAGTTTTTAACATCTTTTTAAAGAAAAATGTGTTCGACAACAAAGTGTTTTTTTTCAAAACCACTTCCATTTTAGGACAACTTGTAAAAGCTACAAAGAAATAGTTTTAAAAAGCAGTAAAAACAAAAGATGTCAACTCACTTCATTTGAGTTAATATATTTTTCCTATGTTATCCTTTTTTTATTATATTAAAACAAACGATATTTACCAATGAATACTTTTTTTTATGTATTTCTGTTTTCATTATTT
Organism: Papaver somniferum; assembly: GCF_003573695.1. Taxonomy (NCBI): domain Eukaryota; kingdom Viridiplantae; phylum Streptophyta; class Magnoliopsida; order Ranunculales; family Papaveraceae; genus Papaver; species Papaver somniferum. The sequence continues at coordinate 1,240,859 of NW_020623156.1, forward strand.
GAAAGCTTTTTATTTTTTTGTATAAAGTTTAATAATAATAATAACAACAACAACTAAAAATTAGAATTAAAAAAAATTAAAAAAAAATGAGAAAAAGATGGCTCCGGCGACTGTAAACCAGCGTCGTCCGGTAGGGTTTTTCTTCGATTCATCATGATTTTCCATCATTTCACCTCGATTTTTCGTCTTTTCGTTTGCTTCTTCGCCCTTCTTTCGATTTCCTTTACCACGTCTCGTCAGTTTTGCAGCTTTCTTTCCACTTTTGCGTGTTGTTTTGTTGGTTTCGGGTTTATATTTTCCTCTATCGTTTTAGGGTTCGTTTGCATTTTTCATGGATTGTTCGACCAGGGCTTTTACCCGTAATCGGTGTTCTTCTACACCCTCTTCTCTGGTGCAGATATCACCATCTTCATCACCTCCCTTCACAGAAGAAACGTCTGATGGCGAGTTCTGTCATTGTCCAATGAAGAGCTTTGATAAGTTTCGCGATGGGGTCAACAACAGGGGTTATGCCAAAGGCTCGATCTTGCGGCATTTATACGACAGACACCTTTCTTCTGATGTGAAGAAAGCTTCTTGCAGACAGCTGATCGCCAATAATCATCATATTCGTAATGCTTGGGATAAGGTCCTTAACAGTCTACGGATGTAGCTTTGCTGTAGGTGTATGCATCTGCATGCATGGAAGATGCCGCGCAAAGGCAAGGAGGGGGTGATTCATGGTGATGTTGTTGCAGGGCCGCTCAACGAAGAAGGAGCAGATTTTCTTTTTCATGGTTTAGTGCAGCCTGTCGAGGTAAGTGCTGCCTGTTTGGGAACTTCTAGTGTTGTTGTTTGTGGTGTTTTGGAAGGGGTTGATGGAGTTGCTGGTGTAGAATTGCCTGGTACTCTCTCTACAGACCTGCTCAATTCTGTTTTTCAGAAGCAGTTCACAACTGTTACCTGTATTCCCCATCAGTGTCGTTTATCTTTTTCACGATCTTTGAAAGCCTGCCTCGACAAGGTCATCATTAATCCAACTAATCATACTTCTTGGCTACAACTAATTTTGCTCCCCATTTGCACTTTAGCTCTTTACAGGACAAGGAGTTCAGCGGAGGCGAAATCAGGCAAACGAAAGCGTCTACAAGTCGCTGATATTAACCAAGCCTTATCAGTTTGGAAAGAGCCTAATGGTTGCTTTGTTCTGGTTGACAAGATGCTGCAGCTCCCTGTTCGTACTGGGTCTAAGCAACATTATAAGAAGAAGCAGGGGTTAACTAACATGTCATCTTGCCGAAAGAAGATGGGATGTGTTCAATACGCTGCTGCAATTCGAGTGCTCTCTTCAAGTGGGATTGCGCCATGTAATGAAGAAACCTATTCTGAATTGTTAGTCAAACGCCCAGCGGCTCCTCCTCCGGATGTACCTTGTGATGATATTTTAGGAGACCCAATTACAGTGGATAGTCGAGCAGTTTTGGGAGTTATTAAGAGCTTCCCTAAGGGTACTTCATGTGGTCGAGATGGATTTCGGGCTCAGCATTTGGTTGATGCGATGAGTGGGGATGCAGATGCTGTTGCAGATAATTTGCTCGCTTCTATTAGGGTGTTGTCAACCTTTGGTTGGCTGGTAAATGCCCCGAAGTTTTAGGCGAGTTCATTGCTAGTGCACCCTTAACACCGCTACTTAAGCCTGGTGGTGGCCTTAGGCCCATTGCAGTTGGCACAATTTGGCGTAGATTGGTCTCCAAAATAGCGACTTTCTCTGTCGGCAAGGATGTGACTTCCTATTTAGGTGATTATCAATTTGGTGTTGGTGTGCCTGCTGGGGGAGAGAGTATTTTACATGCTGTTAATGGCTTATCGGAGTTGAAAGTCCACTCGGACTCGATGTCAATGTTACTCATTGACTTTTCGAACGCGTTCAACATGGTGAGCAGATCTCAGCTCATTAAAGAGGTTCGTCTTCATTGTCCAGGTATTTCTCGCTGGGTAGAATTTTGCTACTTGCGACCTGCTAAACTCTACTATGACCAATATATTTTCTCTTCTGCTCTTGGAGTCCAACAAGGTGACCCTTTCGGTCTCTTGTTGTTTGCCTTTACACTTCACCCTCTAGTTAAGACTATTTCCTCCAGCTGCAAGCTCGATCTACATTCTTGGTACCTTGATGATGGTATGATTATTGGTGATACACTTGTGGTTGCCAAGGCCTTACGCTTGATTGAAACTGAAGGACCGGGAAGAGGATTACATCTCAATATAAAGAAAACAGAAGTCTTTTGGCCTTCGATTGATCCCCGAAGTACTATTTATGGTGTTTTCCCTCCTGATATTGGTAGACTTTCTAATGGTGTTAAACTTTTGGGTGGTCATGTGAGTCTGGACTTGAACTTTATTAGTGATATGATGTTGAGCAGGGTGAACAAGACTGTTCAAATAATATCTTCCATTAAGAAACTCAAGGATCCTTAGAGTGAGATGTTATTACTTTGCAATTGTGCCGGTGTTTCCAGGTTATATTTTTCTATGCGTACTACCAATCCTGCAGCCCTTCATCAAGCCGTTGAGCTTTTCGATGATCATTTGCTCAAGTACCTGAGACTCCTTATCACTGGTGATGGTCCTGGTTTTGGTCTTTTACAGCAGAGATTGGATACCATGCCCATCAAAGATGGTGGATTGGGCATTTATACCATGGCAGACACCCCTACTTATTGTTATCTAGCTTCTCAGAGCCAGACTACTTCGGTGCAAAAGGTGATTCTTGGTAACTTTTTCTCAACAAACAAATTCTCTGCTTATCAGTTGGCTCTTCAGAAATTTATCCAGGTATGTGGATTACCTTCTTCTTATTGCGTCGATGATACTGCCCCCCCTTCCATGCATTCCTTGGCAGTCACTTATTTTGATGCAGTTAAGAAGAAAATCCCAGACCAATTTTCCATGTCTGTAAGAGATTCCATTTTGTGGAAGTGTAACCAAGTTAAGCATGCACAAGATTATTTATTAGCCGTACATATTAGTGGGCTTAACCAATGCCTCGGGCCTAGACAGTTCAGAGCTGTTCTTTGTTATCACCTTGGTATCCCGTTGTTTGTTGAGAATGGTTTATGCTCAAGTTGTAAGAAATCTATGGATATCTTTGGAGATCACACACTCCATTGTGCTAAGGATGTTGGGACTAAGTTTCGACATGACTTTGTTCGTGACATCGTTGCAGACATTTGTTACAAAGCTAGTGTGCCTGCCCGTAAGGAAGTTTCTCTTGGGTTTCTTTCTGATGACGACAAGAGCCTACGGCCTGCCGATCACTAGTGGATAATGGGTGTTTAGCAACCCACATCCGAGACCCTCACTAATAGTAGCTGGACCGCCGACCATAGATAACAGTCTCTGATATAATAAAAAACCGGACCACATCCGAGAGCTTAATAAGCAGTCTCAGAATAACAAAATTTATTTACCCTTTTATCCTTTTTGGAACTCCGATTCAGAGACACGTAGGCGTATGCTGTAGTTACTCTTTCAGATGTATGATGAACGGCTGGAGATGCTTAAGATTTGAGCCATTGATTGAGATGAGATGAATGGTTGGATCGTGAAGAAGAGACCTCGTTATTATCGAGGATAAAAATACCTTCGTTCTCCTTCTAGCTGCGCCTCATCTTTCTCCTCTTCACACTCACTACTCTTATCCATTTCTTCTCCAACTTCTTCATCTCCAAGTTCTTCATCAGAGATGAACTTGCTGCAACTTTTACTTTAGGTATCTCCATCTTCTAAACTACTTCTATTTCAACATCCCTTTATCTTCATCAACAACTACCAAAATCCTATCTTCGTTTTTTATCATCATAATCAGAAATCCCTAACTTTCTCTCTCGAAAATCAACAGGTATAAACCTTAATTTTTCTTATCTCACCTGTCTTTACTATCATTTTCTGATTATTTTTTCTGTAATATCTGTTTTTGGAGATCTGCACCTCACTGATTAATTTGTGGGTTTTCTTTGCAGATTGTTTAAGAGGTTAAACAAGATGTATCTTACAAGGTGAGAACAAAAAAACCCTTTATTTTTCAAATCTAGGATTTTAATAAATTCTGGTTATTTTCTACGATTTAATTTTTCTGAGGATTTCTTTCTCTGCTTGGTATTGAAATTTTTGATTTCAATTTTTGATCTTTGCAATTTTTGATTTCTTCATGAAAGTGAGTTTTGTATAACATTTTTTGGTTATTAACCCTAATTCATATTCTACTTTCCTGATATTTTTTCACAGCAGTTCAAAACTTGAGGGCTTTTGAGTACAGACCTATTTTACTCAAGTGCCAAGGAAAGGAGTCTAAATCGGGTACTATTTATTTGTACTTACATTTTTTTAATTTCTTAAGAAATTCAATACTTGTAGAGTGTTTTTACAGGGTTTAGGGAAAATGGGTATGTTGGGGGTATAATTCTGTGTTTATTTGTTGATTTTTGTTAGATAACAAGAAGAAGATGATATGGCATTTTGAGAGGGGTTAGGGGGGAAGTAGGAGGTCAGTGAAGTGGAAGTAAGGTTAAGGGAGCTGGACTATCCAGATGCTCCAGCAACGTCTAGCGGTCTGTGAAAGTTGGAGCGGAAATGAAAAGCTTGGGAACAGACGTCCATGTAGAAGAGGGAGAGATTAGAGAACTAGAAACCCTAATTTTTATTCCTCCTCCTGTACCTCCTCGGAAGGTATACATTTCATTTTTGATTTTTAATTTCAATTATTTTACTCAGTTTTTTTTGTTCAATATCATTTTGTAAGGATTCATTTTTGATTCATGTGTTTTACACTCTCTCAGTTGCAAATTTCTACAGGTTTTTTGATTATCTACTTTTTTTGTTGTTGAATCTTTTAACTTGATTGTTTGTTTGTAAAATGAAACCTTAAATTGGGGATTGGCAATCTATGTTTTACAAAATTAAGATCTTATTATTTTGATGAGTGATTGGATTTTGACAACTTTTCCAAATGATCAAGTTCTTGTTCATGTTTGACTGAACAACTCATCTTATTTCAGAATTTTGTTGTTTTGGTTGATGACTGAGTTTATAGTTCGATACCTTGATTTATCTTGATAAGGAGTTGTGATTTTTTCTAATATTGATGACTACTATTTTATTCATTTAGGCACTGCCTGCAATATATTGTGGGCAAGAGTTTATGCACGAACACGTTCGTTGGAACCATTTCCTGAAGAGATCAGTCAATCAGAACCACACTTGGTGTCTTTCCGTGATAGTGCTATTATTTTATCACCTTATCATGTTAAGGAACATCAATAAGGTTGAGTCTTTTACGAGAGTTGAATATCAATGTAGGACATTGATTAGTGGTATATCTTCATTTATGCAGCTAATTGCAAGACTTCCCCCTCGAGGTCACTCAGTCTACTATCGCGATGGGATTGGGAACATCTCAACATCACACTTGCTCACTAGTAATTCAAATTTTTTTTAAACAGCTTACATGTACTGCACAAATTTCTTACTAAGAAATTGTCTCATTGGATTCTTTAATAAATTACTCTTAACTGGAATTTTCTGCTACAGTCTGAGCTTGAAATTGAGCCACGTTATCCATTGTTTGGTGGATGGAAAGCCACTTTTGTTATTGGGTATGGACTACAATGGGAGGACTTCCTTTTCTTGTCAGCTGATGGCAAGGGTTACCTTAATTTCACTTTCGGATGTCCCCTTGTTAATACCGTGGTTGAAAATTTTACCATGAAGGTACAAAATAATATCATAGTTGTGTTAGACTCTTAATTTTATTATTATTGGTTCCTTTTGTCCATTATCTATTAAGTGATATGGAAATGAAAGATGTACAATTACATGTTTTATATACCAGTTGATTGTATTATACATTATGCATCAGGTGGTGCTTCCCAAGGGATCAAAAGATCTATCAGCTATGGTTCCTTTTCCTGTTGAGCAACATCTCGAGGTATTTCTTCTCTTGCATAGTATTACTGACTTATTGTTTAGAGCAGCTGGAACATTTGTGTATTTTTTTTGACAACACGAGAAATGTACTCACTCGATTACCCATATCTGAAACATTATATCTTTGTGGAATTCTAGCAGACAAGTAACTCGTACCTTGATGTTGTTGGAAAGACAGTGGTGGTTCTTGAGAAGAAAAATTTAGATCCTGGACAGGGTATTCCTTTTCAGGTAATTATCCAACTTATTAAATGGACCAAGGGTCAAAACCTTCAGCTTGTAAAGGTGATGTAGATGTGGTGCCAGTAAAAGTACAGCTTTCTTTTAATTGGTTGTTTGGTACTTTTCTGCGTCAGTTTCCCTAATATTATCCTAGCAAGGATATGTTGATGTTCATAGATTAGATGGTTATATCAATGGGATTCAGGTTGACATCAAGACTCACAATTCCAGATGATGGAACCCTTTGAAATGTGGAGTTCTACTTGTAACTCCGCATGAACCTCTCTCCCGAGGTTGCGTTTTGTACATTCTGGTTACCTTTTGTGGTGCTAGTTTGTGGTCACTTTCAACAATTTAGCGTTTTGCTAATATAATTGTGCCCCCCTGTTATGCAGTAATTATGTTGATCACCATGTCAGTACAAGAGAGCAGATTACTCTTCAAAACACAATGGAAGGTGTCGTCTACTCCACATCACAATTTGGACTGGATGTTTAATATCTAATTCTAATTGCAAGGCATGCCAGATTACATTCTTTAAGTTCCTGCTGTATGTAGACTAAATGCATGTGATTTTCTTTGTATAGAGATATTCGGAGATGGAGATACTTCTCAAATTTGCTCAAACTGAAAGTACTTCACTTTTTCTAACCCATTTGATGATTTTTCTTATCATTTCGTTGTAGTACATGCTTAGTGGAGTTTCTTCCTTCTTACACTTTTATGTTTTCAATTTGTAAGCGAAAGATTACCACCCTTTTCAATCTCAAAACATGGAGCTTGCGACGAATAGGTATGTTCGAGATACATATTTCATACTCTTTGGCCGTTTATCTACTAAATTAGTAAATTACCTAGTTGGTTGGTGCTAAATGCAGTATGAAGTCTACAATATCGAAAATGCAATCTCATCTGCTATAGGTACAGTGAGTGGTAAAGAGGATGATAATATGTCAAGACCTAAGAATCCCCTGTAAATGCTCTAAGTTCGGGTCTCTTTTATGGAATATGTTGTTATAGGTATTTAGATGAAGTATGAAGTTTGCAATGTTAATAAATCTCATTAGCTATTGTTACAATTAATGAATGATGGATGAAAATATGACGAGAACTAGGACTCCCTTGTCAATGCTCTAGTTCTGGTCACCGCTTAGAAGTCTTGTGAAATATGTTGCTGCTGAAATATGATGTATGCACGGAGTCTTCAACATGATGTCATATTTTTGTTTGAACCACTTACAATCTTTAATATGTATGCTAGTATTTGTATTCGTTTCATGGATGTTTGACTTCTCTCAGTTACATCAATTCAGGCTATATAAACTGATTGTATCTATTTGGAAATTGACTAGTCGATATTATGATTCAGATCAGGGATGAGTTCGACGTCGTCGTCGTTTTCCACAAGAAAAAATGTCCTGACAGTGTTTAGGTTCCCTTTCTTCTAAAACTGAAGGATCTTATGTCAAAATGCATGTGTTAAACTACTGAATTAGTCTCCCAGTCTCTTAAAAAAGACAATCTATGTGATTTTAGGTCTGCTAAATCGTGCTTGATCAGTCGAACAAGGATTTATTTTGACCCCCTAATGCTTTAAGGCTTTCACTAATGCATTTCCATCATTCCATTTTAATGCACTCAACTACCAAATTTATATCTAGGCACGCAGATGTCATGGAAGGAGTCCTTGCTGTCTCGGGAGAAAGGTATGGGTAGAATGTTCATTCACCTGTTTTAAGTAATGTCGTAGACTTCTTATTATTACTCTGGCATGCATGTCCATGATCGGAAGGCTGAAAATTAGTGTTTCTTTTTCGTGTGCAGGTCTTAAATATCTCTGGATAGGTTTCACCCACCTCGTTGTAAGTTTTCTAAACCTCAAATGCATATTTTATGTGAACTACTCAGTATGCATACAAGTCCATTTATATTCCTGATGGAAAAAATAGGCAGTACACACGAGTGGCTTGTATCAAGCACCTTGTATCTATATTACTATGTAGTTATAGTAAACATATGTTCTTAGTGCCTTGTGAGTAAAAATGTATTGTGTTGTTGTTGATTTGCACGTTCTTTGTCGTATGTGAACCAGGGACACAACACATGGATGCTCTACTTGATATCATTTATGAAGTATTGGTTAAGTTCATCGTCATCGGAGGAGCTTATCATTTTGTTGTTTAACATGTTGTTTTTAGCTTATTGTCTATTAGTTTAGCATCTTGTTGTTAGAACTTATTAGCTACCTAGCTTGGACATGTTTTGTATTGAGCCAAAATTTCATCTTTTTTGTGTAATTTTAAACCCAATGGATAAAGTGAATGAATGTGGAATTCTCAAGTTTGAGTTTAAATTTGGATTTCATTTGAGTTCCATTTGAATTGACTTTGACTTGACTTTTTTTGAGTTTCATTTGACTTAACTTTGAGTTCCAGTCAGATTATTTCAGATTTAGCCATTCAGGCATTTCAGCAAGTCTGAAGCTATATTTTTTTTATATTATAATTTAAATCTGAGACTCACTGCTAAGGGTCTGTACCTCGTAACCCTTAAAATCCGTCGTTATTTTGAGACCCACGGCTAATGGTCGTACAAAACAGCGGCGCTTTATCAGAGACCCCAACAGAGACGGTTGGAAATGGTCGTATAACTCGTATATATGACTTGTCCTGACGGTCGCGGAACTTCTGTTTTCCACTAGTGGATATCCTCGTTCTTAACTTGGAAAACGGTCAAGATGTGTGTATGGATGTTACAGGCGTCTCCCCCTTCACAGGTGAAGGTACTCGTTTTTCGTTCCAGTCAAAGCTATCTCTAGTGTTGTTTCACGAAAACGCACTAAATACTTGGACAAATGTGTCACACATGGTTATGGCATGGGTGTTCTTGCTTTTTCCACTCTAGGGGAACTTGGAGAGGATACTATATGTTTTTTCAAGCGTTTGAAAAATTGTTTAGTTAGCAACGATGCTAATAGTGGTTTTGGTAGTTTTATTTTTCATAGGCTAGGTATTGCTATTCAAAAAGGGATTGGTGCTCAGCTTGTTGCTATGATGTCAAACTAAGTTTTGCATTTTTATTTTGGATTTACTTAACAAATTCATGCAACTTTGAAGGAATATGGGTTTATTTGAGAAAAATAACAAGAAAAACTCTTCGGTGTAAAATACTCTTTTCTGTAAAAGACAAATCCTTAAAAAGAGACACCTAGAAAGGAAAAAAATTAAAAAAAAATGACTCTTTTCTGCAAGAGATTCTATTTTGTGGCAGTGTAATCGTATCAAGCATGCACAAGACTATTTATTGACTGTACCCATTAGTGGGCCTAATCAGTGCCTTGGACCTAGACAGTTCAGAGCCGTGCTTTGCTGTCGCCTTGGTATCCCACTGTTTGTTGAGAATGGCTTATGCCCTAGTTGCAACAAATCCATGGACATCTTCGGGATCACGCGCTTCATTGTGCTAAGGATGTAGGTCCTAAGTTTCGACATGATATTGCTCGTGATGTTATCGCTGACATTTGTTACAAAGCTGGTGTGCCTGCGGCAAGGAAGTTCCTCTTGGTTTCCTGTCAGATGACGACAAAGATTTGAAGCCTGCCGATATTCTCGTGCTCAACTGGGAGAATGGACAAGATGTTTTCATGGATGTCACATGTGTATCACCCTTCACCGGCGAAGGTATTAGATCTTTTGTTCCGGGAAAAACTATATTAATTTTTATTATTTATCATATTCTGCATTTACTATTTTTACCCTTCATTTGTTACATATTTATTTAAATATATTTGCACCCCTCTTAATCTCCTTTCCTTTCCCATTTTCTGTTCGATCTAAAACCAGAAAGTCAGAATCACTACCCGACCACCAATTAACCCTTTTGAAAGACATGTGCCAAAGACAATCCGCAAGATATCTTCTCTTAGAGAAATAACAAGTGCCTTTCTTTTGTTTTTTGTTATAGGGAAAGCCAAAAATACTATGGGGAAAGCTGACTTCAGGCTATGTAAATTAACTTGCAGTCAATAAGGGTGGAAATAAAGAAAATAACATTTAATCCCAGCCACCGTATCATTGTTGTTCTCTTCCACCACCACCTTCAACAAGATTAGCCTTCGTTACTCCAAGATCTCTCTGCAAAATAAAATTCAGCCTCAAAAAATTCATCATACCCCCTCCGTAATTGATTGAAACACTTATCTTCATTTATGATTCGAAATGAAAATAAACCAACAAGAAATCTCAATTCTACCGGGCAAAAGAAAAAGAAAAACAATCCCAAATCTACCGACCGGAATAAGATAGAAAAAAATGATACTCACAGACTTTTACCTCGAGACCAAAAGTCAGCTTTCCCCATTAAAATTCAGCTTTCCTATCATAAAAATCTTTCTTTTTGTTTTTGTTTTCTTTTCGTTTTCTATGGTATCCTTGGATCATTGGTAGTCACAGGGAATTAGCCAAGGTTGCTAATAGGGGAGATCGGTTTATTTGGGGTGTACCAAAATACAAATAAAATAAAACAACATTTTCCTTAGGATTGGTACACCCCCAAGAAAATTGGTACCCATTAGCATCCTTGGAATTAGCGACCTTGGGGGCGCTTGACTTAACTATGATGTTTAGGAGTGTATCCCACGACCTGCCTTTAGGGCGCTTGACTTAACTACGACGTTTAGGAGTGTATTCCAGGACCTGCCTCGAAGTTAATATGCCTCCGGAGGTACCGAATAGACCGACATTAGTTCGAAAGTACCGCACTTGATTTTTCAACGCTGGGGTAGTGCTGTTTCGAGTTTCACCCATTAGTCTACGCTAGCTTCATAAGTAAAGTGGAATTAGCAGTTTAATTGCAATAAAGCTAAGAATTGAAGCTGGCTCTTCAACTATCGATCAATACCGTATTTTCTTTTCAGTGTACTGATAAAAAGCTTAGCTAATTGGGGGCCATCGGAATTAATTGGGGGCCATGCATTAGAGGATAAAAAAGATCACCAGAACCTAATTTGGGTCATTCCTTATAAAAATATTTTTAAATGGCTAAAATGCCCATAAATGATTAGAGTTAAAATTTAATTAATTAGTGATAATCTTACTTAATTAGAGTTTAATTATTTTTTTTCAGATTTTTTGTCTGCAATTTTTAGTCTAACTTTTTTTTGCCCGGATAGTATGAAAAATCTTCAAGGTATTAAAAAATTTCATTGACGACCCTCAACAGTCGTTAATGTTTAGACTGTTTAAGTGACGACTCTAAACTGTCGAAGATTCATTAATGGCGGAAATGTATGACAGTTTTGGGTGGTCATAAAAATGATCAATTCCCTGAAGACCCTCTGGAAGGGTTGTTACTGTTTTGGTTACGCATTTGACGACTTAAACAGTCTTTAATGTTTTAGAAATGTCGTTATAGACTGTCGTTAATCTGTAAAAAGAGTCGTTAGTGTATGACAGTTTAGAATCGTTATTGTTTTGATCATGATGTATATGACGACCCTAAATTGTCGTTAATATCGGTGAAGGGTCGTTAATGAGGGTCGTTACTTGGAAAAAAACTATTAATCAAGGATAAAATAATATATTCATCTTCCAATTTTTACACCCCTGAAAAATTTGGGGGACAAATAAAATTCCATGGCCCCCAATTAGAAACCATGGCCCCCAATTAAGCTAGGATAAAAAGCCCTCTTTTTTCTACTGATCGCCGTGGGCCATATATAACAAACTGTTTGGGATACCCCAAAACGATGAATATTATTGCCCATGCATAATTAGCAGAGGGATAATCAAATTAAGCTTATGTTGGTTCAGTATTATGAAATGTTATTGTTAAAGTCTGCGGACATCCAACTCAAAACCAATTGACAATTTATGGAGCGTCCCTATCATATATTATATTTAAGTTGATTATGGGTATATTAACAATGCAGAACTATTTTATTTTTATTTTTGATCAGAAGAGAAGATTTTATTAAGGACGAGAGAATATATAGTAGTCTACAAAAGATAGACCAGAACAAAACAAAATAAAATCGAAAAAACATCAGGAGAGTCTCCCATTGTGAAACAGAGTTTGAGAAGTTCAGGTGAACTCTCTTACCACACGTTGTTGCCCAAGAAAGCACAAGGGACTTTACATCAGTTGCTAAGTCTTGATCTGTCTTAAACTGATAACGTTCTTCAAAGGTTATGGAATTTCTTTCTCTCCACGACACCCAAATAACGGCTGCCGGAATGAGATCCCACACCACCCTACCAGAGTTTGATAGCTTACTATGATGCCATGTATGCGCAAAAGATGACAGCTTCTCCGGAAACACCCACGCCCAATGATTGTTTGGAGTCATAGCATTCCAAATATAATTTGCAACCTTGCAGTGTAGCAATAAATACAGGAGTTAAAAATGTCCATACCTTTATGATTTAGCATCTCTATAGAATTCAATTTTTCGTGTACAACACACCAAAGTAGGAAACTGACATTAGGTGGAATACCATCTCCCCAAACAAATAGATGTGGGAAGTTTTCGATACCAGCAGCAACAGTGAAAGTCTTGTAAAGAGACTTGACTGTAAAGCAACCTGAGTGATGCAAAACCCATCTTCTCGTATCTGGCAGGTTGTCTGTTGTAGGAGGGTTGCTGCCTATGATGTTAAGCATGTCTGCAAACCGAGAAATCTCTACACTATTCATAGCCCTTTTGAAGTTAAATTTCCAAGACCCATCTTGAGAGATATGATCAGCCAAATTTCCAAACCTCAAATTATCCAACTTATAAAAAAGATTAAATTTTTTTGCAAGAGCAGTATTACCAACCCATTTGTCGTGCCAGAATGATATTAACTCCTCAGAATGAATGCACGGGGAAGAATTATTATTGACCAGCTCACTTGCCTCGGCAATTGCCCTCCAGCAACGCGGGGCTATTGTCCTTCCACAGTTACCATCAAAAGTTAATTTAGAGATATAGAATGATTTAACTAATAAAGCAGAGGGATACTCTAATTCGATCATGCATAATGAACTACTTATTAATAGATGATGAACCTAACAAAGAATCATCTAAGCTCATTCTCTAATAGAATTCGTATCCTAATGGCAGCAATACATTCATTCTCTAACAGTGAGTGTATGTCGCTGATAATCATAGCAATACTACTTGTTGGTAATATTGTATGCATAATATATGTCGCTTGTTTAAAGTTAATTCAATTCTTGGAAGTGAAAAACGATTTGTATAACGGGCATACACCTTAATATGGATCATACATTTAGGTGCCCGCAATGAATCCAATCTTAGCTCCCTAAAGAAATCTGAGTCAGAAAAATATTTTAAAGGTCCTTTTTTTACCCAACCGAATCAATATCTTGTAGGTTGTCTTCCACGTATTTGGACGGCAATAAAATCTTGTTTTATTTTTTGCTATCGTTGTTATGAAATGTTCAGAGATGAATAAAGAAATCACCTTATAAAAATGCCTTGTGATCAACATCTCCACAAGGACTAAGGATCAGCTTTGAATCTGATTAAGTTGACCACATAATTTAAGAGATACAAATTATTTATTTATACATTTAGTGATATATCATGCAAAACGAGCTTCTAGTTCTGACTAAGTGATCCCTACTAAACAAAAAATCCACAACGATTCTCTAATAGAATTCTTATTCGAATATTCGAAGGGTTAATACATTCCTTCTCTAACAGCCGGTAATACCTTCTTAATTAATGTTTTTGGATGATGATTCATTCGATCAACTCCAAATATGAATAAACAGTATATATATACATACGGAAGTCAATGGTATACGATCATCGATTTGATTAAAATAGCTAGCCATTCTACTTGAAAGATGCTCCTCAAGGAAAGTATGACGAATTATATTTATATGCTATTTGCCGTGTTTGACTTGACAAAACACTAGGTAAAAAAAGGGTTGAAAGACAACCAGCTAGCTCAGCAAGACGTGAAGTCCTGTCTTGTTTCTTAACCCTGGGCCAATCAGGCATGCATGATGGTATCGGTGTTGCATACCGCAAAGTACTTGCATATATATGATAACCAGATTCACTACAATTTTAGTCGAGAAAATATGCGCCAAATGCGACCAACAAAACGTTAGATGTTAATGCATGTCTTCATTATCTTAACTTGGAGAAGCCATGGAAATGAAAAAGAATAGGGACAATCAAAGTTAGTTGAGAAACATAAATCAGAAAATAGTTGAAAAACATAAACCAGAAAATAATTAAAAAAAAATCATATTATAAGTGATAGCTGGTGGAAGTATCTCTGATCGTGACAACCTTGACATTCATAAGCTCATAACATTCTCTGACATATATACGAAGAGACTCAAAACAACCAAATATACAAAAAGAGAATGTTGAGTTCTTCAAAATTAATAACCATGGAAGCAAAATATGTTATAGTTTTCTCGGCTTTAATCTTTTCTCTCTTCATCGGAGGTGAAACGGTTACTACAGGTAATTGGGAACTTTTGAAGGAAAGCATTGGAATTTCAGCAATGCATACTCAACTGTTGCCAAATGATCGAGTTATTATGTACGATAGAGTAGATTTTGGTCAATCAAGAATTTTATTACCAGCAGAAAAATGTAGCAATGCTACTAATCTTAAAGTCGACTGTACTGCTCACTCGGTCGAGTTAAACCTTTTGGATCGAAGTGTCCGTCCACTTACTGTTCTTACCGATACTTGGTGCTCTTCCGGTTCACTAGCATCTGATGGCATGCTAATTCAAAGCGGTGGATCCAACAATGGTGAGCATGCTGTTAGAACTTTTCGGCCGTGCGCTGACTGTGATTGGGTAGAGGATCAAAAATGGCTAGATGTTCCTCGATGGTATGCGTCTAATCAAATTTTGCCAAATGGGGAAGTCATTGTCGTTGGTGGTAGAGGTCAGTTTAATTATGAGTTCATCCCTAAGAGCTCCTTGCAGTCAGATTCTAAAGTCTTTGAACTTCCATTTCTTAAAGAAACCAGTGATGCCGTAGAGAACAATTTATACCCATTTACTCATCTCTCACCTGATGGAAACCTCTTCATCTTTGCAAATACTAAATCAATCTTGTTTGATTATATAAACAATCGAGTTGTTAGGGATGATTATCCAGTCATGCCAGGTGGAGTTTCACGCAATTATCCAAGCACAGGTTCATCTGTACTTCTTCCGCTGAAACTTGGCCTCATCAATAGTATTACCGGTACACCGGATGCTGAGGTCTTCATCTGTGGAGGGACACCACCAACTTCATACATCACTGCGATCAAAGGAACATTTTTACCAGCTGCCAAATCATGCGGACGTTTAGTGATCACAGCAAAACAACCGAACTGGGTTATGGAAGAAATGCCAATGGAAAGAGTCATGGGTGATATGATCCTATTACCAACAGGTGATGTCTTACTTATAAATGGTGCGAAAAAAGGCGCAGCTGGCTGGTATTTAGGTAGGGAACCGGTTCTAAACCCCGTACTTTACCAACCGGAATCGAGTAAATATGAGATTATGGAAGCATCAACGACTCCTCGAATGTATCATTCAACTGCTATTTTGATTACTGATGGTAGAGTATTAGTCGGTGGGAGTAACCCGAATAAGAATTACAACTTCACCGAGATGTTCCCTACTGAATTGAGTGTTGAGGTTTTTTCGCCACCTTACTTAAGTAGCGGTTCTCGACCGCAAATCAGTTGGGTGAAACAAGGAACTGAACTATCTTATAAGCAAGCAATTTCCATTGGTTTTACTTCGGAAAATAATGGGGACGTCCCTCTTTTGGATAAGCTTTTTAATGGAGAGTTAGAGAACGTTTCTGTAACCCTGGTTGCGCCATCATTCAACACACATTCTTTCTCCATGAATCAAAGGATGATGGTGCTGCAAATCAATAAAGTACGTGAACCCTCCAGCGGAAGTTACGTCATTGACTGTTTTGCTCCGGCGACACCTAATGTTGCACCACCCGGCTATTATCTTCTTTTTGTGGTACACAATGGGATTCCTAGTAAGGGAACGTGGATTCACATCAGTTAATACTTTTAAGCGTGAAATCTTGCTAGCTTGCTTTTTATTTTCCGTATATTCTTGATTAAAGTGAGGAATTGATGATTTGGTCGGTTCATCTAGCTGTGTGATCAACTGTTATGTTTATGTAAAAATTAGATCTGCTGTTTATAATGCTTCTTTATCATTTATTCATTTTCATGAACCCGTGTTGTTCGAAGAAAATTACTTGAATAACTTCTAGAATGAATACACGACAGTGCCAAATAAAGTTACACGATAAAGGTAGCCATCCCCTTTATGTACGTCTGCATTGTGGATGACAAATAACATTAAGTTCTGTTTCACTTTCAAAGGTTGTTTGATGAGCTCAGTAAAAATTCAAATTAACCTACTTCATGCGTGTTAAGTGAGCTCCACGACCGGTATTGGCTCACCTTGGTAGGCCATGAACGGAGCTCCAAAATCGATTGTGTAGCTGTACTATAGTAACACTGAAATCCCTCAATCTTGCAGAAAAACTTCCTGTCCCAGCACTGAAATCCAATCCAATCCTGATCTCCCCTGGCTTAATATTTAGCACTTTGGGTATGAGAAAATCCGCTGTTGTGTTCAATCTGGGGTCTAGATTACAAGGTTGAATCTATCTAGGCTTTCCATAGTGGGTGAGGTTGAAACAATCTTCGCATTTGAAAAATCTTTCTCTAGAAGTATTGCTGGCTAAGCAAGAAATTATAAGCATCAATAGTAACCTTATTAAAAGGATGCAGTATAGAATCAGTATGTGATATTTCCTCTCTTCAAAACATTGAAAAGACAGTGAAAGAGGAATCCCGACGCACTTGACATCGAAAGATGGCAACATAGTGAGTTATCTGTTCTTTCAAAACATTTGACAAACAATTATATTCACCCAATAAGACACAGACAGATAAACATAAGAACCTCTAAAGACAAGTCCTATGGACTTGGAAAATTTGTCAGTTTGAGTCCTCCATGGAGCAGGGCGGTAGAGTCCTTGCTGAAAGGCTAGCCAAATCTGCAGCTGCTAATCGGTAAATCATAATAGTGGATGCAGGAGAAAATATTTGATGGGGGTGTTTTTTGAAGGGGGCATGGGGACAAATGATATGTTGACACCTGCATTTGATATTAATGAATTATGTTTCCAAAAATATAAAAGAAGTGTAATTTTGGAAAGAAAATTTGTTTTCTTAATTGGTGCTGGTATTTTTGAAAACAAATTCATTAAAATCAAATGCACGTATCAACATATCATTTGTCCCCCAATGCTCCCTTCGAAAAACAAACACCCCAATCAAAAAATTTCTGGCGGATATAGCGTCTCTTTGCAGAGGCCCCACAAAAAGTGGGTAAAGTGAGCAAAGTTCACTCCAAAAAGTCGCCGCATTGTCCTAATTTTAGACAAAGAAACAGCTGACACTGGATCATTTCTCGGTTCCAAATCTATACTTCAAAAGGGAAACTTGGGGATACGTCCCAAAATCGACTGTCATCTTGGGATATGCCTCAAGATTCCAATTTTCGGTAATATGCCCCAAAATAACGGTTTTCTTCAGGGAACCGTTAAATAGTCAATTTATCGTAATGTGTATGAACTTTCTCTCTAATTTTTTTGATATTTTTTCTGTTTGAATATGTTCCTGAACCTTGTAAAGGTGTTAGTATATAGTATATCCGTTTTTTAGTTCGCATATATAATTCTAAATGTGTGCGATTATTGACTACTTAACAGTTTTGGATGGAATTTTCGATGGCTGGGATATATTACCGAAAACTGGAATCCCGAGGTATATCCCCAAGATGACAGTCATTTTTGGGACATATCCCCAATTATCCCAAAGGAAAACCCGGTCATTAAATGATAATCTCAGTGTATGACTTTATCTTCTTGCCACAGATAATCATCATGTGCCTTGGTGACAGATTTTATGGTATCTGCGGTCGGTTAGACAGTTTCTTCTTTCAGGAAAGCTCAACGATACAGAAAAAACGGTGCCACCGAGCACCCAGCACATAATAAAAACAGCAGAAATAGAAAAGACTGGACAAAACATAAAAAAGAATGGAATAAGGATACAAGGAACTATCTCATAACGAGTCCAATTAATAACAAGGGTTGTTCTATGCATCTGTAGCCCTTGATATTCACTACTGATCAATCCTAGTAAGTACCGAAAATTACTAGTCAGTATATCAACAGGCCACTGAACCAATGAAAAGTTAGAGCTAATGAACCTAAAGGATTTGCTCTTCTCACGTGAAAATGTGAAATTGACACATCGTGTAACACTACACAAGTGGGATATTAACCATTTAACAGTATTTTCCTCCAAAATAAATTTGTTAATTTTTTCCCATCCCCAATAAAGTTAATAAAGTTAGTGAAAATTGGACATCTTCCCAATTTTCCCTTTATTAACATTGTAATTCTACCTTTTTCCTTTATTCATTGAGTTGAGTTGATGTTTTCAATTGTTTTCCATTCTTTTAAATGTAAGTTACATGATAAAAATCGAAAATGATTAAGCTACCGCGGGTCCACTACCGCGATTTATCCCGTGTGAGGGGGGGAGTGGCCCCCATTTCCCAACCTTAGCCCGCTCCCACTATCGCGATTTATCCCGTGTGAGGAGGGGAGTGGCCCCCATTTCCCAACCTTAGCCCGCTACCAACCTAGTGTTAGAATCGTTTCCCTCTCCACCGTTGGATTTGATCCGCGGGATCAACCCTCGGTACGTGTATCATTTCCAGATAAAAATTGGCGAGATGAAGGTGTTGCTCAAAGAAAATTACCTCACATCCATGACACTACCAAATAGAATCATGTCTCCCTATTTTAGGTTGTGGAATGATGTTGATGACGATTATAGGCTCCAAATATAAGCATCCATAGGATGTTTTGATTTTATCACTGTTCAAACAAATGGTGCAAAAGCTTCTTTGTTCATGAATGCTAACCAGATCACCAGTTTGTTAGAGAGGTATCATATCTCATATAAGACAAACTAGAAAGACATATTTTATACGGACTTTAATATCCTCATCGGTAATCTAGCATCCCTCGTTAATAATGTTGTTCTTTGTTGCCAGCTTTGGAATCCATTTGTTTACATGGGAAGGAATATATAGATCTTGTGGGTTTTAATCATGATGTCAGCATGGAACTGAGTAAAACCAAGACTGCACAAAGTAGTTTAATAAATATATATTGATTTATCAACACTTTAATTGAGCAACAAAGTAGTTTAAGTAAGATTAGATATTGGAGTTGTATCTCTTTTTAAAAGAGAAGTTAACAGTGTGGCAGGTAAGTTGGCCAAGAGAGCTAGAGTTCTCAGAGCTAATTTTGATTTCTTAAATGACCTCCCTCAGGAAATTCAATCATGGGTAGATCATGATTATCATGTAAACACTACCTTGAATCAATATAATCCGATCTTTTTGAATCAAAAAAAAAAGACACGGGTAATTGGGGTATATCCAAAATAATTTGAGGATATGCTAATAATACAAAATTGGAATTTAATTAGTAATTCTCACAACACCAATCCATATAATTTATGTTATTCCTAATTTACCTCCATTAATCATACTTAATAGTTAATTTTGTTTAGTTAAGTTAATAGATTAGATAATAACTCACAGTTATAACTTTTTGTGGATCAAACACCCGTAAATCATGATATTTATGAGCATGAAGATTTGTGTGAAGAACCAACTCATGAAAGTAAACACGCTCACCATACAAGTACTCCAAATATTTAGGTATAGGTATTAATGTCATGAAATTTGATTATTTTTTTCATTGAATTCTCCATTGTTACGTCTGAAAAAACTTAGTGTCTGTATAGTGAGAGTATGAATACATGCTGGTATGTATCTAATCAGCATCGCATCCATACTCTTACCATACCAACAAACAATAACCCCCAAATTTAAATGTTTGGCTTGCGTTGTGTATAGAGAAATAACCAAGCCGGCAGTTCGGAAAATGTATAGAAAATTGGTATTTACAAATTATACTATAAACATTGAAATTTCTTTTTATCGAGCATGCAAGCATATGTTTCAAGTTGGCTAGGAACTTAATTTTTTCAGCTTGAATATCAGTATTGTTGTATCCATCTCGAGCATGTCGGCAAGTTTGTTTCGGCATAATTCTAAAAGAGCATAAACAATACCAACACAAAGTACTGGCATGGTCTTCAAACATGTTTCCATGCCGGCATATGTGCATATACGAAATTATAGAAACTACAGTCATGAACATCGGCATGGCGTTCATACTATTAGCAGTGCCTCTAGGAGATGCTGGAAGTGTATTCATCATGAATACAGTGTCGGTAGTAATTGGAATTAAAAAAATTCAGTTGCAATTTGTTTTTCTTATTTTAAAGCATTACCTTCTTGAATGACCAAAGAATGCAAGGTTAAGTTTTAGTGAAAATATTAAGGGTCGCGCGGACAGGTACCCTCAAGAACAAATTATGACGTAGAAACCTTCTATGGGAAGATCTTAAGTGAGCACCCCTCCTTAATTAATGTGCAATGGAGGTCGCTAAATTAGGCAATGGACCTTTTAAATTATCTATAGATCCCATCCAGGTAAGTAGCAAAAAAAAAAAAGAACACTTTAAATAAAGTTGCATGTCACTACCTTCTCAACGAAACCATGGGTTTTAATTAATTTAATGGGTAGTTTAGTATTTTCATTCCAAAAGCACCCATTACGAAGATTTTAAGGATGGGAATACTGATCCATATCCCCTAATAAATCTAAATATACCACAAGTGTGCGTCCCAAATAAAGTGGCTCAATTAATTTTGTTGTGGAATTCCTTGCCGACTCTTTAACTCTACGGACCAATAGGATCAAATTTTGGGGTGAAAACATGACCCGGGCATCAAATTTCATACTCTCTCTGTTCCATTTTAGGTGACGTTTTGAGAGTCTTCACACAGATTAAGAAATGGAGAAATATGAAAATTTTCCATCTATGTCCTCGAAAAAAGTATTCTAACATTAATTGATATTAGTGCATTTAAAAAAATAATTTATAATTCTAAGACAAAATATTAGGGTATTGTTGATAATTCTGGGTGAAAACATGAAAACTATCAAGAGTAACGTGGAACAAATGATAACCCAAATACTCATCGTAAATGTTATGGAGGGGGTATTAATTAAAAATTAGATTTTCTTTTCCTTTGTTTGACCACTCCTTTCACCCTTACTATTTTGCTTTGTGTGAGACTCAGAAACATAAAGAGGATGCTAAGTGTCCCTATGAATACAATTAAAAAGCAACCCCTTAACAAGTCTGGACGAACTATTTTGCTTCTCTCTTCTCTGTCGAGACGTGGGAACACACTATTTTTGTGTGGGACTCGGAAACATCAAGAGGATGCTAAGTGTCCCTACGAATACATTTAAAAAGCAACCCCTTAACAAGTCTGAACGAAAATCTGCTATGAACTTTCTTCGACCCATGCATGGAGGCTATCAGATTTGGGCAGTCCAGGAAAGCAGAAAAGTAAATCCAGAAAAGGTTCATAAAAGCCATTCACCCCAAAATCTACTACCCCTCGTTTTCAATTTAATTGATGTTTTAAAAAAAAATTGTGTTCCAAAATAGATGAGAGTTTAAGTATTTTTTCCAAATTCTTACGAATTTATCCTGCTTTGGAATCACAACATCATATTAATTCTCATTGTAATCATCAAATAAGGTAATTAATTCAATTTTTATATATATTCCATGGAGGATATGGGTGGTCGAGATCCCATGTCCCCTTCTTCCATGTGCCCTCGTGTCTCTCCTATAATGTATCGACACGTGTATCTTATTTACTTCCCATATTTTCTACAGTTTGAAGATTTTGTTATTTTAAGAAACAATAGCGGAAAAATAAAATACTTTCCTTTGTTGGCGCTAAGAGAATCAAATTCCTTCTCAATATTATTTTTTTTAACAAGTTCATCTTTTCTTAATTGTATGATATGGATCAGTGAGTTGCAGTACGTTAACAAAATAAACCCAAGCATAAAATAAAATTTGATTTGATTTTTGTATTTTGTCGAAGGTATTAGTAGTAGTCCATCATTCATGTAGAATAAAATTTTGATGATGTTGTTTTAGAAAATGATACGATTACCCCATCTACCTCAGCTTACTGGGCATGGAGTATTAAAACATGATCGTAACGAACATGGGATATTAAGAGATAATCCTTCAAACTCATGCTTGCGATCATCAACTAGCCTTCAAACCAAGTGGGATTGATATTCACTCCTTCCCTTATCCAAACATTACTGGAATTTGTGCTTTGCTTATTCTCGAGCGAATTGATTTATCACTGCATTTGACTCTTAATTAGAATTAGCATCTAAAGAAATTCTGAAATCTATGTTCTTACCAAAATCCAGCTTGCGTTGTGCTTGACGATCATTTGGCACATGAATAGTTTTTATTTTTAATCGTTCATGATTTATGAACTGTGTTGATTTTTCCTTTCAACAGAAAACATTGCTGATTAACAAGTAGATATTAGGTTCAGATTTGGTTTAACGCCAATAAAGGAAAGTGATTATCTTTCGGCTTTCATTTCTCAAAATAATGAGATTTTCTAACAGTAAGAATTATGGGAAGTAAAGAAGAGACGCGTGTCGATACATTATAGGAAGGTACATGAGGGCACAAGGAAGAAGGGGACATGGGATCTGGACCTGGAGGATATATACTCCATCTTTGTTAATTCTTTACTAAAAATTAGGTGTTTTAAACTTTTAAGAAGGTAATTAATATGGGTGAATTTGGAAAAAAAATTACTCTCTTTGATATTTCTTAATTTACTTGAAAAACTCTACAACATCAACTAAAACGGAGCGGAGAGAGTATTTAAAATCTACTTTTACAATTCATAAAGAGCATGATTGTGTGGGGATACTATTTAAAAATCTTTTAGAAATCCTGAAGAAGCTGATTGGGCAAAGAGCATGGATGTTACTGAAGTTTGCATCAATAGTGATTCCAAGAATGTTGTTAGATATTTGAAGAATAACCAATACCAGATTAGCTAGTTTTGTAATACAATCTTGGATGATTGTTTTTTTGTTTCACTTACAGTTCTATTAGGTATGTAGTAAGAGCAAGTCATATGGTGGAAGAGTTCCATCTTCTATCTTCCACGCCACCTCAGCATTTGGAATTGTAGATGGAAGTACAAGTGTAGTGGTGGAACAACAAAAACGCTAATCAAAATAACGTTTTATGCTAATAAGAATAGTGCTAGAAAAACGCAATTCAGAATAGCGCTTATTGCTATTAAGATTATTGTTTTTTTTTCTCGGCCATTAGATTTTCAAGGGCGCGTTTTAAATCTACGGATTAAAAATAAAGCGTTATTCTGAATAACGTTTTACGCTATTCAAATCAACATTGGACGCTAACAACTTTCACATGCGTAAGCCCACACATGTATAGTGAATTAACGTTATTCGGAATGACGTAGTTGTTGTTATGGGATAGATCCCCAAACCAATTAGTGAAAATGGGATAGATTTCCAATTTTTCCTTTCCTTGGGGAAATTGGGAATCTATCCCATTTTTACTAATTGGTTTGGGGATCAATCCCATAACGTAAAAAATTAAGGAATCTATCCTAGAGAGAGAAAAAAACTGTTAAGCGGTTAATATCCCACATGTGTGGGCTTACACATGCGACATATGAACGTTTTTGCCCTCACTGGTTCGATGATCGACACTTCACCTAGAATTACACGTGTTTGGGATCCGACGATTTTGAGTTAATGCTTTATGAAATGGGTTGTCTTCTCTGTAGAGAAAACAGATCGAGACAAACATTAGTAGGGGTTTAGTCCACTAGTGAGTTTGGGGGAGTTTAATGTATTT
Source organism: Papaver somniferum (assembly GCF_003573695.1). Taxonomy (NCBI): domain Eukaryota; kingdom Viridiplantae; phylum Streptophyta; class Magnoliopsida; order Ranunculales; family Papaveraceae; genus Papaver; species Papaver somniferum. Next base: position 1,265,014 of record NW_020623156.1, read on the forward strand.
TGAATCTTGAGGATTTTGAGGGAGTGTAAGAGAGTGTGTGGAGTTTGAGAGAGTTTGGTGTTTTGAGTGTGGGGAGTTTGAGAGACTCTCCAGAAATCTCTACTTTTTTGAGAGATTTGGAGTGAGGAAAAAATACACTATAAACTCCCTAGAACTCCCCCAAAAACACCAACTCCCTAGCATTCTAATTTTAACAACTAACAGGGAGTTTGAGAGTTTCTTTAAAACTCCCCTACGACTAACAGGGTTTTCTAGGGAGTTTGGGAGACTCTTCTAAACTCTCCCACAACTAACAAAGATTTCGAGAGACTCCTTTGAACTCCCCCACGACTAATAGGAAAAAACCAAACTACACCCAACTCCCCCAACTCCCTTGAGGACTAACACCCCGTAGGTTTCAAATGAGAAAAAACTTTGCAGAGAGTAATCGAGAACCAGGAGAAAGAAAAAAGTAAATAGAGTGAAATAGTGATAGATCTAGTACAAGGATGTGTTTTTAGAGATGATTATGTGGTTTTAAAGGAAGAACAACTCTAATATACATACGTTGCCTTTGTTTTACTTCAAAGTTGCGAAGGCTTCTCAAATCCAGATTATAGTGCTTCAAAACATGTAAGTTCTTCAAACCCAGTTGTGGTTGTTGTTGTATCTCACATCTAGTAGGTTAATTTTTCTTTAATTGCAATTTTGAATTTAGGGTTTATGTAAAAATGGGTTTATCATAGTTCGATCCTTCAATTCTTAATTTGATGGACAGAACGTATATTAGATATCACTGGACATGTGTTGTCTTTTCTATTGGACCCAACTAGCTTTGTTGATGATCAATCAAGTAATTAGGAAAGATGTGATTCTTTTTATACGGAGATGGACACCACTGTCACTGTTCACTAATGTATCGAAATTAAGGTTTATTTAAAATACATTTTAGTTTATGATATTTGGGGATTTTTTTGTTGAAATAATCATTGAATTACTATTAATTTTTGTTTCAGGAAAGTGATTGAAAGGAATTTTAGGCTAACTGTTCTAAATCAGATTTCCGGGATTGAAGCTGGTAAAGCATTGTATGTGTTGAATGTATTTGCAAATGATATTAGCTTTGATGGGTTTATTGAACACGTAAGGAGTAGGTTGAATTTTTCTACGGACTACAAAATTGAAATACTCTGGCACTGTAACTTACTACTTGATACATGCGATTTCTTTGAAATGCTTAAATGTGCTGAGCAAGATGAGGATGGATTTGTTATGTTAGATTTGTGTATAAATGGTGGTGAAGATGCTGATATGGATGGTGGTGGTGGGGTTCATATGGAAACAAGTTGTGTAACTGATCCTAGATTTAGAAAGAAGATGACACCAAAGAAGAAATGTGTCTCTAAGCCAAATATGACACCTAGAAGAAGTCCAAGACTGCAAAAGAAGTCGAAGAAGCAAGAGAAGTTAAAGAAAAAGCTACCTACAAGACTGGATTTTGAAGATGGAACTATGAATGAAGTTGAAGTTCAAGTCTGTAAGCTAAATATGATACCTAGAAGGAGTCCAAGACTGCAAGAGAAGTTAACGAAAAAGAGACCTACAAGACTGCATTTTGAAGATGAAGCTCTGAATGAAGTTGAAGTTCAAGTTACGCAGGCTAGTATGGCTGATAACCAAGGAGTAGTAGATGTGAATGAAAGTGAAGCATCCACACATGCAGATAAATTGGAAGTCACACGTGATGACGAAGAAGATCAACCAGTAAAACTCCCAAATATAGCTGTAGATGAGTGTAACCCGGATGATAATTTTGAATTTGAGTATGAATCAAGTGATGATGAAATTAAAGGGAGGGAGAAAAATGTTGAAGGGTATGAGACTGATGATGATGGGAATTTTCCTTATGATTATGCAGATGCAGATGTAGAAGTTGAAGAAGATGATGAGGGAAATAGAACTGATGATGGTGAGTCCAATGGTGATGTTCTTGGAAATGATGATGTGTCTGCAAGTAATGATGTTCCTGCAAACGGTGATGTACCTTCAAATGGTAATATGCCTGCAAATGTTGATATACCTGCAAATGGTGATATTCCTGCAAATGGTTATGTGCCTACAGATGGAGATACCCCTGAAGTGCCTTGGACTGAAGATATGGAAGCTGAGTGGCAATTTTATTTTGGTGGTACAAATGCTGAGGACCGGTAGATTTGTCTATGCTTGAAGAAGCAATTCCTGAACCTACTCCTGGTGTGTTGATGAAGGGGATGATTTTTCCAGATAGAGATGCTTTCACATATCATCTTAGGTACTATGAAGTGAAGACGAAGAACAGTTTTAAGTACAAGAAGCTTGACTTTGAAAGAGTTGTCGCTGAATGTATGAATAAAGACAATCAAGGTTGTAAGTGGGAAGTTACTACAAGGAAAATACCAGAAGAGGCCACCTTCAGCATCAGAAAAGTTGGTGAAGTGATGAGTGCCAAATAATGTATATATTTATCCCTTTTTGTTGGCATTTAACTCATCTTTTGTGCAGTAATTCTACATTTTATCCCATATTCTGTATTTTCATTGTTTTCAAGAATAAATATTTTTCTTACTTAATTTTGCATTTTTAGGTAATAAATAAAGTCTGGATGACTTGCGGAGAGGAATAGAGCAGAAAAGTGGTGGAAGCCAAAAGGAATCACACAAGGATGCCGCGAAGAATGTTGCGCACAAGACCAAAAGGCTAGAAATGGGCTCAAGAAGGAAGAATTTGTTCTTAAAGAAGACATGGGCTCAGAATTATCCCAAGCCCAATCTCCAACCCAAGCCTGTTTCCACTCTTAGCCGTCAGATCAACCCACAGATGCATCCAATGGTCGCTTCAACGCCGGTACATCAAGCTGGAAGGTCCTACTTCACACCACAACACCTAGTTCTAATCTGAGACATTGGTTTAGATGTATTATGCATCTAACGGTCTCTCAATACATGCCCCCATACCACCGTTGGATCCACCTACCATCTTCACATCCAACGCATCTCCTCGCTAGACATCAAAGTTCGATGAACCCGCCTCACACCGAAATAACCCTAGGATATATAAGCCAAAAACAAGAGAAACCCTAACATTTTCTTTCCTTCTTCTCTTTCATTCCCACCAACTCCACCGTACCACCTTCTCCTTCACCTGCAACCGCCGTACTTCCACCATCTCCACCATGTCCGCCACCACCTACTCTGCCACCACCAAACCACCAACTCCACCGAACATCACCATCACTTACCCCTTCCTTCTAGCTACTTATTCCATCAATCCCTCACGTTTCTTTCTTGAAACCCTAGGCGTGAGAAATTGGTGAATTAGGTAAGCCTAGAGAGAAATTGAAGGCATGGGAAGGAGCACAGAGATAAAAAGAAGGATGGGTCGACATCAATTTGAAGATTAGGTGAGTAATTTTAGGATTTTCAAAACCCTAATTTCAAAATTAGGGTTCATAAAAATTGGGTATTTTCTGCTATAAATAGAGAGTGAGGTGTGTGTATGGAGGGGTGTTCTTGGACTAGCCAAGTAACCACCCAATTTGGGTTAGGTTCACTTCTAATTTCTAATTTCAAATTCCAAGTCCAATTTCTATTTCAGTTACAATTAAGTTTGTTTTAATGTCAATTTCAATTCCAACAGTTCAATTTAGGTTTTAATTTTGTGTTTAGAAAGTTTAATTTTGATTTAATTTTCAACTGTTAGTGCAATTAGGTTTATGTTAGTTTAATTTTAATGTTTGGTAATTTCTAGTTCCATGCTTGGTTATGTTTAATTCCAGTTCATGTTTCATTTCAGTCCATGTGATTTTGTTTTAAATGTCTAGTCCATGTTCTATTGTCTTGTGTAATTCATGTTAAGTATGTTCACTGTTAGTGGTGGAAGTTTAGGTTATAATTCTTGTAAATCGAGCTAATTGAGAAATGGAGGAATTTAGTGCTCATTAGCAAGCTTCTTCTCCTTCTATTCCATTTATGTATGCCCTGGAACAAGGCAGGCTAGAACCTCCACCTAGCTCCATTAGGGACAAGGATTTAACCAAAAACAGCCACTGCCTAACATTTTTTCCTGCTCTTCTTTGTTATCTATCTGTTTTTGTGGCTTCTTATCACTGTTTTTATAGCTGTTTTGTGTGAATGTTAGGCTAAAGCCTTTGAAGCATTGTGTTGATTGAGCAGTGGGGAGAAACTAGTGCTCACTAGTGACTGTGAGCAAACTGGTTCTCTTCCCACTCTAGTAGTATGCCTAGGCTCACCTTCACCATTTCACCTTCACCATCTCCACCGCCCTTGGCTAAAACAGCCTTGGTTTGTTCCATTTCCTCCATTGTTTCCTTGTTACTTTTGTTTTCCTCCACTGTCATTGATGTTCTTTGTTTTGTTTTCTTTGCTATTTTGTTAGTCTTCTTTACTTCATTGTCTTTGCTTCTTTACATTTTATTTATTGCATTGTCTTTGCTCCTGCTACTTCAACTACTCCTTGTTCTGCTGCTGCTACTACTTGCATTGTTGTGTTGCTGCTGTGCATTGCTTGTGCTGCTGCTGTGCACTGCTTTCTTTCCCCTGCTGTGCAGTACTGCTGCTGCTGCTGCTTTCTTTTCCCTGCTGCTGCTGCTGCTTTGTTTCAACTTCTCCTGCTGCTGCTCCAGCTTGCTTCTCTTGTCCTGTGCTACAGCCACTGCTGCTGCTGCAACTGAGTTTGGCTCACAGCACAAGCCAGTTCAGCCCACAGTTAACTCAAAAGGTTTAGTTATTCTTAGAACCAAAGGCTAAAAGCCCAGGTTCAAAGCCTAGCTCAAGCTAAAGGCTCAAGGCCCAGCTCATCATTAGGTTACCAAGCCCAGTTCTCAGTCATTACAAAGGCCCAGGTCACTTTTAAAGTAAGAGCCTGATTCAATCAAAGCCTGAACTCAATTAAAGGCCCAGTCCAATTCAGGTTTAAGGCAAAAGCCTAATTCAGAGACCAAAGCCCAAGTTCACAGTTCATCATTCAAAGGCCCAAGTCCTAAAGCACTTCATCATTACAAACAAACCCACTAAGCCCAAAGCACAATTAGAAGCCCAATAGAAATTTAGAGCCCAAATAGCTAGAAACTCCAAACACTCCCAATCTCTGTGGATCGACCCGTACTTGCACGAGCTACAACCGACGACCGTGCACTTGCGGTATTACTGTAGGCCCGTTTTCATTACGCTCATATTTTCACACTCCTTCGGGCCCACCAAGTTTTTGGCGCCGTTGCCGGGGACCATTTTGCATTTAAATATAATATCTTTGGACCTACCAAGTTTTTGGCGCCGTTGCCGGGGATTGGTGCTGTGTTTTTCTTGTAGTTTTATTAGCTATTTTTGCATTTCACTGCATAGCATTTGCATCTGCATCTGCTTCACTTCATTTGCTGTTGGACCTGCTGTTCTGAACCTGTTTTTCCTCTGCTGGGACGCCACCAAGGAAAAGAACCAAAGCCCAACTGGGTTTTTGCAACAATATCAGAGCAGCTGGGCTGTGCTTAAAAGGTAACCCATTTAAGAGAACCCGAATTGTGGGCTTCCATTTTTAATTGTGGGCTTGTAATAATTAACCCAATTTTTGGGCTTTTTATTTTCTGTTGGGTTTGTAATTAATTTTTGTGGGCTTGTTTGTTTAATTTGTGGGCTTGTATTTAATTTTTGTGAGCTTGTTTAAATTGGACTTGTATCTTGTATTCTGGGTTTAAACCCAGCTGAGCTTGTAACCGATCACGCTAGTTGAACTCGTTAGTGGGCCGAGTACCCAAATTCTAGGCCGAGATTTTGGACTCAGTTCCACTAAAAGTTTTCAACCTAGCTGGGCCAAAGCAAACACAAAACCAACAGTGGGCGTGCTCCCATTTCAAAAACCAAATTTTATTTTCTTCATTTTATTATTCTTAAAAAAAAAAAACCAAAAAAAAAACCAAAAAAAAAAATTTTGCTCCCAATTTTAAAACCAAATTTCTACTTTGCTCCCATTTTAAACCAAATTTTCTTTTTCAAATGTCTCCCGACAAAACCAAATTTTTCCCAAAAAGTCCAATCCCATTAAAAACCAAATTTTCTTGTAGATAATGTGTTAGTTAAATTTCCTTTTGTATATATTTTGTGCTCATCCATTGTGACTCCGAATATGTTGGAGTTTTGCCTTGGATAACGGAGTTTTAATTCTGCTTTCGCCGAAATCGGGTATTCTCTCTCTCCTTTTACTCTACTCAGCATGTCCCTTTCCATATGTTGCATTTTAATTCTTTCCATATTTTGAAACATTGAGGACAATGTTTAGTTTAGGTTTGGGGGTATAGAGTAGATACCACGATAATATGCCATAATTGAAAACAAAACTCCATCTTTTTGAAAAAATTGAAAAATTCCAAAAAAATTAGAAAAATGATAAAAACATAAAAATGGAGCTCATTTACCTTGAAATGTTGACTCTTGTGCAAATATGTAATTATTAGGAGTCTTAGTCTAGATATTTAGGCACCCTGATTCTAGCACAATTCACATAGTGATAAGAAATTTGCACGCGCACGATCTACCAATACATGTATAGCCTCGATCTTCAAGGTGTTTGATAGGAAGTTAGATTGCCAATCACTTTAGAATACTGAATGAGACTTGACTAGCTTGTTCTTTGGTTAGCTGGGATAGAAGTTGGAGGATACGTTAAGAAAAGCAACCATAGAATTTGACCGGATGCATTCGATAAGGGCCACCTCTTGCTAAGAGTCATGTAATTATGTTTTTCTTTTTGTTCATGTATCAAAAGTGTCACTATGTTGTAAAGTTCAAAGTTATTTCTTACAAAAAAAAAAAAAAAAGTATTTATTTATTCCATGTTTTGTCATGTTAAAGACAATAGTTCTCTCTTGTTCCAAAAATAAAAGAGAGTAATCAATGTAAATAAGACTCATGTAAAGAGTCATCTTTTTGTTGTAAATAGTCTTGTAATAAGCAAGGAGGGTGCAGCCATCGATGTATAACGCGGGTAAACTGAAATATCACCAACTCATTGGGTGAACATTCACAATTCTCGTAAAGCCGGACAGCTAGCTTGGCTTAGAATTCGGTTCTTAGCCTAAAAACTATCTCTTGGTGATTAGTAGTCATAACTTCAGGTCATTCTAGACACATGTGTAGATACACTTTACACTCTTATCACATGTCTTTTTTTGTTATCAGTGCTAGGATTGTGCCTTTGATAGCTAGATTGACATCTCCATTTTGCTGTGAGCTTAAACTGACTTGCACATGTCACATTTGATGGAATCTGAGCTTATATTTTGACCTAGAACTTTGTAGGTACGTTCTAAGCAAACCTTCACGAGACTTAAATCGTCCACTAGGGACACTTAGTGGTTTAAAAGGCTTAGTGCATACGCTAAATGCATTCGAGAGACCAGCGACAGTGGTATAGTTAGGATTTCCTTAGTTTTGTTTTACTTGAGGACAAGTAAAATTCAGGTTTGGGGGTATTTGATGAGTGCCAAATATTGTATATTTTTATCCCTTTTTGTTGGCAATTAACTCATCTTTTGTGCAGTAATTCTACATTTTATCCCATATTCTGTATTTTCATTGTTTTCAAGAATAAATATTTTTCTTACTTAATTTTGCATTTTTAGGTAATAAATAAAGTCTGGATGACTTGCGGAGAGGAATAGAGCAGAAAAGTGGTGGAAGCCAAAAGGAATCACACAAGGATGCCGCGAAGAATGTTGCGCACAAGACCAAAGGGCTAGAAATGGGCTCAAGAAGGAAGAATTTGTTCTTAAAGAAGACATGGGCTCAGAATTATCCCAAGCCCAATCTCCAACCCAAGCCTGTTTCCACTCTTAGCCGTCAGATCAACCCACAGATGCATCCAATGGTCGCTTCAACGCCGGTACATCAAGCTGGAAGGTCCTACTTCACACCACAACACCTAATTCAAATCTGAGACATTGGTTTAGATGTATTATGCATCTAACGGTCTCTCAATACATGCCCCCATACCACCGTTGGATCCACCTACCATCTTCACATCCAACGCATCTCCTCGCTAGACATCAAAGTTCGATGAACCCGCCTCACACCGAAATAACCCTAGGATATATAAGCCAAAAACAAGAGAAACCCTAACATTTTCTTTCCTTCTTCTCTTTCATTCCCACCAACTCCACCGTACCACCTTCTCCTTCACCTGCAACCGCCGTACTTCCACCATCTCCACCATGTCCGCCACCACCTACTCTGCCACCACCAAACCACCAACTCCACCGAACATCACCATCACTTACCCCTTCCTTCTAGCTACTTATTCCATCAATCCCTCACGTTTCTTTCTTGAAACCCTAGGCGTGAGAAATTGGTGAATTAGGTAAGCCTAGAGAGAAATTGAAGGCATGGGAAGGAGCACAGAGATAAAAAGAAGGATGGGTCGACGTCAATTTGAAGATTAGGTGAGTAATTTTAGGATTTTCAAAACCCTAATTTCAAAATTAGGGTTCATAAAAATTGGGTATTTTCTGCTATAAATAGAGAGTGAGGTGTGTGTATGGAGGGGTGTTCTTGGACTAGCCAAGTAACCACCCAATTTGGGTTAGGTTCACTTCTAATTTCTAATTTCAAATTCCAAGTCCAATTTCTATTTCAGTTACAATTAAGTTTGTTTTAATGTCAATTTCAATTCCAACAGTTCAATTTAGGTTTTAATTTTGTGTTTAGCAAGTTTAATTTTGATTTAATTTTCAACTGTTAGTGCAATTAGGTTTATGTTAGTTTAATTTTAATGTTTGGTAATTTCTAGTTCCATGCTTGGTTATGTTTAATTCCAGTTCATGTTTCATTTCAGTCCCTGTGATTTTGTTTTAAATGTCTAGTCCATGTTCTATTGTCTTGTGTAATTCATGTTAAGTATGTTCACTGTTAGTGGTGGAAGTTTAGGTTATAATTCTTGTAAATCGAGCTAATTGAGAAATGGAGGAATTTAGTGCTCATTAGCAAGCTTCTTCTCCTTCTATTCCATTTATGTATGCCCTGGAACATAGGCAGGCTAGAACCTCCACCTAGCTCCATTAGGGACAAGGATTTAACCAAAAACAGCCACTGCCTAACATTTTTTCCTGCTCTTCTTTGTTATCTATCTGTTTTTGTGGCTTCTTATCACTGTTTTTATAGCTGTTTTTATAACTGTTTTGTGTGAATGTTAGGCTAAAGCCTTTGAAGCATTGTGTTGATTGAGCAGTGGGGAAAAACTAGTGCTCACTAGTGACTGTGAGCAAACTGGTTCTCTTCCCACTCTAGTAGTATGCCTAGGCTCACCTTCACCATTTCACCTTCACCATCTCCACCGCCCTTGGCTAAAACAGCCTTGGTTTGTTCCATTTCCTCCATTGTTTCCTTGTTACTTTTGTTTTCCTCCACTGTCATTGATGTTCTTTGTTTTGTTTTCTTTGCTATTTTGTTAGTCTTCTTTACTTCATTGTCTTTGCTTCTTTACATTTTATTTATTGCATTGTCTTTGCTCCTGCTACTTCAACTACTCCTTGTTCTGCTGCTGCTACTACTTGCATTGTTGTGTTGCTGCTGTGCATTGCTTGTGCTGCTGTTGTGCACTGCTTTCTTTCCCCTGCTGTGCAGTACTGCTGCTGCTGCTGCTTTCTTTTCCCTGCTGCTACTGCTGCTTTGCTTCAACTTCTCCTGCTGCTGCTCCAGCTTGCTTCTCTTGTCCTTTGCTACAGCCACTGCTGCTGCTGCAACTGAGTTTGGCTCACAGCACAAGCCAGTTCAGCCCACAGTTAACTCAAAAGGTTTAGTTATTCTTAGAACCAAAGGCTAAAAGCCCAGGTTCAAAGCCTAGCTCAAGCTAAAGGCTCAAGGCCCAGCTCATCATTAGGTTACCAAGCCCAGTTCTCAGTCATTACAAAGGCCCAGGTCACTTTTAAAGTAAGAGCCTGATTCAATCAAAGCATGAACTCAATTAAAGGCCCAGTCCAATTCAGGTTTAAGGCAAAAGCCTAATTCAGAGACCAAAGCCCAAGTTCACAGTTCATCATTCAAAGGCCCAAGGCCTAAAGCACTTCATCATTACAAACAAACCCACTAAGCCCAAAGCACAATTAGAAGCCCAATAGAAATTTAGAGCCCAAATAGCTAGAAACTCCAAACACTCCCAATCTCTGTGGATCGACCCGTACTTGCACGAGCTACAACCGACGACCGTGCACTTGCGGTATTACTGTAGGCCCGTTTTCATTACGCTCATATTTTCACACTCCTTCGGGCCCACCATGAAGAACATAGTTGTGTTGGTCCTGGAGATCATACTAATCCTGCTTGCAATGCAAGGTTTGTAAGTGAGTATTTGAAGAAGAAACTAACAGCTACGTCAACAATTCTAAAGGCTTAGGAGATAGTTGATGACTGGATATGGCCATCTTTTGATACATATGTTCCATATTGGGTTGCAAATGATGCAAGGGTAAGATTTTCCGCATTTTTTTTAAAGTTCTGTTCAAGTTTGTAGTTAAATATGTCTTAAGTTTTTTTTGGAAAGTTCTATGCAAGTTTATAGTTAAATGCGTCTTACATGGTAGTTTTTTTGCTCATTTGTGCAGAATATGGTTTTACAACACATCAATGGTAATTATGAGGAATCTTTTGCAAAGATTCCAAATTTGTGTTCAGCAGTTACAACTCTCAATAATGATAGCATCGCCACATTTACATATGATGAGGCAGATGAGACATTTGAGACTGTAACTATCTGCTTTAATGCACAAATCCAAGGGTTCAACAATGGTTGTAGATCATCAATTGGATTGGATGCAGCTCATTTGAAGGGAAAGCATGGTGGTATGATGTGTGCCACTGCTTTGGATGCACAAAATTGTTTGTTCCCTATGGCCATTATTATTTGCAGGACTGAAGACTATCCAAACTGGTACAAATTTTTGAAAGATTTGAAGCCAAAAATTGCACCGGAGGGGCTTGACCTTTATGTCTGATAGACAAAGGGGTCTCAGAGAATCTGTTGAAGAGTTGTTCCTAGAGGCCAATCATAGATTCTGTATTAGGTATGTCTCTTTACACCTACTTCATTTTAGAAATTCTGTTTTTAGTATAGATTTATTTGACAACAACCTAACATATGAATTTTTTTCCAATGCTTGACATCAGACATCTGTATAAGAACTTTAAACTTAAGCATAAGGGTCCTAAGTTGCTGGACCTAGTTTGGAATGCAGCTAAAGCTTATAAGAAATCTCATTGGAAGGTCCATATATAAACTACTAAATCATTGTAAACTATTAAATGTCTTTTTATCTACTGACTATAGTACTAACATGTGTTGTCACCACTGACAGCAACACATGGATGCACTGAAGAAGATTGATAAAGATGCATGGGAGGACTTAATGAAGGAAGATCCATCATGTTGGGCTAGATCTCACTTCCCACATGATTGTGCTTTGAACACATCAATAACAACTTTTCTGAATCATTTAATGCGATGTGTAGCAAGATCAGGGACAAGCCAGTTTGCAAGTTTCTCACCATGTACACCCAGATGGTTATGTTGTTGTTTGCCAAGAGAAGTGCGGTAGCTGCCAAATGGAGAAGTGGTCAACTAGTCCCTGCTGCACTTGATCTAATTAAGAAGATGACAGATAACATAAGCCAGTTTAAGACTGGTCCTTTACAGATATTAAAACTGTATGAAGTTACTAATAGGGCCACATGAAAAGTGTTTACAGTTGACATTATTGAAAAAACTTGTTCTTGTATCCAATGGCAGCTCAGGGACTTCCCCTATCAGCATGCTGTGTGTGTGTTGATCACCATGAGACCAGATTGTCCTAAGTAAGATGTTTGGTTGAAAGATTTTATTTCATTGTTTGTATTTGATTGAAAGATTTGTTTCATTTTTTGTACTTGTCTGTTTGGTTGAAACTCTAAATTTTGTGCTTGTGTATTGATGTGGTATTGCTGGTATTGTAGTAAATACTACACAATAGATTTTTATAGGACCACATACTCTTGGGAAATTACACCACTAGGAAACATGGGATACTGGACCGAGGTTTGTTTATTGGGACACCTTTTACTTTAAGAATCTTTTTCATTTAATATTCTATCTTATTTTCATTGTTTTGTACTTTAGTAACTGTTTTGGTCTACTTTGGATTCCTTTTTTATAGATCTGTGAATGAGGCAAAAATCTATTTTCTAGTTTTCTTCTACACTTTCAAACTGCATCTCTTTGTCTTGCACACAGTGCGAAGGAGTAAAGATCAAACCTCCACATTTGCTTAGAGAATCAAGCAGGCCTTGTGTCAATAGGAAGAGGTCCTGGACAGAGATGAATCCCGAGAAGAAAGCGAGGCATTTCTGAGCACATAAATCACGAAGTCATCTACGTGTTCACAAACAATATTCGCACACGTTCTAATACTAAAATTGTGCGTCGTAAGCGTAAAGGGGATGCTTATATCGATTCATCAACTCAAAGCCTTCGAGCTTGTCATTGTCTAGTCGAGTATTATCATAAATAATGTTCGTATGAAGGAATAAACAGAGAATCAAGTATAAATGTAAAGCACATGAAGTTCAACGCTGAATGAAAAGTGCTGAAATGTAAATAAGACAAAGATTTACGTGGTTCGGCACCAAGACCTACATCCACGAGACTGGTGTTTCACTATGTATTGAATGATTACAAAGATAGTCGAATGATTTTAGAGTATCCATAAGTCTGCGGGAGTAGGGGGATTACTTACTCTTCTTATTCCTCTCTCCTATATTCTCCTATAATTGCTCTCGATTGGTCGACCCCTTCTCTCTTAGTGGAGAGGGGTATTTATAGGGTTGGAACGTGGGTCCTACTTCTGAGGTGCCGATGTAATCTTATCTTCTTGTGCTTTGTACCCATTACGCAGAGGTCTTCGACATATGCTGCGGCTTGAGCTTGAATACGAAGGGTTATCCTCGCCTCTTCCACGAGCTAATTGAAACGTGTAGAAGAAGAAAGGTCGTCCTACACGTTTTATCTCTCCTGAAATAACTTCCCCTATAGATACGGGCACATTTCCCACTTTGCATTAACTTTCCCCATAACTGCTCCTTGGTACGAGGGACAATTATTGTCTTCTCTAGCTTCATAAATAGGAAAGAGAATGTGAAAAAAACTTTTATCCTCTTCTTGTCAGTGTTCATCCTCTTCTTGTTTTTTATTCTTGTTCTTTAGTCATTTATTATCGTCATTCTTGTGAGGAAGATAACAGCATTCAATTTTTTGTTTCTTTCGCTCTCGATTGTTGTTGCCCCTGTATCGCAGACAACTAGCTTTTGATATCTCCGATCCCCCTTTCTTCGACTGTGGTGGGTGCTTGTCGTCCTCTTCTATATAGGTATGGGGTTTTTCATTAGCTGCTCATCATTGATTTATCTATGTATCTACCCGTTTGTTTCCTGCTGCTGTGTTATTGTCTTTGTGATGAAGAACGCACATGTCGAAGCATATATGCTTGCCCCTTGTTCTTTGTTACAAAGTCTGTGGGTCTGTATCTAAGTATTATCCCTGGAGTTTGATGGATTATTTCTGGTTATTTTTAGTTCTTAGAGTTTTTAATGTTTATCCGGATGAACCATCAATTATGGGTTTTTTGATCTTTAGTGATCTCCTCGAATTCTTCTCTAAACTGTTTTTTGTTTCCTTGTAGATATGTCTGATCTTCCGCAGGCTCCTTACCAAACCCCGCCGTCTAGTCCGCCAAGATGCCCTCCGCGTCGAGATTCTGACAGATCTTCACTTGGGGAAGGTCCTTACAAGTCTTCGAAATCGGATCCTCGGGGTCATAGGGTTTCATCTTCCTCTGGTGCGAAGGTTGTTCCTACTAAGAAAGGGGATGTGTCGAAGGGTCCTTCTGGGTCTAGGTGTGTTGTTAACCGTGCCCTTTCTCGTCCTCGTGAAGATTTGAGGAGTGCGCAGGCTCCCCCTCGTGATGACTCTAGGAGTACGCGGGTCCCCCCTCCTCTTAATGAAGCATTGGATGTTCCGCCTCTTCGTTCTATGGCTCCTCCTTCAGTGCCTCCGCAGAAATATTTGCCGCCTCCTCCCACGGTTTCTTTCAAAGGGAAGTACTCCAAGGGTACTATGTCGAGAGATGATCCGTCTAAAAATCTTCCTTCTAAAAGGAAAGCTTCGGAATTGAGTCCTACTTCTGATTCCGCAGACGAAGAAGAAAATGTCCCCGTGATACGCAGCATTTCAGTTGGTAAGAAGAAGGTCACTTTCAAGCATATTGATCTTGAGATTTTCAAGGAAAAACATGAGCTTCAAGCTTTTGAGGTTCGCTTCTATGCCCCTGACGATGATATCATTTACGAGCTCCTTGCTAAGTATCAGTTTGACGAGTTTCATTTATTGACTACGGTTGGAGCCTTCGAGGCGGGTCTCATGTTGCCCCTATATAAGTCGGGTGACTCCTTTTATTATGACGTGTTGCCTAGTCGCGAAGGCTCTTCCACAAACACTCATAATCGTTCCGTGTCACAACTATCTTGGAATTATCTTCGTTCACTGAAGGAATGTTACCTGTGAAGAAAGGGAGAAACTATGATGACCTGCTATGTTCCAAATCCTGCTAAGAGAGAGTGGTACAATCCTCAGAATTTTAACAGTTCCTTTGGGGATTATGTCAACAGAAGAAACCGTAAGCCATGGAGTGTTAGTCTTCGTAATATTGCTGCTCCCCGTGGTGAAATTCGTCTTTTGAGTGAGGTGAGTGATGCCAAGCTGAAGTATGTTCCTGGTACTGAGGGATCTGCTAAACGGAAACTCTTTCCTGCTCGTGAAAGGATTAAGCGTGACCATGATTATGAATGGCATGCTACTGTTATTGAGGTAGTTGGTCCTTGGGCTTATGGTTGGATTCCTGGTCCGCGCGGTTGGCGTCCTTCTGAAAACAGCAAGCCTCGTGAAACTCCTCCTGCTCGTTATGGAGATTTCTGTCCTTGGCGTCCGAATTTCGCGGGCATGAATTTTCCTTATGCTCTTGATGTCGTTGATGGAGATGAGGAGGAGGGCTCTGGTGCTACCCATCCACCGAAGAATGCTGTTGCTGCCAAGGTATAGTTTCTTCTTATATTCTCTATTCTATTTGCCCATTTTTCCTTGCTTGAAATAATTTTTCATTTTTGAAGTGAGGGAAAAAATGAGCCTTTGTAGGGATGTGTATTGGTTTGTAGGTGTCGAAGAAGAAGAAACTTGGGCCCAAACAATCTTCTACTGTGGTTACCGGTGAGGCTGAGGTTTATGAGGAGGTTACGAGCCCTGTAAACGAAAGGTATGCTGAGGATGAAGAAATGTCCGATGGAGAAGAGCGTTACGACACTTCTCACCCTGATGACGAAGGTGGTAATGGTTAGATTTTTGGTTAGATTCTATGGTTAAAAGAAACCAACATAGCTTATGATGTGTATAACTCAATTCATTTTTGGTTAGATTGGACTCCTAGATCTTTTAGTGAAACCAAACTGTTCATGTGCCGAATTGTTTGAAAAGATCTAAACTTCGTATCTTCACTCGCAATAGTCTGCTCGCTTTCAGTTTTGGGATCGAAACAACGCAAATCAAATATACCTACCCCGGATAACGAAAATAACACTTGGTTTCTGCTTGTCAGTGAAAATGGTTGATATTGAATAGCGGACTCTGGGCCATCCCACGGTATACTAAACTCTTTACTCCAACTAGCACTCTTCTTTTCAAATGACCAAAAGTCTACACTTTTACAACCCCTTAGATGAACAACATAGAGATCTCCTCCAAATACCTTGACTTCGCAGCAATTGTCGCAGTCCATAGGACCTAAACAGTCCCTAGAACCTAAACAAGGTGGTTGCAATAGTGGGAGGACTCGGAACTTTTCATCTGCTAAATCGAATGTCACGAGTTTCCGTTCCAAGTCATCCATGAAGTGAATGACTCCATCTCCGGCGACTCCATGGTAGCACAGCGCATAAGTAGTCTCCCCGATGTTTCTCCATCCCAAGTGTATAAACCTGGACCAATCCGCAGGTGATATTTTTTCCAGACCAATCCATGAACTCACCTGGATAGTGGACCCGAACAACCTTATACTCGTTTGTTTTGGAAAGATAACCGAATCCACTCCCTATCTTACCGATTTTGGCTGATAACTTTGGAAGATTAACGTATTCTCCAGTCAAAGGATTGCATATGTAAACAGGATCACTAAGATGATCAGAACAATCATCATCAGGAGGGTGTGGTATAGAAAAACAGACCAAACCGTTGCAGGAACCAAGCATGACAGGCGGGTCTTTCCACATCTTAATAGGAGGCAGATTGATCTTGGGAAGTGTCGTGTATGAGAATTGATCACCTTGATTACTTTGTGCAATATCATTGTAATATCCATAATAGTTGCAAAGAGTTTTCTTGGTCACTCGTTTCCTGCGAAATTGCAAAAAGAAGACCTGCCTTGACATTGACGTGAGAAAGGAGTCTTCGCCATGTCTTGGAAACTAATTTACAACTCAAGACGGACTCTGGAGGTACGTGATCGGAAAGAATTTTATACATGATATCAAAGGGAAGACTCTCCATCATTGAATAACAAGAATATAGAGTACTGATGTTGTTTTTACGGCTAGTGCCATGTATCCTATATATTTATAGGCATACAAATAAGCCTTGACCTTCTATAAAAAGGGAACGTATGTATATAGAATATTGAAGGTACATTCCTTATGGGGTACGACTTCTATTTTACGCTAGCTTCCAGGATGGATTGAAATGCCCATTGCCAGTGAACCTCAAGGCTCAAGTTTGCAAGTGTTGATTGATATTTTTAAGTGTGTACAAATTAAATCATATAAGAAACGTGATTGTCACTGCCAGAATAATCTTCTATTGTCAATCGGGTGCCCGTTTTATTCCATTAAAGATTCACAACTTTGTTGAATTTTGCTAGTTTAAAAGACGGAAAAGGGGAGATAATTGTAACATAGGCCCCCATCAGAAGTTTCTAGATATTTTTGGGAGTCAATTTTTTGATATCACATTTTGAATGATTAATTAGTACTGCTAAGCAGTGGGGGTGTGCAACGGACGGACGGATGCGGATTAGGAGTCACCCGCGTCCAAACCGTCAAAGTTGTGGATTTGAAAAATCCAACCGTGTCCGGCCCAATCACCCGTGGATTTGACATCCACGTATCAACGGGTGATACGAAACGGATGCGGATTAATCGTGGATTTAGTCCAAAAAAAAATTACACTTTGTATAATGCCTTCAAAAGCTTTCAGCTATACAAGCAACCTCAGGATAGTGATCGTATACTGTATACACCATCAAGTGGTCTTAAATGTATGAAATGAAAACCGTATTTAAAGTTGGATAATCAAGTTGAAGTTGATATTGTAAATTGATTATCTTGAATCCAACAACCATCTGAAGGTATAAAAATCAATATTTCCCACTATTTGTTGAACCTTCGGGTGATCGTAGTTAGCTAGAAATATGATAGTCAATTAGAATAGCATAACTTTACTTACTACTCATTGTACGTGTGCCTACCAACGGTAGGTAAATGGAATTCCCACCGTGCTCATTCATTCATGTCCGAAGTGAAATGGAAACCTGAATTATTCAACCAACTTACCATTTTCACGGACATATTCTATTAATTTTCCTTACTATCCTACGGTGCGGGTGAATCCGCGGATTTCAAAATCGAACCGCAACCAAACCGCTAAAAGTGCGGATTTGAGAATCTCACCCGTGTCCGGTCCATAGATCTTGCGGATTGGGTTTCACCCACAATTTTGCGGACGGATACGGATGAAATCCGCGATTATGGATTTTTTTCTCACCCCTACTAAGCAGGTACTCTCGGAGTATCAGGTCGACATTGGGCAACATTATTTGGTGCACGTTTTAGCTTTTTGAATCATTGCTTGGTAGTCTAATGTTTGTATCAAGATGTTGTGAATATGCGGCGTGTTTTCCCTTTATTTAACCTAGTTAAATTGGGGTTTATGCCACTTAATTGGGGCCTATAACTACATGATAAAATATGATCATTAAGAAGTAATTTGTAGAAACTCATTATCCACTATTTATATTAATGCCTAATATGCCCTTATTAAATTTGTAATGATTAATTAAGTTAATATTTGTTAAATTAATAAGTGTTTGAGTGGATTATAATTTTAGATTAGAGTAAAGATTCATTTTCTTTTTTAAGGTTTGGAGGGAAAAAAGGAAAAATTAGGGTTTGTGATTTTCTTAGCAAAAATTAAAGAATATAATGATGATGAAGACTCTAGTAGTGATGAAGAGGTGGGTGCATCGGATTATCATGATTTCGATCCTACCGAATTGGAAAATTTATTGAATGAAGAAGAGAAAGACAACCAAAGAATGCTTGAGGATATTATTCAAGCCCAAAAACAATTTCATCGAGAAGAAGAAGATGATAATGCACTTAATAAACAGGTATGGGTTGTAACGACCTACAAACATGTATTTGCATGTCCAAATCCCCAAAAAGGGAAAATTTTTCAAAACTTTAACTCGGAATCGGTTAATTCGATAACACTACATAAACCGATTGTGGGTAAAATCCCCGAATTGGGTAAAAAAATGGGTCTTTGTTCATCACCATATGAACCGAGTGTAGTAAATTTTTGGTGCGTCGTACGTGACTGGAATCGGTTTTTGTTGGTGATGTTCATAACCCGATTTCTTCATTTGAATAATCACGTAAGTGGACAATCAGTTTATTTTCGTGAATACGTAATCCTATTTTAAAGTTCCAGGAGAAATGTGAACAACAACCGGATTATATAACACGAGGCATGACCCGATTGTGGACTTTGAAATTGTTTAGACAAATCTTTAATCGGTCTTTATAGTTGCACATATAAACCGATTGTTGAAAATCGGTTTAATCGACTGTAACATATAAACCGAATTTGAATCATCAGCTTGTTGATATTTATTGTAGATTTTTTTGGCGTTTAAAGAAAATCAACCCAAAGTTGTATCACTGTTGGGTCCTGATACCTCTTCCCACTATTTCACCGATTTGGAATGGGAAGATAGAAACGATGCAAAGCCATGGTTTATAGACAAAGGAATAGAGATCAAATGCGCCTTAGTTTTAGGCCTTCATTCAAGTGAAGATCGTTTGGAAATTGTTTGTGAGAGAGGTGGAAAGCAAGAAAATCACCGGGCAAAGGAAAGACTGTACGTGAAGAAGACGATAAGAGAATACATTACTAAATCAAAGAAGTATGGTTACCCGTTTAAGAATATAGTTAATAGTCCAAGAGACTCGATGGTAGTATGGTATACAAGTTTCCTAAAGTGATGAATGGTTGTCACAATCATGATGATTCGGAATCTCTTATTAAACACGCGGCCGTTTGTGGGTTGAAATCACATCAATTGGAAGGGATACTACTTAACTGTTCTTACTCATTACTAAAATTTCTCGTATATTTTGCTAGAGAATCTGCTACATGGTTAATATCTATGTGTACTAAGTGTAAATCCAAGACTCTGAAAGAAACTAATTAATTAGACTATTAAACTTAATCAATATAAGAATTTAAGCTCATATTCATAATATCAGGGGTAACACCAAACTGTGTGCAATTGCACACCCTTAAATTTCCAGTATCCATACTAAGTATTAGTTTTGCAAGGCCAAATCAAGGGTCAATTGGTTTTTGCTTGCACCCCCTGAAATCCCAACCCAATCACAGTTAATATCTTCCCGAATGTAATAACTCCTGCTTCTTTCAAATTCATTTATTTGATCAAATGAAGCATACATCTGCATCCAAGACCTGTTCTTGGGTTGAGGTTAATGGGCAACAAAACTTTTAATACGCAGGAGAAATTTTATTTTGATAATCTTTGTATTTTATCGTATATTTATTTTTTTCTTGTAATCCTTCTCTTGAAATCCTGGCTCCGCTCCTGCAGGAAGGAAGTAAGATTATTAGATCGGATTCCTAGATCTTTTAGTGAAATCAAGCTGTTCATGTGCTGAATTGTTTGGAAAGATCTAAACTTCATTTCTTCAATCGCAATTGTCCCTACACTGTTAGTTTCGGGATCATAACAGCACAAACGAAAATCTCAGGACCCACGTAACGAAAATAACACTTGGTTGCTCCTTGTCACTGAAAATGGGTGAAAGCCTAAAGCGGAATCTTGGCCATTCCACGGTATACTATACTCTTTACTCCATTCCATACCCCTTTGGTTATCATCAATAATATTCTTTCTTATAAATGACCACAAGTGTACATGTTGACAGTTGATACATGAAAATAATTATCCTTAGAAAAGGAGTTCCCTTAACCTTTTAGAGATTCCTTTTAGGATAGACTGACTTGGGGACTAGACCTACCCCACAAGGTTCGGATAGTTCTAGTCCATAAAAGAGCATGTTAGTCTAGTTGGGCTTTGGTCCAAGGAAGAAACAAAACCTTTTAGGAATTATTAATAACTTAAAGGAAAGAAAATGGTAGTTTCGTAATATATTGAACTTATAGGTGTTTATCCATAAAGGAGGAGGAAGGATTATTATAAAAAGGAGAAAGGATATATTTAGGAATTCATTCATAACTCATCCATTCTCTCTCTTCACCTCTAAAGGGGTGAGCTTGCTGTGACTTGGATTTGCTTCTCCTGAACGATTTTTTAGGGACCATGGTTTTTTTTGAGGGGACCATGATTTTATTAGGCCACCTTCCCTATAGTTATAAGGGGTGTCCTAAAGCATTGAAATGACTAAGCTACCCTTAACCTAATTTAATTTAAAACCAACCCAATAACCACCTATATATATATATATATATATATATATATATATATATATACCACCACCTCCTCCCACCACCACCTCCCCCCATCGCCGATTACCACCACCACCACCTACCGATTACCACCACCACCGCCGCCCACCACCGCCGATTACCACCACCTCTGATTATCACCACCACCAACCACCGATTACCATCACCGCCTCTGATTACCACCACCACCAACCACCACCACCACTATATATATAGCTTAATTTAAAATATTAACAAAAATATTCTCACAAACCCATTACTTGTCATTCATTTTTGGTTGAATAAATGAGAAGTAATCATTAAAATGAGTTGAAAATTGAAGTTGCAGAGAGGTTTAATGGAGGTTTTTTTTTAGAAAAAGTTCGGTTATCGCGAATTAATTTTTTCTTAACCGAACTCAGAGTTCGGTTGATTCGCAAAAAAAAAACTTTTAACCGAACTCCTTGTATTAGAACAACACAAGTCCATAGGTTCGGTTCCTTCGCAAAATAAGGATATCACCGAACTTTAGTTTACGAAAATAATGAGAAGTCCACAAGTTCGGTTCGTTCGCAAAAATGTTAAGTTTTCTTTGTAACCGAACTCTACCTTTGAAACTTCGTAACCGAACTCTACCTAATTCGCCAAGAAATAAATTTCGTAGTAACCGAACATTTGTCTAATTGCATATATGCATATATAAACCCATTTCGGTTGATTCGCAAAATATGTTGAAGTTTGCGAACCAACCAAAAAAATCGTTCCTTCTCTTTCACACTCTTCACCTATCAACATTGCCACCACAATGGAAAAAATTTAGTTTCTCGCACAGCAAGACCCGTCCGCCCAAATTCGTGCAACATTTCTCATTTCTTACCGCATCCGGCTTTTGTTGTCCGCCTCTCAACTCATTATCCGCCGAAACAACTTACCTACGCGTCTCATTTTCCGAGCAGTTTAGTTCTGTCCGCTTGCTTACGCCGGATCACACTAGCAATCGCTTCATCATCCTCCAATTACATCCAACTCAATCAACATCGCCTGTCTCTTCTTCATGTTCCAACCAGATCCAAATAGGAAATTCCGATCGATAAAGCAAAGCTCCGCGCCAACCACCGCCGCTTCACCACATCACCGCTGCTGAGCTACATCAGCGTCGTCGTCGCTAAACAAGGCGACTTCTTCTTCCTTCCTCTCGGATCAACCATCACTCCTTCTTTGCCCTTTCTGAGGAACAATACCAACAACCGGATCAGAGATTCATCAAAAAAATCAATCGAACAGATAAGTTCAATTTACTTGTTGTCATTCACCGTATTAATTGATTTTTTTTTTATTTTTTTGGTATTTTAGGGTTTTCATAGACTCAAATTCGAGATTTCTTTCTAGTTTACGGTCTGATTTAAAACCTAAGACCCAATTTGCGATCATCATCCTAAAAAAAAAAAATTGGAACTGCTCGTCGTTGAGAGTTAGTATATCTCTCAAGCTTTCATCGTAATTCAAAATTAGAATTCAGTTTCGAAAACAGTGTATCTTAACTTGAAAACCCATTAATTTGTTTTGAATTTAATTCATTTTCGATTTTATGTAATCCGCACTTATGCTTCTATTTGAGATAAATTGCTTCAGTTCTTGTATGTAGATAAGTAATAAGGCAATTAACTGTTGAATTTCAGTGACTAATTAAAAATTATGGTTCCCTGTTCTCAGAATCATTATAAAGGCCTCTTAAATCGGATTTCGATTGATGAAGATGGGACTTGTGAGATCAAGGAAGAGCAGTAGCTGGAAATTTATGAATGCATGATCACTTGAAGCTGTAGCTGCTTTGATTTTCCATGTGTGGTTTGGTTGATGCTGTTATTACAGTGCTGAAGAACATTGAACTGAAGTACAGCGAGAATGGAAATGAGAGGTGATTGGAGCTGGCAATTGTGTTGACTGATACCAATTGCAGTTGAAGGCACTGGAGGTGTATGCAGTGAGTTGAGGTGTTGTTGGCATTTGAACTCAGGAGAAGTCAGGTAGAGAATGAAGCCGCAATAAAGAAGAATGGGTTTTGAGATGCAATGTTGTGTGCAGAAGGTTAGAAGTGGCGCTGTTGCCTTCAGTGGGGAAGAGAAGAACATGGTGAAACTGGAGATGCAGCTCAGATGGAGTATGGTTGTGCGCAGACTAAGATTGGTGCTGTGATGGCAGTGATGAGCATATGGATCTGAGCTGATTGGAGTGGTAATGATTCAGAGGGAGCTGAATGCTGGTGCAGAGAAGACTCAGAAATTGGGATTAGGGATTAATATTGAGCTGCAGGATTGGACTGCAATGGATTATTGTCATCTGTTGAATGTCTGGAGTTCAATCTGTTTATCTTTGAATACAACTTAACAATGATATGCTACAGCGAGCCTTGTCCAAATAGAGAGTCTCCGTAAATTTGTCACACAAGGAAGAGAAAATTGTCACTTTAAGAAAAGCGCTCAGCACCAACAGCTGTGCATCGATGGCTGCCACTATCCCCAGCAAAACTAAAAGGGAGCAGCAGCTAACGCAAGCCGCATTAGCGCCACTTGAGTGCATCAGAACCACTTTTCCTTCATTACCCTCCAATTCACTCTTTTAATCTGATTTACTTTCGATCTTTCACTTGAGTTGTCCTCCTGTCTGTGTTTGAACGACTTATATTCAGCTTCAGTTGGAAGTCTCTTTAGTTCTTAGATGAAACGAGATAATATGGTACTCAATCTTTGAGTTGCAACAACTAACTAACGAAATCTGGTTTGAGCAGCCTCTCAGGGTTTGCGGTTCAGTAAAGGATGCTACTAATATTCATGTATCGGATGGACTAAGCGATTGCAGTTAATGAGATGGGTGATAATACAGCTGAGACGATGAAGGGGAATCACTAGGTTTGTATCTGATCAGATTAGAAGCTGTTGAGTGGCGCAGACTAAAGAAAATCTCAATTTCCTTGATACGCGGCAATGGGTCCAAGGAGCGATTGCAGGAATAATAAAGCCTAACCAGACGACGGGAAATATCCGAAATGAAGCAATGATAGGAGCAGGGGAGCAGCAGCTTCACCAGCAGAACCTCGATGTACGTTTCTTCCGCCACTAGCTCTACCATGGATTACAATGCCCGCGTCTCGCATCTCTGCCAGCTCAACTGACGACGACACCATCAGAACTTCTCATACCTACAGTACCACCAGTCCGGCTCCAAGAGGAGAAGACCAACATCAAAGTATAAGCACCTGCTCCGAAAAAAAAGGGGAGGAGGGGGAGAATCCTGCTCGATTCGGATGAGTATTCATTGTCTTTGCTCAAACACCTGCATACTCCCACAAGGCTAAGTCCTCATTTATGGTTATTACACTTTCCTTTCATATTATATCGCAAAGTTGCAGTTGAGCCTGAAACAATTTCATCCGAGCTTATTTAACAATTGCACATATCTAGAAACCTTTCTATGATATACTCCCTGTGAATCAATATCTTTCCAAGCTACCAAGGGTTGCCAGAACTGAGTGTCACTCGAGGAAGAGCACCTTGAACTCAGACAGTCGCGTATCTACGGAGGAAAAATGTGACAAGAGTCGAGGATCCATGATGAAGATCAGTGAAGAAATCAAGACTTACCTCTGTCATCCGCGGATACACCATACTACATCAATACAAGCCTGGTTTTGCATCCGCGTTTCTTACCAGCCGTCAAGGGTCGAAGGCTAGATGAGCGCATCGCATTGACTCAGGACCTAATCCCATCAGCACTACTTGACTGCACCAGCGCTCTCAGACCCTCCATGTAACAGACCTCCAGCAGGAGGCGCCAGGACAAAGCCCTCAAGATGCCCGCCTCATCTCATAAAAGGCTAAGTGTTATCTTGTTTAACTCAATTGCATTTCTCAAATGATAATTTGCACATGGTTATCTCTTGGAACTACTAGTTACAATATTATTCAGTAGTGAGGATGCTTAGATGTATCCGCGTTCTATGTTCCATTTCCTTGAGCAACTTTGTTAGGGCTCTAGTTAATTATACCCTATCCCTGTGAATGAGCATCTTTTCAAAATGTATACCTTATTATATTCTGTGGTCTTGAAGCCATGAATGCCTTTACGTATTTAGGCGGTTATGGAGAGCAGTCGAGTTGTTGTAGGATTTATTTAATGCATACTACGTACTCTGTCGCTTATGCTCATTGACACCACTAGCTTGTTCTATTGCTTGTTGCTACTGATGATTTCAATCAGGGAAAGAGTCACACAAGAGGAGGTCAGCACTCAGGATGTGTTAGCTGGATGTCTATGGATACCGTCGTCACCATCGGGATTAGTGTTAGCAAGCACCACAGTAACACAGCGCGTGATCTCTCCAGCGTCGCTTCTCTTCTCAGACCTTTAACGCATGATCCTGCCGCCACCAGCTCCGCTACAGACAACAGCATCGGTACCTTCCATCCATAGCTGTGACCAACTCAACTCGTGAGAGCACCACCAGCGCTTGTCCTCTCTATGAAACTACCAATCCGCCTCTGAGAGCTGCAGGCAGTACTGCTTGTCCTCTGAGAGCTGCAGGCAGTACTGCTTCGCTGCATCAGCGCCTCCATCTTTTCCGCTTGTATGCTACTACAAGCACCATCACCTAACAATCACGAGAGCCAGCATCCGCCTCATCAGTGCCACTTACCTATGCTAAATCTCGCCAGCACCACTTATCTTTCACAGGCGTCTTTGTATGACTGCACCACTCGATTGCTTCAATACCACTTGGAAATTTCATAAAAGAACAAAGCCGTCATCAAGATCCTTCATGAACTGGCGTCACAAAGGGTTCGACGCGTGACTGCTACCCTTGCTCTGAGAACATGAAAAGCTTCAAACCGCTTCGGAAAGATAAGTACCTACTGTCTTTGCTTATTCTCACTTAGCATTTATCTTATGATCCTTGGTTGTTTTAGAATACAAACCTGTGCATTTTGAGATTGCTTAGACACGTAACTGTTAGAACTGTCACTTGAACCCATAATTCTGGTATAGTTCTAAGTTAGCATTGCATCAATGCATATGTTGCTTTACACCGTCGCGTGTACGTACCTTTAGCATTTTAGTCAGTAGCATAATTTCCTTGTACATCCGCTAAACTTGTTAACTGTTGCCTGGAGTAATTTAAGATGATTCATCATTGTTAGCTTCTACCAGTCACTCGTAAAATAGGTTGACATTAAAGAGTTGATGATTCTAAGATGATTCTAAAATGTCATACCGCTTTGCTTGTGATAAGCGGATAACTGCTTAACATCCGTGTGAATGTATGCCCTGCCTCGAACCCTTAAGCATGTACACATAAAATTCACTTTTAAAGTTATGTATATGTATGAGCGCTTGAATCATTTGTACCACAATGACTTTGGCCAACTTGTCCGGATGCGTGTTTGTTTAGCATGAAAAGTATTTACGGGAGACCTTGTCCCATCTCATATATTTAGTGTATTGATATTTGAGATAGCGCGTATTTGTGTATTGATATGTGAGTTCTCATATGTTATCCAATCGCATCTGTGAACTACATGCATAGAATATCCACGTCATATTGTATTGAACTTTAGAAATTTTAATTATGGTCACAGTATGAATTGAGAGCAGCCATCAGCATGTCCGAGAAATGAGAAAAGGTGGCCTCGAATGCACCATGAGAAATGAGAAAAGAGAAAAGGTGGCCTCGAATGCACCGTGAGAAATGAAAAAAGGCTACGAGTACAGCCCATGAAATGAAATATAGTCCAAGAAATGACTGGGCTCCGTGCGTGGCTCAATGAGGCGCATCAATAGTCCAAGAAAGGGCTAGGCTCCGTGCATGGCTTTAGATGAAGTGCACAAATAGTCCAAGGCTATGCTCCGTGCATGGCTTTAGATGAAGTGCACCAATAGTCCAAAAAAAGGCCAGGCTCCGTGCATGGCTTTGGATGAAGTGCACCAATAGTCCAAGAAAGGCTAGGCTCCGTGCATGGCTTTAAATGAAGTGCACCGATAGTCCAAGAAAGGGCTAGGCTCCGTGCATGGCTTTAGATGAAGTGCACCAATAGTCCAAGAAAGGACTAGGCTCCGTGCGTGGCTTACTGAAGCGCACCAATAGACAAAGAAAGGGTTAGGCTCTGTGCATGCCTTACTGAAGCGCACCAATAGTCCAAGAAAGGCTAGGCTCTGTGCGTGGCTTATTGAAGCGCACCAATAGTCTAAGAAAGGACTAGGCTCCGGAAAAGGCTAAGGCTATGAGTACAGCCCATAAAATGAGAAACTTGTTTTGAGGCATACTCATTCATTATACCATCTAGGGTGGGTTTATAAGGGGTGTCTAAAGGTAGTGCAATTATCTATATATCCTTAAACAATTTAAATTACTAGACTGTCCTTATCCTCAAAAACCTAAAATCAAAAATCAAAAATCAAAATAAATTTTAAACTCAAACTTCTTGGACTCCAATTCAATCAAGAAATTGATCAAGCAAAGCAAACACGAAACGAAATGAGCGATGTTGGAGTGCGAAATCCAAATCTCAATTGTTCTTAGATGTATTTTAGGATGTATGTGTAACAAACCCATCTTGTTTTTGATTGATTTTATTTTGTTTGATCGATAAAATATGATTTCAATGATGAAATTAGGTTTTCAGAAGATCAGTTCAGCTGATCTTGGAGTATCAATTTTGAGCCGAACCTAGTGTATGATTTAGAGAAACACTATGTTCGGTTAGTGCGACTTTGCTAGATTTTGTTCGAATCAGCCGAACCAAAATTCGTAAGTTACAGAGTGAAGTTCGGCTAAATCGGCTGATAACTTTTTAGCCGAACCTCAGTTTTTTGAAAATATACCTAGGTTCGGCTGAAAAGTTATCAGCCGAACTGTTCATCTGGTCAGTAGATCTGGGTTTTAAAAATTCAATTTTTTGACAGATTCGACTTATAAAAAGAAATTAAACCTCGTATAGACACCTATGATTTGAATCACACATTTTGGTCACTTCTAATCACTAAAATCTCAAAATTCAAAACCCAAGTTCTTTTTTCACTTCTTCTTCTTCCTCTCAAAATCCCAACTCTCTCACATAAATTTGATTTATCTACTAATTCACCACTAATAATTTAATTTTTAATCAATCCTTAAAATTCTTAGCTAATCAAATCTAATCATAATCATTAACACCAATTATGTAAGGGTAGTTATGCCATTATCAAAAAGGGTGGATAAAGGGTGATGTTGTTTTTATTTTGTGACCCTATTTTGGCATTATTTAGTATGTCTCAAAAAAATTCAGTATGCCTCAAAATAGGTTTCTAAAATGAATAAAAGCCCCGAGTAACACCCGGCTAATACAAAACATCATGAGGAATGGTCCGGCGTATGACCGACACCCGGCAAATACAAAACATCATGAATCAAGGGGCACAGATAGCATTGGCAAAGACATAAGAGTGGTCCGGCCTGACGATCACAAAAATTAAATGCCCTAAGAATTCATATCCACCATTGAATTAGATAATCATACTTGAATGATACGAATGGTTAGCTACTCGTGCATTCATGAACGATACCGCCTAGCATATGAGAGAGCACGACAACAACTTTAACGCACCATTAAGCGATTCCCTAAACGCCTGATAACCAAATGAATAGTTACCATAACCACCGCCAACAGTATGCGCGTATGCCAAATACCAAATATTTACACAAGCGCATACGTCAAATCCCGCTTGGCTACACCTTGATAACGTTTGCACAGGCGCATACATCAAACGCCGCTTGGATACACCTTGATCGGTTTACAAGTTTCATGTTTCTGAAACACATTATCACTCCTGAATCCTTGCATGGGAAGCGAGCAAGTTAAATACCATACACTCGTCCGCCAACTTCACGAACTTAGGCGCGTATAGTAATCCCCATACTATCTAACCAAGCGACTATACAGATTCGTGCATACAGGTAGAACACCAAGCACTTGTCCGCCTACATATGCTCGAATGGTAAAAAAAGTAAGTAGCCGCTGCTCTCAATAATAAAAGCGCTGCTTAAGAAACAAAGGAAAAGGTAGTACTCCGCTCCTGTAAACTTCCATCATAAGCCGGTCGACGTCTATCAATTAGGAATATCAAAGCGAATTTTCATTATCAAAATGATCACATGTGAGACGGAGTAGGCTCATTAGATAATTGAGATGTTTCATCTTTAAGTAAGAAGAAGAGAGAGAAATAAACTCGGGTCAGCAGTTAGATTATACTTACACAATTTGCACAAATAGTCAAACCAGTCGAGTGCTCATGGTAAACACCGCTCACAAGATAGGCATGCATGACAAATTTCCAGAGGATAATACTTGTGTAACATGAGAACTCAACCAGTTAAGCGCTCATCTGGGCTGCATTCATCCGCCCTCCACTTGAACACTAGGAAACGCACAGGATGCACTCATCCGCCTTCTTCTTGAACATTTAAATAAAATTTCAGAATCATATGCTTAAGAGGCGCGCAAGTTGCACTCATCCGCCTTCCACTTGAACACTTAAATAAAATTTCAGAATCATATGCTTAAGAGGCGCGCAGGTTGCACTCATCCGCCTTCCACTTGAACACTTAAATAAAATTTCAGAATCATATGCTTAAGAGGCGAGCAGGTTGCACTCATCCGCCTTCTACTTGAACGCTTAAATAAAATTTCAAAATCATATGCTTAAGAGGCGCGTAGGTTGCACTCATCCGCCTTCCACTTGAACACTCATCCGCCTTAGCATATCTAATGAGTAGGAGTC
This sequence comes from Papaver somniferum, assembly GCF_003573695.1. Taxonomy (NCBI): domain Eukaryota; kingdom Viridiplantae; phylum Streptophyta; class Magnoliopsida; order Ranunculales; family Papaveraceae; genus Papaver; species Papaver somniferum. The sequence continues at coordinate 1,294,714 of NW_020623156.1, forward strand.
GATACCTACACATATATAAGTCTATTGGTCATGAGAGTGATAAATACTCACAAACATGCCTATTAAACGAACAACTTACCATTTTCATGAGACAATGAAGCACTTACATTTATGCGCACCTATTCTCTGTAAGAATATATGTCCGCTTATCCTAGCCGATCGATATGTAACCACTTGGATGTCGTAACGAAAACCACTCTCTGTAAGCCGCCTTTTCATACATCGCGACACTCATATACTTGAGACTCACTTTAAATAGCTACATATCCAAGTGTGTAAAGCATTATCTACCTGCCATGACTCAGAATCTGTTCGTTTGGGCACACGGGGACTGCATTATAAAATGTCGATATCTTTTCTATCGACCGCGTCTTTATTACATATCTGTTCGTTTGCTAATAATATCTTGCACTTACTAGGATGCAAACGGGAAACCCATTTTTGACATATAATAATCTTATCAGATTATTACTGAAACGCGACAAACATTGATTTGAATGATAGTCCTGGGGACTCGGGAGCACGGATATAAACCGCTGTTTATGGGTGAAAATCGTTTCTGCTGATTTTGGTAATTTCGGTAGTTGAGTGAGAAATAGATCTAAACCCTAAACAAATGTACTGCACGGGAGTACTTTAAATTTGAGAGATCAATCTATACGAATCTGGACTAAACCAAGAAATGGTCGCTCCGTATTTGCTTCGGCCACAAAGAGGAGGAGAAGGGCTGGTTTAGGGAGGGAAGCAAAGAGAGTGTTGAGACCAGAGCAGTTCTGGAAGAGTAGTACTTGACTTGTATCACAAGGTGAAAGCTTTGAGAAAGCTAGCAAAGTTTCTTTTCTGAGTATTGTATTTCACCCTGACCAAAAACTTGTGTTTTGGTGGAAATAGGTAACACCTATTTATACAAGTCTAAGTGAAACGTACTATGGCCTCGTAAGAAAAGAAACGGATGAGTTAAATGGGAAGAGGTGGTAACGCCTGGTATGGATGGAATTTGATGGAATTGATATTCCATAATGAAAGAGTGTTTCACCATTACTTCCTGCATTTATTAACCGTTTTGTTCTTAATACACCATCTTGAAACGGGGATTTGTGTATGTCGCACGCTGTAAACCGCCAAACCAAAACCCTAAAGAGTATCCCCCAGTTTGTGACATGTATTGATGTCTCGAGTGTTTTTGTTGAAAACATGTAGTGTGTCGCTGGAATTTGATAGGCTGAGCCTGAGAGACGTGCCGACTCAGTGGCGACCTTCGGCGGTCGAGATTTTGCATCTTAAGAGGAATCACGGCCTTTGATGTAGGCGCGGAATGCCAAAGTGCAAGGGTTGCATGGCATGCCAATGGCATACGTGGCATGCCTTGGCCTTGGTTTGCACGGCTTGGCATGCCCTAAGTTGCAAGAGTTGCTTGGCATGTGCCAATGGCGCGTGTGGCGGCTTTGGCCTTGGTTTGCACGGCTTGGCATGCCCTAAGTTGCAAGAGTTGTTTGGCATGCGCCAATGGCACGTGTGGCGGCCTTGTCCTTAGGTTTGCACGGCTTGGCATGCCCTAAGTTGCAAGAGTTGCTTGGCATGTGTCAATGGCGCGTGTGGCGGCCTTGGCCTTAGCTTTGCACGGCTTGGCATGCCCTAAGTTGCAATAGTTGCTTGACATGTACCAATGGCGCGTGTGGCGGCTTTGGCCTTAGGTTTGCACGGCTTGCCATGCCCTAAGTTGCAAGAGTTGCTTGGCATGTGCCAATGGCGCGTGCGGCGATGATTGTGCGTTTGGGATCTTAACATGGTTTCTATATATAGCGTAATGATTGTGCATCTCGGTTTTGGCATGGTTGCCGTGAATCTCAATGATTGTGCAGCTCGGTTTTGGCATGGTTGCCATATATAGCGCAATGATTGCACGATGCGTGCAATTGCTATGTATTGCGTGATGGTTGCACGGAACGTGCATTCTGGCATGCTTGCCATGCTTTTGCGCAGTGATTGCGCGGTATGTGTGAGTGGCATGATTGCTATGCTTCTGCGCAATGATTGCACGATACGTGCAATTTCTATGTATTGCGTGATGATTGCACGGTACATGAATTTGGCATGTTTTCCATGCTTTTGCACAATGGTTGTGCGGTATGTGTAGACTTAGGTTTTGTGTGTCGAAACCCTAATTTAGTATTTGAAAAAGGGTACCCTGGTAATTTTTACATAAGCGCGTTAAATGCTCTAATAAATGTGCTAGTGTCACCGGTAACGCCATGCTATACGTGAGGTTTTACTGTTTTACCCCTTGTCTAAAAACAACCATCAACATTAAGTCCCCTGCTTAGCTTGGAACAAGGGCCTTGTTGCGAGGTAAGCATAAGATGGTGACAGACGAGGATATAATTGAGATAGTAAGTCGTGAAAGAGGGCTAAGGAGACTTTTCTGACCTTTTTCGAGATGTAAGGAGAATTCGCGATCCTTGCATTTGGTAGCTTTGCACAAATCCTAGCATGACCAAGTATCTTTGGGGCTAGGTTTTGGAACGCAAGCGGAGCTGCTAGCATAGACTTGGTGTAAAAGGGACTTTTCAGCATCAATGAGCTCAGAATGGGTGCAGGACGTCTGGCAGAGCATGGCGTTGGCAAGGAGGGTATGGCCAACGCGGATTGGCCCTAGAAAGAGGGCGCTGGTACGAAAAGGCATGATAGGGACGGTGTTGGTAAGGGAAAACGCGCGTGTTTTGGGAGCGGCAAGACTTGTTCATCTGGGCCCGATTTCCTTTCTTCATGCACGACTTTAATCAGGGCATTCTTTCCTCATTCAAAATCTGGAAGCGTTACACCCGTTACTTCTTCTTTTTATGGTTTGCATAATGTATATATACTGCTGGTGAAATTGTGTCGTCTTCCTCTTTCCAGTCGTTTGCAGGTACGGTAAACCCTGTTATTCTCTCTTTATCGTGATGGAGCCTCCTGACACTGCCAGGTTTTTGGAGAAATGTCGTGGGGTTGGTGGAGGTTGGTCCCCTTCCCATGAAGAGTTGTTGGACAGGATCGGATCTATGTTTTGCAAAATCAGAGCAATCATCCGGGATATTCCTTCCGTCTACCCATGTGAGGTACAGGCGAATGCCCAGACGTCTGTGGATTTTGATATGGGTGAGTCAGGAGGTCTTCTTCAAAAGGCTTCTGAGAAAGTTTCTGGGACGTACGTCGAAATTTTTGCTAGTGATGATGGGGAAATCATGGTGGCGCATATCGGATCAACTGCTGGAGCGGAATCCAGGAAGGGATGGGACATCATTGCTGCTGAGGCGGTGTCTAGGTGGGACGTGGAGGCTGTTGCTGTTGACACGCCTTACTTGTGGAACCTTTGCTGCCCGAAGGATTGCTGGGGAAAGTGTCTAAAAAAGACATGATAGGGGTGTCAGGGATTCGAATATCTGCCGGCGAATAACTTTCTTCCTTTTACTGCTTCTTCTCGTTGCCTAGTCGTTTTTGATGTCTTGCAAGTCCCTCCCTCCCCCCCCCCCCCTTTTTTTTTAACTTACGTTGAACTTGATATTTTCACTGGTCAATGTACCTCTTGTGGCTTCATATTGAATAAAACTCATAAAATGGAGACTTCTACTGGAAAGGGTCTTCTTGGTATGGTTCTGAATTCTGGTTAGGTTTGGAAGGGTAACGTGTTTTTTTTTCTTTTTGCTGAGATTCGGAGATTTTACTGGATGGGAAAGATAAGATTGCTCAATAATAAAAGAACTGATACCCTTCTGGAAAAATGCAAGTGGTGCATCTATCTCGGGGTAATACAATTATAGTGGTGAAAAGGGGAACTGCTGAAAGAAATATTAAAGAGTGGATGTCGGAGAATGAGGTAGTGTGGCATTTCGGGTACTGAAGGGTTCGAGCCACCGTGAGTGAATCACCATAACTTCCATTTTGTCCGTGTTGATGAGCTTGCAATAAGCGCCTAGAAGGATGTCGGCCACCAGATATGGTTCATCCTTCTTTCCTTCAGGAGGGCTCTTTCGAACCATCATATCTACTGTCATCTTTCCAACTTGAAACGAGGTAGCCCTGACCACCATATCTCCGATTTGGAATGGGTTTGGTTGTTGTGCAATCTCTCGGTTCCTGCTTTCGTCATCTTCGTGGGAAATTTTCATGTCCTTGGAGAAGCGCTTGAAGGGCCCATCATCCCATTCACACCTCTTGACGGTGTCGTGGTCGGTAATCGTGTTGAGTCCCCATGACGGGTTATGATGAAGAACGACTGACTGCATATAGGGTTGTTAAGTCAGACTTACTTGAGTTTGGAGTTCGTGAGCTTGCGCCGGCAGGCTTTCTCCAGGAAATTGAGTCTCGTCAGTAGGTTGTTGACACAGCAGTAGGTTGGATGGTTTGTTGGATACTCTTTCGGGCGTTGACATGGGTAGAGGGGATGTCCCTAGTTTTTCCTTGTTGTCGAGTATCCACGGGCGTCCCAGAACCATGTCGTAACTCAAATCTTTGACAATGTGAAACCTTCTATGCATTGCAGCATTTCCCACGCTGGCTTCGAGAGACGTAGCCGGGTGCGTTTAGGTTTCTTCCTTCAAGGTCTTTGATAATTGATGGGGAATGGACAGTCTCTTGCTTTGTTATTCCTGTTGCTTTCAGGGTCTTAAAATTTACAATGTTGAATCCTGAGGCCGCATCGATTAGTGTGTTGTTGAACTCGATGTTCTTCAAATGGACTGTAGTTAGAAGTCCCCAGTTGTGCTTCTCAGTAGCATCATTGGGGAAGACTTGCACCCTTGGTGCGGCTTTTGTAGAAGGAATAAGCCGCTTTCCAGATACTATGTGGTTGAGGGCCGCGAAAATGTCTTGGAATTGTGCCCTGGAGAAATAGAATATTTCGCATACGTGCTGCATCATGGACTGCACAGTTTCATGCACGGAGTCCCCAGAGATTCCGCAATTCCTTACAAGGAGCGGGTCCCTATGTACTCCCTCGTTCCCTAGCCGAAGCTCTCATGTTTCTACCTTTTCCTTGAAAATGTGCTTCAGCTTGTTGCAGTCGCTGGTTGGGTGATGGACGAACCTGTGGTAGTGGCAGTATTTGGGATTTGTGATTACGGCCTCAGTTGGTGGACGTCTGAGAGGCGGCAGTTTGATGACATCATCTTGAACCCACGCTTCTAAGAGTTCGATTACTTCCTCGATTGGAAACGGAAAATCCAGGTCATCCTCTCTTGTTTCATGATGAGATCCGGGAGCCTTGGTCGTAGCTTTCCGCTGCCGCGCTGCCCTTCGTGCCGGGGCCGCGTGTTTAGGGTGTTGATCCGTCATCGAGACCTTCCTCTTCCCTTTTTCGTCTACCATGCTTACAGAGGAGGGGCTGGTGTTGCATTGCTTGTTAAGGAGGCGCGTGCTTCTCCGGAATTCACGCACATCTTCGCCTCTGGATGGTCTGGTTCTTTCTAATAAAGTCGGTGCTGTCGTAGCTGATCGTTTGGCGGCTTCATGAAGTTCGGAGTGTCTGGAATCGTAGGTTCTCCAGTAAGGCGCGGTAGATGGGAGTCATGCCATTGATGCATGAACTCAACAATTGTTGTTCGGTCACATTCGGATCGTGGCAGTCCAGTGCTTGGATCCTGAATCTCTTGACGAAATCATTTGGATGTTCGTTACTTTGTTGGAACATCCTCCGTAGATCTAAGAGAGTGACTTATTCAGACACAAATAAGTACTTCCTGTAGAATGACGTAACCATTTCACCCCAATTGCGGATGCTGCCTGGTGTGATACTGTTGTACCACGTATATGCTTTTCTAGTAAGCGATTTCGAAAATTCCTTTAAGCGTAGAACGTGGTTGTACTCATGTTCGCCCAAGGCCTCCAAAAATCGCGAGATATGTTCTCGGGCATTACCGGTTCCATCATATAAAGCGAATTTAGGAGACAAGTATCCTCTTGGGAGGAGGATTCTCTGGATTTCGATTGGGTAAAGAGGTTGGTGCTGATGTTTATCCGTCTCGTCATTTTTGATTCGTCTTTGGAGAAGTCGCTCTAAATCTTCTCGTATGACAAAGTTGGACGGATGGTTTCTAGCTATTGAGGATCCAACACAAATTTCTTCGCCTGTGTCAGTGTGCTCTGTTGAGGTGCCGACCCTAGTGTCATTGGGAGTGTCTGTCCTTGACTCTGGTTGGCGTAGTACCCGCAGGGTTGAGGTGCTGGCCTCAGGGTTGTTCGGAGTGTTTGTCCTCGGTTCCGTCTGTCGTAACTCCGGTGGCAGTCATTCCGTTAAGGCTTTGAGAAAAACAAGAAACTCTTTCTGGGTTGAAACCATGTCTGTCTAGGATCTAGCAAGAACTTCTTGTCTTTCCATCATATCAGCGATGGTGATATAAGGTCCGCCTCCTCTGGTTTCTCTCCCTGGTGGTGGAGTAGACGTTGTTCGGGTGGTAGTTGGAGGTGCCTCGCTTGCTGAAGCGTTAGGGGTAGTAGCGGCGGCTCGAGCTATGGTGACTGGTGGTGTGACACTTGAAGGAGTACCTTCTGTATCATTTTGAATGATTAATTAGTACTGCTAAGCAGTGGGGGTGTGCAACGGACGGACGGATGCGGATTAGGAGTCACCCGCGTCCAAACCGTCAAAGTTGCGGATTTGAAAAATCCAACCGTGTCCGGCCCAATCACCCGTGGATTTGACATCCGCGTATCAACGGGTGATACGAAACGGATGCGGATTAATCGTGGATTTAGTCCAAAAAAAAATTACACTTTGTATAATGCCTTCAAAAGCTTTCAGCTATAGAAGCAACCTCAGGATAGTGATCGTATACTGTATACACCATCAAGTGGTCTTAAATGTATGAAATGAAAACTGTATTTAAAGTTGGATAATCAAGTTGAAGTTGATATTGTAAATTGATTATCTTGAATCCAACAACCATCTGAAGGTATAAAAATCAATATTTCCCACTATTTGTTGAACCTTCAGGTGATCGTAGTTAGCTAGAAATATGATAGTCAATTAGAATAGCATAACTTTACTTACTACTCATTGTACGTGTGCCTACCAACGGTAGGTAAATGGAATTCCCACTGTGCTCATTCATTCATGTCCGAAGTGAAATGGAAACCTGAATTATTCAACCAAGTTACCATTTTCACAGACATATTCTATTAATTTTCCTTACTATCCTACGGTGCAGGTGAATCCGCGGATTTCAAAATCGAACCGCAACCAAACCGCTAAAAGTGCGGATTTGAGAATCTCACCCGTGTCCGGTCCATAGATCTTGCGGATTGGGTTTCACCCACAATTTTGCGGACGGATACGGATGAAATCCGCGATTATGGATTTTTTTCTCACCCCTACTAAGCAGGTACTCTCGGAGTATCAGGTCGACATTGGGCAACATTATTTGGTGCACGTTTTAGCTTTTTGAATCATTGCTTGGTAGTCTAATGTTTGTATCAAGATGTTGTGAATATGCGGCGTGTTTTCCCTTTATTTAACCTAGTTAAATTGGGGTTTATGCCACTTAATTGGGGCCTATAACTACATGATAAAATAGGATCATTAAGAAGTAATTTGTAGAAACTCATTATCCACTATTTATATTAATGCCTAATATGCCCTTATTAAATTTGTAATGATTAATTAAGTTAATATTTGTTAAATTAATAAGTGTTTGAGTGGATTATAATTTTAGATTAGAGTAAAGATTCATTTTCTTTTTTAAGGTTTGGAGGGAAAAAAGGAAAAATTAGGGTTTGTGATTTTCTTAGCAAAAATTAAAGAATATAATGATGATGAAGACTCTAGTAGTGATGAAGAGGTGGGTGCATCGGATTATCATGATTTCGATCCTACCGAATTGGAAAATTTATTGAATGAAGAAGAGAAAGACAACCAAAGAATGCTTGAGGATATTATTCAAGCCCAAAAACAATTTCATCGAGAAGAAGAAGATGATAATGCACTTAATAAACAGGTATGGGTTGTAACGACCTACAAACATGTATTTGCATGTCCAAATCCCCAAAAAGGGAAAATTTTTCAAAACTTTAACTCGGAATCGGTTAATTCGATAACACTACATAAACCGATTGTGGGTAAAATCCCCGAATTGGGTAAAAAAAATGGGTCTTTGTTCATCACCATATGAACCGAGTGTAGTAAATTTTTGGTGCGTCGTACGTGACTGGAATCGGTTTTTGTTGGTGATGTTCATAACCCGATTTCTTCATTTGAATAATCACGTAAGTGGACAATCAGTTTATTTTCGTGAATATGTAATCCTATTTTAAAGTTCCAGGAGAAATGTGAACAACAACCGGATTATATAACACGAGGCGTGACCCGATTGTGGACTTTGAAATTGTTTAGACAAATCTTTAATCGGTCTTTATAGTTGCACATATAAACCGATTGTTGAAAATCGGTTTAATCGACTGTAACATATAAACCGAATTTGAATCATCAGCTTGTTGATATTTATTGTAGATTGTTTTGGCGTTTAAAGAAAATCAACCCAAAGTTGTATCACTGTTGGGTCCTGATACCTCTTCCCACTATTTCACCGATTTGGAATGGGAAGATAGAAACGATGCAAAGCCATGGTTTATAGACAAAGGAATAGAGATCAAATGCGCCTTAGTTTTAGGCCTTCATTCAAGTGAAGATCGTTTGGAAATTGTTTGTGAGAGAGGTGGAAAGCAAGAAAATCACCGGGCAAAGGAAAGACTGTACGTGAAGAAGACGATAAGAGAATACATTACTAAATCAAAGAAGTATGGTTACCCGTTTAAGAATATAGTTAATAGTCCAAGAGACTCGATGGTAGTATGGTATACAAGTTTCCTAAAGTGATGAATGGTTGTCACAATCATGATGATCCGGAATCTCTTATTAAACACGCGGCCGTTTGTGTTGAAATCACATCAATTGGAAGGGATACTACTTAACTGTTCTTACTCATTACTAAAATTTCTCGTATATTTTGCTAGAGAATCTGCTACATGGTTAATATCTATGTATACTAAGTGTAAATCCAAGACTCTGAAAGAAACTAATTAATTAGACTATTAAACTTAATCAATATAAGAATTTAAGCTCATATTCATAATATCAGGGGTAACACCAAACTGTGTGCAATTGCACACCCTTAAATTTCCAGTATCCATACTAAGTATTAGTTTTGCAAGGCCAAATCAAGGGCCAATTGGTTTTTGCTTGCACCCCCTGAAATCCCAACCCAATCACAGTTAATATCTTCCCGAATGTAATAACTCCTGCTTCTTTCAAATTCATTTATTTGATCAAATGAAGCATACATCTGCATCCAAGACCTGTTCTTGGGTTGAGGTTAATGGGCAACAAAACTTTTAATACGCAGGAGAAATTTTATTTTGATAATCTTTGTATTTTATCGTATATTTATTTTTTTCTTGTAATCCTTCTCTTGAAATCCTGGCTCCGCTCCTGCAGGAAGGAAGTAAGATTATTAGATCGGATTCCTAGATCTTTTAGTGAAATCAAGCTGTTCATGTGCTGAATTGTTTGGAAAGATCTAAACTTCATTTCTTCAATCGCAATTGTCCCTACACTGTTAGTTTCGGGATCATAACAGCACAAACGAAAATCTCAGGACCCACGTAACGAAAATAACACTTGGTTGCTCCTTGTCACTGAAAATGGGTGAAAGCCTAAAGCGGAATCTTGGCCATTCCACGGTATACTATACTCTTTACTCCATTCCATACCCCTTTGGTTATCATCAATAATATTCTTTCTTATAAATGACCACAAGTGTACATGTTGACAGTTGATACATGAAAATAATTATCCTTAGAAAAGGAGTTCCCTTAACCTTTTAGAGATTCCTTTTAGGATAGACTGACTTGGGGACTAGACCTACCCCACAAGGTTCGGATAGTTCTAGTTCATAAAAGAGCATGTTAGTCTAGTTGGGCTTTGGTCCAAGGAAGAAACAAAACCTTTTAGGAATTATTAATAACTTAAAGGAAAGAAAATGGTAGTTTCGTAATATATTGAACTTATAGGTGTTTATCCATAAAGGAGGAGGAAGGATTATTATAAAAGGGGAGAAAGGATATATTTAGGAATTCATTCATAACTCATCCATTCTCTCTCTTCACCTCTAAAGGGGTGAGCTTGCTGTGACTTGGATTTGCTTCTCCTGAACGATTTTTAGGGACCATGGTTTTTTTGAGGGGACCATGATTTTATTAGGCCACCTTCCCTATAGTTATAAGGGGTGTCCTAAAGCATTGAAATGACTAAGCTACCCTTAACCTAATTTAATTTAAAACCAACCCAATAACCACCTATATATATATATAACCACCACCTCCTCCCACCACCACCTCCCCCCATCGCCGATTACCACCACCACCACCTACGATTACCACCACCACCGCCGCCCACCACCGCCGATTACCACCACCTCTGATTATCACCACCACCAACCACCGATTACCATCACCGCCTCTGATTACCACCACCACCAACCACCACCACCACTATATATATATAGCTTAATTTAAAATATTAACAAAAATATTCTCACAAACCCATTACTTGTCATTCGTTTTTGGTTGAATAAATGAGAAGTAATCATTAAAATGAGTTGAAAATGGAAGTTGCAGAGAGGTTTAATGGAGGTTTTTTTTTAGAGAAAAGTTCGGTTATCGCGAATTAATTTTTTCTTAACCGAACTCAGAGTTCGGTTGATTCGCAAAAAAAAAATACTTTTAACCGAACTCCTTGTATTAGAACAACACAAGTCCATAGGTTCGGTTCCTTCGCAAAATAAGGATATCACCGAACTTTAGTTTACGAAAATAATGAGAAGTCCACAAGTTCGGTTCGTTCGCAAAAATGTTAAGTTTTCTTTGTAACCGAACTCTACCTTTGAAACTTCGTAACCGAACTCTACCTAATTCGCCAAGAAATAAATTTCGTAGTAACCGAACATTTGTCTAATTGCATATATGCATATATAAACCCAGTTCGGTTGATTCGCAAAATATGTTGAAGTTTGCGAACCAACCAAAAAATCGTTCCTTCTCTTTCACACTCTTCACCTATCAACATTGCCACCACAATGGAAAAAATTTAGTTTCTCGCACAGCAAGACCCGTCCGCCCAAATTCGTGCAACATTTCTCATTTCTTACCGCATCCGGCTTTTGTTGTCCGCCTCTCAACTCATTATCCGCCGAAACAACTTACCTACGCGTCTCATTTTCCGAGCAGTTTAGTTCTGTCCGCTTGCTTACGCCGGATCACACTAGCAATCGCTTCATCATCCTCCAATTACATCCAACTCAATCAACATCGCCTGTCTCTTCTTCATGTTCCAACCAGATCCAAATAGGAAATTCCGATCGATAAAGCAAAGCTCCGCGCCAACCACCGCCGCTTCACCACATCACCGCTGCTGAGCTACATCAGCGTCGTCCGCTAAACAAGGCGACTTCTTCTTCCTTCCTCTCGGATCAACCATCACTCCTTCTTTGCCCTTTCTGAGGAACAATACCAACAACCGGATCAGAGATTCATCAAAAAAATCAATCGAACAGATAAGTTCAATTTACTTGTTGTCATTCACCGTATTAATTGATTTTTTTTTTATTTTTTTGGGAAAAATATTTTAGGGTTTTCATAGACTCAAATTCGAGATTTCTTTCTAGTTTACGGTCTGATTTAAAACCTAAGACCCAATTTGCGATCATCATCCTAAAAATAAAAAAAATTGGAACTGCTCGTCGTTGAGAGTTAGTATATCTCTCAAGCTTTCATCGTAATTCAAAATTAGAATTCAGTTTCGAAAACAGTGTATCTTAACTTGAAAACCCATTAATTTGTTTTGAATTTAATTCATTTTCGATTTTATGTAATCCGCACTTATGCTTCTATTTGAGATAAATTGCTTCAGTTCTTGTATGTAGATAAGTAATAAGGCAATTAACTGTTGAATTTCAGTGACTAATTAAAAATTATGGTTCCCTGTTCTCAGAATCATTATAAAGGCCTCTTAAATCGGATTTCGATTGATGAAGATGGGACTTGTGAGATCAAGGAAGAGCAGTAGCTGGAAATTTATGAATGCATGATCACTTGAAGCTGTAGCTGCTTTGATTTTCCATGTGTGGTTTGGTTGATGCTGTTATTACAGTGCTGAAGAACATTGAACTGAAGTACAGCGAGAATGGAAACATGAGAGGTGATTGGAGCTGGCAATTGTGTTGACTGATACCAATTGCAGTTGAAGGCACTGGTGGTGTATGCAGTGAGTTGAGGTGTTGTTGGCATTTGAACTCAGGAGAAGTCAGGTAGAGAATGAAGCCGCAATAAAGAAGAATGGGTTTTGAGATGCAATGTTGTGTGCAGAAGGTTAGAAGTGGCGCTGTTGCCTTCAGTGGGGAAGAGAAGAACATGGTGAAACTGGAGATGCAGCTCAGATGGAGTATGGTTGTGCGCAGACTAAGATTGGTGCTGTGATGGCAGTGATGAGCATATGGATCTGAGCTGATTGGAGTGGTAATGATTCAGAGGGAGCTGAATGCTGGTGCAGAGAAGACTCAGAAATTGGGATTAGGGATTAATATTGAGCTGCAGGATTGGACTGCAATGGATTATTGTCATCTGTTGAATGTCTGGAGTTCAATCTGTTTATCTTTGAATACAACTTAACAATGATATGCTACAGCGAGCCTTGTCCAAATAGAGAGTCTCCGTAAATTTGTCACACAAGGAAGAGAAAATTGTCACTTTAAGAAAAGCGCTCAGCACCAACAGCTGTGCATCGATGGCTGCCACTATCCCCAGCAAAACTAAAAGGGAGCAGCAGCTAACGCAAGCCGCATTAGCGCCACTTGAGTGCATCAGAACCACTTTTCCTTCATTACCCTCCAATTCACTCTTTTAATCTGATTTACTTTCGATCTTTCACTTGAGTTGTCCTCCTGTCTGTGTTTGAACGACTTATATTCAGCTTCAGTTGGAAGTCTCTTTAGTTCTTAGATGAAACGAGATAATATGGTACTCAATCTTTGAGTTGCAACAACTAACTAACGAAATCTGGTTTGAGCAGCCTCTCAGGGTTTGCGGTTCAGTAAAGGATGCTACTAATATTCATGTATCGGATGGACTAAGCGATTGCAGTTAATGAGATGGGTGATAATACAGCTGAGACGATGAAGGGGAATCACTAGGTTTGTATCTGATCAGATTAGAAGCTGTTGAGTGGCGCAGACTAAAGAAAATCTCAATTTCCTTGATACGCGGCAATGGGTCCAAGGAGCGATTGCAGGAATAATAAAGCCTAACCAGACGACGGGAAATATCCGAAATGAAGCAATGATAGGAGCAGGGGAGCAGCAGCTTCACCAGCAGAACCTCGATGTACGTTTCTTCCGCCACTAGCTCTACCATGGATTACAATGCCCGCGTCTCGCATCTCTGCCAGCTCAACTGACGACGACACCATCAGAACTTCTCATACCTACAGTACCACCAGTCCGGCTCCAAGAGGAGAAGACCAACATCAAAGTATAAGCACCTGCTCCGAAAAAAAGGGGAGGAGGGGGAGAATCCTGCTCGATTCGGATGAGTATTCATTGTCTTTGCTCAAACACCTGCATACTCCCACAAGGCTAAGTCCTCATTTATGGTTATTACACTTTCCTTTCATATTATATCGCAAAGTTGCAGTTGAGCCTGAAACAATTTCATCCGAGCTTATTTAACAATTGCACATATCTAGAAACCTTTCTATGATATACTCCCTGTGAATCAATATCTTTCCAAGCTACCAAGGGTTGCCAGAACTGAGTGTCACTCGAGGAAGAGCACCTTGAACTCAGACAGTCGCGTATCTACGGAGGAAAAATGTGACAAGAGTCGAGGATCCATGATGAAGATCAGTGAAGAAATCAAGACTTACCTCTGTCATCCGCGGATACACCATACTACATCAATACAAGCCTGGTTTTGCATCCGCGTTTCTTACCAGCCGTCAAGGGTCGAAGGCTAGATGAGCGCATCGCATTGACTCAGGACCTAATCCCATCAGCACTACTTGACTGCACCAGCGCTCTCAGACCCTCCATGTAACAGACCTCCAGCAGGAGGCGCCAGGACAAAGCCCTCAAGATGCCCGCCTCATCTCATAAAAGGCTAAGTGTTATCTTGTTTAACTCAATTGCATTTCTCAAATGATAATTTGCACATGGTTATCTCTTGGAACTACTAGTTACAATATTATTCAGTAGTGAGGATGCTTAGATGTATCCGCGTTCTATGTTCCATTTCCTTGAGCAACTTTGTTAGGGCTCTAGTTAATTATACCCTATCCCTGTGAATGAGCATCTTTTCAAAATGTATACCTTATTATATTCTGTGGTCTTGAAGCCATGAATGCCTTTACGTATTTAGGCGGTTATGGAGAGCAGTCGAGTTGTTGTAGGATTTATTTAATGCATACTACGTACTCTGTCGCTTATGCTCATTGACACCACTAGCTTGTTCTATTGCTTGTTGCTACTGATGATTTCAATCAGGGAAAGAGTCACACAAGAGGAGGTCAGCACTCAGGATGTGTTAGCTGGATGTCTATGGATACCGTCGTCACCATCGGGATTAGTGTTAGCAAGCACCACAGTAACACAGCGCGTGATCTCTCCAGCGTCGCTTCTCTTCTCAGACCTTTAACGCATGATCCTGCCGCCACCAGCTCCGCTACAGACAACAGCATCGGTACCTTCCATCCATAGCTGTGACCAACTCAACTCGTGAGAGCACCACCAGCGCTTGTCCTCTCTATGAAACTACCAATCCGCCTCTGAGAGCTGCAGGCAGTACTGCTTGTCCTCTGAGAGCTGCAGGCAGTACTGCTTCGCTGCATCAGCGCCTCCATCTTTTCCGCTTGTATGCTACTACAAGCACCATCACCTAACAATCACGAGAGCCAGCATCCGCCTCATCAGTGCCACTTACCTATGCTAAATCTCGCCAGCACCACTTATCTTTCACAGGCGTCTTTGTATGACTGCACCACTCGATTGCTTCAATACCACTTGGAAATTTCATAAAAGAACAAAGCCGTCATCAAGATCCTTCATGAACTGGCGTCACAAAGGGTTCGACGCGTGACTGCTACCCTTGCTCTGAGAACATGAAAAGCTTCAAACCGCTTCGGAAAGATAAGTACCTACTGTCTTTGCTTATTCTCACTTAGCATTTATCTTATGATCCTTGGTTGTTTTAGAATACAAACCTGTGCATTTTGAGATTGCTTAGACACGTAACTGTTAGAACTGTCACTTGAACCCATAATTCTGGTATAGTTCTAAGTTAGCATTGCATCAATGCATATGTTGCTTTACACCATCGCGTGTACGTACCTTTAGCATTTTAGTCAGTAGCATAATTTCCTTGTACATCCGCTAAACTTGTTAACTGTTGCCTGGAGTAATTTAAGATGATTCATCATTGTTAGCTTCTACCAGTCACTCGTAAAATAGGTTGACATTAAAGAGTTGATGATTCTAAGATGATTCTAAAATGTCATACCGCTTTGCTTGTGATAAGCGGATAACTGCTTAACATCCGTGTGAATGTATGCCCTGCCTCGAACCCTTAAGCATGTACACATAAAATTCACTTTTAAAGTTATGTATATGTATGAGCGCTTGAATCATTTGTACCACAATGACTTTGTCCAACTTGTCCGGATGCGTGTTTGTTTAGCATGAAAAGTATTTACGGGAGACCTTGTCCCATCTCATATATTTAGTGTATTGATATTTGAGATAGCGCGTATTTGTGTATTGATATGTGAGTTCTCATATGTTATCCAATCGCATCTGTGAACTACATGCATAGAATATCCACGTCATATTGTATTGAACTTTAGAAATTTTAAATATGGTCACACTATGAATTGAGAACAGCCATCAGCATGTCCGAGAAATGAGAAAAGGTGGCCTCGAATGCACCATGAGAAATGAGAAAAGAGAAAAGGTGGCCTCGAATGCACCGTGAGAAATGAAAAAAGGCTACGAGTACAGCCCATGAAATGAAATATAGTCCAAGAAATGACTGGGCTCCGTGCGTGGCTCAATGAGGCGCATCAATAGTCCAAGAAAGGGCTAGGCTCCGTGCATGGCTTTAGATGAAGTGCACAAATAGTCCAAGAAAGGGCTATGCTCCGTGCATGGCTTTAGATGAAGTGCACCAATAGTCCAAAAAAAGGCTAGGCTCCGTGCATGGCTTTGGATGAAGTGCACCAATAGTCCAAGAAAGGGCTAGGCTCCGTGCATGGCTTTAAATGAAGTGCACCGATAGTCCAAGAAAGGGCTAGGCTCCGTGCATGGCTTTAGATGAAGTGCACCAATAGTCCAAGAAAGGAGTAGGCTCCGTGCGTGGCTTACTGAAGCGCACCAATAGACAAAGAAAGGGTTAGGCTCTGTGCATGCCTTACTGAAGCGCACCAATAGTCCAAGAAAGGCTAGGCTCTGTGCATGGCTTATTGAAGCGCACCCATAGTCTAAGAAAGGACTAGGCTCCGGAAAAGGCTAAGGCTATGAGTACAGCCCATAAAATGAGAAACTTGTTTTGAGGCATACTCATTCATTATACCATCTATGGTGGGTTTATAAGGGGTGTCTAAAGGTAGTACAATTATCTATATATCCTTAAACAATTTAAATTACTAGACTGTCCTTATCCTCAAAAACCTAAAATCAAAAATCAAAAATCAAAATAAATTTTAAACTCAAACTTCTTGGACTCCAATTCAATCAAGAAATTGATCAAGCAAAGCAAACACGAAACGAAATGAGCGATGTTGGAGTGCGAAATCCAAATCTCAATTGCTCTTAGATGTATTTTAGGATGTATGTGTAACAAACCCATCTTGTTTTTGATTGATTTTATTTTGTTTGATCGATAAAATATGATTTCAATGATGAAATTAGGTTTTCAGAAGATCAGTTCAGCTGATCTTGGAGTATCAATTTTGAGCCGAACCTAGTGTATGATTTAGAGAAACACTATGTTCGGTTAGTGCGACTTTGCTAGATTTTGTTCGAATCAGCCGAACCAAAATTCGTAAGTTACAGAGTGAAGTTCGGCTAAATCGGCTGATAACTTTTTAGCCGAACCTCAGTTTTTTGAAAATATACCTAGGTTCGGCTGAAAAGTTATCAGCCGAACTGTTCATCTGGTCAGTAGATCTGGGTTTTAAAAATTCAATTTTTTGACAAATTCGACTTATAAAAAGAAATTAAACCTCGTATAGACACCTATGATTTGAATCACACATTTTGGTCACTTCTAATCACTAAAATCTCAAAATTCAAAACCCAAGTTCTTTTTTCACTTCTTCTTCTTCCTCTCAAAATCCCAACTCTCTCACATAAATTTGATTTATCTACTAATTCACCACTAATAATTTAATTTTTAATCAATCCTTAAAATTCTTAGCTAATCAAATCTAATCATAATCATTAACACCAATTATGTAAGGGTAGTTATGCCATTATCAAAAAGGGTGGATAAAGGGTGATGTTGTTTTTATTTTGTGACCCTATTTTGGCATTATTTAGTATGCCTCAAAAAAATTCAATATGCCTCAAAATAGGTTTCTAAAATGAATAAAAGCCCCGAGTAACACCCGGCTAATACAAAACATCAAGAGGAATGGTCCGGCGTATGACCAACACCCGGCAAATACAAAACATCATGAATCAAGGGGCACAGATAGCATTGGCAAAGACATAAGAGTGGTCCGGCCTGACGATCACAAAAATTAAATGCCCTAAGAATTCATATCCACCATTGAATTAGATAATCATACTTGAATGATACGAATGGTTAGCTACTCGTGCATTCATGAACGATACCGCCTAGCATATGAGAGAGCACGACAACAACTTTACCGCACCATTAAGCGATTCCCTAAACGCCTGATAACCAAATGAATAGTTACCATAACCACCGCCAACAGTATGCGCGTATGCCAAATACCAAATATTTACACAAGCGCATACGTCAAATCCCGCTTGGCTACACCTTGATAACGTTTGCACAGGCGCATGCATCAAACGCCGCTTGGATACACCTTGATCGGTTTACAAGTTTCATGTTTCTGAAACACATTATCACTCCTGAATCCTTGCATGGGAAGCGAGCAAGTTAAATACCATACACTCGTCCGCCAACTTCACGAACTTAGGCGCGTATAGTAATCCCCATACTATCTAACCAAGCGACTATACAGATTCGTGCATACAGGTAGAACACCAAGCACTTGTCCGCCTACATATGCTCGAATGGTAAAAAAAGTAAGTAGCCGCTGCTCTCAATAATAAAAGCGCTGCTTAAGAAACAAAGGAAAAGGTAGTACTCCGCTCCTGTAAACTTCCATCATAAGCCGGTCGACGTCTATCAATTAGGAATATCAAAGCGAATTTTCATTATCAAAATGATCACATGTGAGACGGAGTAGGCTCATTAGATAATTGAGATGCTTCATCTTTAAGTAAGAAGAAGAGAGAGAAATAAACTCGGGTCAGCAGTTAGATTATACTTACACAATTTGCACAAATAGTCAAACCAGTCGAGTGCTCATGGTAAACACCGCTCACAAGATAGGCATGCATGACAAATTTCCAGAGGATAATACTTGTGTAACATGAGAACTCAACCAGTTAAGCGCTCATCTGGGCTGCACTCATCCGCCCTCCACTTGAACACTAGGAAACGCACAGGATGCACTCATCCGCCTTCTTCTTGAACATTTAAATAAAATTTCAGAATCATATGCTTAAGAGGCGCGCAAGTTGCACTCATCCGCCTTCCACTTGAACACTTAAATAAAATTTCAGAATCATATGCTTAAGAGGCGCGCAAGTTGCACTCATCCGCCTTCCACTTGAACACTTAAATAAAATTTCAGAATCATATGCTTAAGAGGCGAGCAGGTTGCACTCATCCGCCTTCTACTTGAACGCTTAAATAAAATTTCAAAATCATATGCTTAAGAGGCGCGTAGGTTGCACTCATCCGCCTTCCACTTGAACACTCATCCGCCTTAGCATATCTAATGAGTAGGAGTCGATACCTACACATATATAAGTCTATTGGTCATGAGAGTGATAAATACTCACAAACATGCCTACTAAACGAACTTACCATTTTCATGAGACAATGAAGCACTTACATTTATGCGCACCTATTCTCTGTAAGAATATATGTCCGCTTATCCTAGCCGATCGATATGTAACCACTTGGATGTCGTAACTAAAACCACTCTCTGTAAGACGCCTTTTCATACATCGCGACACTCATATACTTGAGACTCACTTTAAATAGCTACATATCCAAGTGTGTAAAGCATTATCTACCTGCCATGATGGTGGGCCCGGGAAAGCGTATAAAATTGAAGCGAAATAAAAACGCGGGCCTACAGTAATACCGCAAGTGCACGGTCGTCAGTTGTAGCTCGTACAAGTACGGGTCGATCCACAAAGACTGGGGGTGTTTGGAGTTTCTAGCTATTTGGGCTCTAAATTGCTATTGGGCTTCTAATTGTGCTTTGGGCTTAGTGGGTTTTTGTAACAATGAAATGGTTTTGGGCTCAGTGGGCTTTTGGATTGACTGTGAACTTATGGGCTTTTGGTCTTTTGAATTGCACTGGGCCTTGGGCTTTGATTAAGTCCACAGTGGACTGGACCTTTGATTTTTGGAATGAACTGAGCCTTGGGCTCAGTTGGCTGGGCCTTTAGATTAGCTAGGCTTCTGAGCTATGAACTAGATTACACTGGGCTTTTGTAAAACAAGGTAATGAATGCAGTAACAACAACAGGAGAAACAAATGAGAAGAAAGAGCAAATAGTGGCAGTGAAGCTGTGATATTTACAAAGCAATGAAGATGGTAGTGAAATAATGAGACAATGGATGATAAAACAATAAACACAAGAAAACAGATACAAATACAAAACACAAAACAGGTGACAGTGACAGTGGAGAGTGATAGTGAAGAAAAGCAAAGGAAATGGTGAAAATGGCATTGAAGATGGCAATGGAAATGAAGCAAAGAGAAAGAACCAAGGCCTAAGCCAAGGGAAATGGCAGGGGAGCAAAACTACATATACAAAACAGAGAAACAACACAACTAGGTTATGAATCCACCTTGTGACCTAGCCAGATAGTGTAGTTCTAGGTTGAATCCCTAATGGAACTAAGTGACAGTTAAGGCCAACTTAAGATCCTAAGCATACAAAAAGGGAATAGCAAGATAATCAGCTTGCTCAACTGATGTGCTCCTAGTATTGACTGTCTTTTGACAGTACAATCAATCACAAGCACTAGTGAGCACTGATTTCTCCCATTGCTCATTCAATTCAGTGCACTAAGGCTTCTAACCTAACATTCCACTACCTAACAGTCCACTAAAGCTTCATCTGAGCCTCAGCTAATGAGAACATGAGAGAACAGATGGAACAACACACGATTAACAGGAACAACACAAAAATTGGAGAGACTGGTTAATCCAGTTCTCCCAAAACATCACATTAACAACAACATCAACAGGACAATAAAACAGGGAAAGGAATTAAACACATGAACATTACACAAAACCGAACATGAACATTACACAGTGAATACCAAGAAAACAACATATACAGAACATCAAAGTTCTGGACACTGGCTATTCCAGCATAAGCCTTTACATCACACCCACAGTCATATTTATACCCAATTACAAGTTAGGGTTCTTCCCAAAAAATCCCTAAAATCAAACAGAAATTAGGTAAATTATTTCTACCTAATTTGACAGTACAAATCAGACCCATATCTTCTATAATGCTCCTCCATGCTTCTCCCTAACAGTAATTAGAGTTTACTCGAAAATCCCCAAATTAACTGAAATTAGGGTTTGGGTTTTTTTTCTTACCTTGATGTGACAAATCTCCTCAATTAGCATCGACCCATGTCTTCTCTGCTTCTCCTGGTGCCTTTCCCATACCTTGATTTCTTCTCTAGGTCACCTACTTCATCAACCTCTCACGCTTAGGGTTTCAGGGAAGAAACGTGAGAGATTGAGGGAATAGGGGGCTAGATAGTTAGGGGGTGATGATGGGTTGGTAGTTTAGGGATGACGTGAGACAGGTAGAGGTGGTGGCGTGCAAATTTCTTATCACTATGTGAATTGTGCTAGAATCAGGGTGCCTAAATATCTAGACTAAAGACTCCTAATAATTACATATTTGCACAAGAGTCAATATTTCAAGGTAAATGAGCTCCATTTTTATGTTTTTCATTTTTTAATTTTTTTTTTCATTTTTTCGATTTTTTCAAAAGAAGAAGGAGTTCGTTTTCAATTATAGCATATTATCAAAGTATCTACTTTTCACCCCCAAACCTAAACTAAACATTGTCCTCAATGTTTCAAAATATGAACAAAATTATAATACAACATATGAAGAGGATCATGTTGAGTAGAGAAAAAGGAAAGAGAATACCCGATTTTGGCGAAAGCAATATTAGAACTCCGTTATTCAAGGAAAGAATCCAACATATGTCAGCCGAGATCATATTGGATTAGCAAAATATATACAAAAGGAACAAAAAGGGTTTTCAAATTTTATCTACTGGATTATATACAAAAAATTCACCATACACTAACAATCTAAAGAGTTGAGGATCAACCCAAAAGACAAAGTGTAGAGGTTTCAACAGCTTCACACAAATATAACAAGAAAGAAACGCAAGTGAAACTTTGAAACAAAATGACCTACCCCCAAACCTGGATTTTTCAACGGATAAAATTTTGGAAACAAAATCTCGCAGTTTTGGGGGTTCATCATGTACAAGGTCTAACTCAAAGTGAACTGTGCTAGGGACGGGCAAACATGCTAATTCCAACTGTGGTTCCTCAAATGTATTATACTTAGAAGCAAAATAGTCTAAGAGGACTTGGGAAGCACACAGTTCCAAACCTAGATTAGGGACTCTCAGAAAAGTCGGTTTGACAATATGGGTACAAACCAAATCTAGGTTGGGTGGAAGGCCAACAGATTGTGACTTATGTAGGACGATAGGCACATCATTATTAATCAAATCAAAATCTCCTAAATCATCTACACATGTCACATCATGCTCACAATCATCAATCAAATTAGCAAGTTCACAATCAGAATCATCAACATCATCAACAGATTTATCCTCATGCATCGGCAAATCAGTGGAAACATAACATGGAATACTAGAAGAAATATCATTCATTAAGGTCGGGGCAGAGAAGCCTAATGTATTTGAACCCAAGGGTTCCATAACATCATCAGTATAGACATGTTCTTCTAATATAACATCACAATTATTATCATCCTCAACAAAACAAGAGTGTGCTTCCCTAAAAACCATAGTGTTTCTATTCCACTCATTTACCTCTAGATTAGGTTCATGTTCAATGTTACTAGCATGAGTAGGGTTAAAAACACTATTCTCATAATTAACTTCATTAGGGAGAAAAATGCTGCTATGATCATTCAATGTTTGCATTTCTAAACTAGCAGTGGTTCGTTTGAGGAGATTTTTAGCTTCCATCAGAAGTTGCTCACTAAAACTCATGGGAGTTTGAAATTGTTCGTCTTCCCATGGTGTTGATTGATACATGGGTGGATGGTCGTTAGGGTTTATAAATGATTGATCGCAACCTACAAAAGGTTGATTATGGTCCCAATAACTACCAGCATGATAATCTGTAGGTTCTTCAAACCTTGGAATTTCTCTAGTCCGCCTAAATTCATGGAAAATATAGCAATTCGCAATAATGTGGTCTAAACCACCACATGCGGGACAAGCATAGATTTCAGGTTGCCTAGGAAAATTAGATGTGACAGATTCCTCATGTGATTGCATTTCTAAAGCTGCGACTCGATCTTCTAATTGGTCCAAAAGAGATGATTGTGTGAGTGAGGCTCTAGCAGAATGTTCATTTTCACGTTGCGATGAATGATGCATGTATGAATAGTCATTAGGGTTCATGTATTGCGGCTCGGGACTTTGAAAATGTCCATAATAATTCCTATGACTATTGACATCATGGTCCGTGGAAGGTTCATAACGTGAAGTTTGTCCATATGCAAGTTCTCTAAGGGATTTGTTGCACTCCCCAACTGTAGAAAAAGATCTATTCATGATTGGCTCAAAAGCTAAGTAAAGAATGTACAAAGCTCAGAATTTGGTTTTTAAAGGGTTTGGATTTTTGGGAAAAATTTGGTTTTGGTGGGAGACATTTTTTTGGTTTTTTTAGAATTTGGGAGCAAGTTTGGTTTTAATGGGTTAAAGAAGAAAAAATTTGGTTGTTAAAATGGGAGCAAGTAAAATTTGGTTTTTGAATGGGAGAAAAGTTTTGGTTTTTGAAATTGGGAGCAAGCCCACTGTTGGTCCTCTAATGGAATGGGAGGAAGGCTGCGGCCCACGAAACACTAAGTTTTAATTTTGAAAGTTTAATTTGGCCCAGTTGGTTAAGGCCCGACGTTTGTTTTAAAACTTTGGTTTCGAGGTCCACTCTTGAGTGGAAACAAGCCCACAATCGGTTACAAGCTCAGCTGGGTTTAAACCCAGAGTCCAAAATACAAGTCCAATGAAAGAATTTAAACAAGCCCACAAATTAAACAAACAAGCCCACAAAAATTAATTACAAACCCAACAGAAAATAAAAAGCCCAAAAATTGGCTTTAATATTACAAGCACACAATTAAAAATTGGAAGCCCACAATTCGGGTTCTCTGAATGGGTTTACCTTTTTAGCACATCCCAGCTGCTCTGATATTGTTGCAAAAACCCAGTTGGGCTTTGGTTCTTTTCCTTGGTGGCGTCCCAGCAGAGGAAAAACAGGTTCAGAACAGCAGGTCCAACAGCAAATGAAGTGAAGCAGATGCATATGCAAATGCTATGCAGTGAAATGCAAAAATAGCTAATAAAACTACAAGAAAAACACAGCACCAATCCCCGGCAGCGGCGCCAAAAACTTGGTGTGGTTAGAAAAGACACACAAAAGACTTGCAAGTATACAAGGCCAAGTTTTAGTATAAGAGATAAGAAAGGGATCAGTCCACAGGGAGTGGGAGCATACAAGAAATTTTCCTAAGCTAGCAATGGAGACAAGGCACTATGACAGTGAGCAAGGCAAAGTAATATGGCAATTGCAAATAACCAAAACAGTTAACAAAGCAAAGATGACAAAACAGCATGGAACCAAGACTGTAAGCCAAGGGCAGGGGGAGTTTGTGCACTGATTTCAGTGCACAACAGCTTCAAAATGCAAGAAAAACAGTAAAGGAAAGTAAATTTAGCAGGGAACAAAATAGAACTGAAATTATAAGTGATTGTAAAGGATTTGTGGTTAAGCCAAGGCTTAGAATCCACCTTGTGTCCTAATCAAACAACATATTTCTAGGTTGAGTTGAACATCCTATGCATACATTAGAATGGTAGGAAAATCAGCTTGCTCACTGATATGCCCCTAGTATTGACTTTCTTTTGACAGCACAGTCAATCACAGGCATACCAGAGCACTGATTTCTTCCCATTGCACAAACAAAACAGGCATCAAGATAACTATCCTAGCAATACATCATTCAACAGTGCACTAGGCTTCATCTGAGCCCTAACTGAAGAACTAGAACATGTTGACAGTAATTAAAAACATGATAAACATAATTAACATTTGAAATTGAAATTAACTGAATTAAGAACTATAATTGAAATTCACAGAACATGGATAATTGAGGGCACTGGCTAGTCCAGGCCTCTGAGGTGGTGCTCTGTCTAATCCAGGCATACCCATTACACACACCACAGTCCCCTTTTTATACCCAGACACCCAAATTAGGGTTTACAAAAAAAATTCCCCCAAATCCCCAAATTGAACAGTGACAAAATTAGGGTTTCTCACCTAATTCGACTAATTTAATCATACCCATGTTGCCACTGTTCTTCCTCATGCTCTCCCTAGCAGTAATTAGGGTTTTCTCAAACAAACCCTAAATGGACAGAAAAATTAGGGTTAGGGATTTTTCTTACCAAACCTGCGATTTGACGCTTTCCTCTTCAACCCATTCCTCTCCTCGTTCACCAGCTCCATTCCCATGCCTTCAATTGCTTTTCTAGCTTCACTAATTCGTCAACCACTCACCTAGGGTTTCGGCAGGGGAGAAATTGACGAATTAGGGGGCTATAAAGATGGGTAATAGCTGTAGGAAGGTAGGGGTGATGATGGTGGAGGTGTGGTGGTGGTAGAGGAGTTGGTGGCGGTGGCAGTGGAGTGGGTAGTGGTGATGATGGAGAAGGTGGTTCTGTTGCAGAGAGGGGGGGGAAGAGAAGAAGTCG
Source organism: Papaver somniferum (assembly GCF_003573695.1). Classification (NCBI taxonomy): domain Eukaryota; kingdom Viridiplantae; phylum Streptophyta; class Magnoliopsida; order Ranunculales; family Papaveraceae; genus Papaver; species Papaver somniferum. Next base: position 1,320,121 of record NW_020623156.1, read on the forward strand.
ATGGAGAAGACGGAGGGGGCGTTTGGTTAGGGTATAGGTATAGGGTACTAGTGTGTTGAGCGGTTTCATCAAGTCTCGATGATTCGCAAAGATGAGCCGTGGGATGCGGAAATGATAGATTGATCTAACGGATACAAGTGAAGAGACTGGTATCGACCGTCGGATTTCTGATACAACGAAACTGACGGCTCAAGATGGAGTTAGGTGCTGTAGTGTTAGACAGGAGATTCAGACTTTGATGTACTGGCGATACTGCGACCGTAGGATGCTGAGATGATCCAATCTGACGGCTAGAAAGGGAAACGGGTATGGATATATGAAATGGATTTGGGTGAGGGTTTTGGGCCTTGGGTATGCCAAGCCCATATCTTTTTAAGAACAATTCTTCCTCTTCGAGCCCACTTCTAGCCTTTTGGTCTTGTGCACAACATTCTTCGCGGCTTCCTTGTGTAATTCCTCCCGGCTTTTCACTACTTTTCTGCTCTTTTCGTTCCGCAATTCATCCAAACTTTATTTACAACCTAAAAATGCAAAATTAATTAATAAAAATATTTATTCTTGAAAACAATGAAAATACAGAATATGGGATAAAATGTAGAATTAATGTACAAAAGATGAGTTAAATGCCAACAAAAATATATAGAAATATGCACTTTTTAGCACTCATCACATGACTCAGAATCTGTTCGTTTGGGCACACGGGGACTGCATTATAAAATGTCGATATCTTTTCTATCGACCGCGTCTTTATTACATATCTGTTCGTTTGCTAATAATATCTTGCACTTACTAGGATGCAAACGGGAAACCCATTTTTGACATATAATAATCTTATCAGATTATTACTGAAACGCGATAAACATTGATTTGAATGATAGTCCCGGGGACTCGGGAGCACGGATATAAACCGCTGTATATGGGTGAAAATCGTTTCTGCTGATTTTGGTAATTTCGGTAGTTGAGTGAGAAATAGATCTAAATCCTAAACAAATGTACTGCACGGGAGTACTTTCAATTTGAGAGATCAATCTATACGAATCTGGACTAAACCAAGAAATGGTCGCTCCGTATTTGCTTCGGCCACAAAGAGGAGGAGAAGGGCTGGTTTAGGGAGGGAAGCGAAGAGAGTGTTGAGACCAGAGCAGTTCTGGAAGAGTAGTACTTGACTTGTATCACAAGGTGAAAGCTTTGAGAAAGCTAGCAAAGTTTCCTTTCTGAGTATTGTATTTCACCCTGACCAAAAACTTGTGTTTTGGTGGAAATAGGTAACACCTATTTATACAAGTCTAAGTGAAACGTACTATGGCCTCGTAAGAAAAGAAACGGATGAGTTAAATGGGAAGAGGTGGTAACGCCTGGTATGGATGGAATTTGATGGAATTGATATTCCATAATGAAAGAGTGTTTCACCATTACTTCCTGCATTTACTAACCGTTTTGTTCTTAATACACCATCTTGAAACGGGGATTTGTGTATGCCGCACGCTGTAAACCGCCAAACCAAAACCCTAAAGAGTATCCCCCAGTTTGTGACATGTATTGATGTCTCGAGTGTTTTTGTTGAAAACATGTAGTGTGTCGCTGGAATTTGATAGGCTGAGCCTGAGAGACGTGCCGACTCAGTGGCGACCTTCGGCGGTCGAGTTTTTGCATCTTAAGAGGAATCACGGCCTTTGATGTAGGCGCGGAATGCCAAAGTGCAAGGGTTGCATGGCATGCCAATGGCATACGTGGCATTCCTTGGCCTTGGTCTGCACGGCTTGGCATGCCCTAAGTTGCAAGAGTTGCTTGGCATGTGCCAATGGCGCGTGTGGCGGCTTTGGCCTTGGTTTGCACGGCTTGGCATGCCCTAAGTTGCAAGAGTTGTTTGGCATGCGCCAATGGCACGTGTGGCGTCCTTGTCCTTAGGTTTGCACGGATTGGCATGCCCTAAGTTGCAAGAGTTGCTTGGCATGTGTAAATGGCGCGTGTGGCGGCCTTGGCCTTAGCTTTGCACGGCTTGGCATGACCTAAGTTGCAAGAGTTGCTTGACATGTACCAATGTCGCGTGTGGCGGCTTTGGCATGCCCTAAGTTGCAAGAGTTGCTTGGCATGTGTCAATGGCGCGTGCGGCGATGATTGTGCGTTTGGGATCTTAGCATGGTTTCTATATATAGCGTAATGATTGTGCATCTCGGTTTTGGCATGGTTGCCGTGAAGCGCAATGATTGTGCAGCTCGGTTTTGGCATGGTTGTCATATATAGCGCAATGATTGCACGATGCGTGCAATTGCTATGTATTGCGTGATGGTTGCACGGAACGTGCATTCTGGCATGCTTGCCATGCTTTTGCGCAGTGATTGCGCGGTATGTGTGAGTGGCATGATTGCTATGCTTCTGCGCAATGATTGCACGATACGTGCAATTTCTATGTATTGCGTGATGATTGCACGGTACATGAATTTGGCATGTTTGCCATGCTTTTGCACAATGGTTGTGCGGTATGTGTAGACTTAGGTTTTGTGTGTCGAAACCCTAATTTAGTATTTGAAAAAGGGTACCCTGGTAATTTTTACATAAGCGCGTTAAATGCTCTAATAAATGTGCTAGTGTCACCGGTAACGCCATGCTATACGTGAGGTTTTACTGTTTCACCCCTTGTCTAAAAACAACCATCAACATTAAGTCCCCTGCTTAGCTTGGAACAAGGGCCTTGTTGCGAGGTAAGCATAAGATGTTGACAGACGAGGATATAATTGAGATAGTAAGTCGTGAAAGAGGGCTAAGGAGACTTTTCTGACCTTTTTCGAGATGTAAGGAGAATTCGCGATCCTTGCATTTGGTAGCTTTGCACAAATCCTAGCATGACCAAGTATCTTTGGGGCTAGGTTTTGGAACGCAAGCGGAGCTGCTAGCATAGACTTGGTGTAAAAGGGACTTGTCAGCATCAATGAGCTCAGAATGGGTGCAGGACGTCTGGCAGAGCATGGCGTTGGCAAGGAGGGTATGGCCAACGCGGATTGGCCCTGGAAAGAGGGCGCTGGTACGAAAAGGCATGATAGGGACGGTGTTGGTAAGGGAAAACGCGCGTGTTTTGGGAGCGGCAAGACTTGTTCATCTGGGCCCGATTTCCTTTCTTCATGCACGACTTTAATCAGGGCATTCTTTCCTCATTCAAAATCTGGAAGCGTTACACCCGTTACTTCTTCTTTTTATGGTTTGCATAATGTATATATACTGCTGGTGAAATTGTGTCGTCTTCCTCTTTCCAGTCGTTTGCAGGTACGGTAAACCCTGTTATTCTCTCTTTATCATGATGGAGCCTCCTGACACTGCCAGGTTTTTGGAGAAATGTCGTGGGGTTGGTGGAGGTTGGTCCCCTTCCCATGAAGAGTTATTGGACAGGATCGGATCTATGTTTTGCAAAATCAGAGCAATCATCCGGGATATTCCTTCCGTATACCCATGTGAGGTACAGGAGAACGCCCAGACGTCTGTGGATTTTGATATGGGTGAGTCAGGAGGTCTTCTTCAAAAGGCTTCTGAGAAAGTTTCTGGGACGTACGTCGAAATTTTTGCTAGTGATGATGGGGAAATCATGGTGGCGCATATCAGATCAACTGCTGGAGCGGAATCCAGGAAGGGATGGGACATCATTGCTGCTGAGGCGGTGTCTAGGTGGGACGTGGAGGCTGTTGCTGTTGACACGCCTTACTTGTGGAACCTTTGCTGCCCGAAGGATTGCTGGGGAAAGTGTCTAAAAAAGACATGATAGGGGTGCCAGGGATTCGAATATCTGCCGGCGAATAGCTTTCTTCCTTTTACTGCTTCTTCTCGTTGCCTAGTCGTTTTTGATGTCTTGCAAGTCCCTCCCTCCCCCCCCTTTTTTTTTAACTTACGTTGAACTTGATATTTTCACTGGTCAATGTACCTCTTGTGGCTTCATATTGAATAAAACTCATAAAATGGAGACTTCTACTGGAAAGGGTCTTCTTGGTATGGTTCTGAATTCTGGTTAGGTTTGGAAGGGTAACGTGTTTTTTTTTCTTTTTGCTGAGATTCGGAGATTTTACTGGATGGGAAAGATAAGATTGCTCAATAATAAAAGAACTGATACCCTTCTGGAAAAATGCAAGTGGTGCATCTATCTCGGGGTAATACAATTATAGTGGTGAAAAGGGGAACTGCTGAAAGAAATATTAAAGAGTGGATGTCGGAGAGTGAGGTAGTGTGGCATTTCAGGTACTGAAGGGTTCGAGCCACCGTGAGTGAATCACCATAACTTCCATTTTGTCCGTGTTGATGAGCTTGCAATAAGCGCCTAGAAGGATGTCGGCCACCAGATATGGTTCATCCTTCTTTCCTTCAGGAGGGCTCTTTCGAACCATCATATCTACTGTCATCTTTCCAACTTGAAACGAGGTAGCCCTGACCACCATATCTCCGATTTGGAATGGGTTTGGTTGTTGTGCAATCTCTCGGTTCCTGCTTTCGTCATCTTCGTGGGAAATTTTCATGTCCTTGGAAAAGCGCTTGAAGGGCCCATCATCCCATTCACACCTCTTGACGGTGTCGTGGTCGGTAATCGTGTTGAGTCCCCATGACGGGTTATGATGAAGAACGACTGACTGCATATAGGGTTGTTAAGTCAGACTTACTTGAGTTTGGAGTTCGTGAGCTTGCGCCGGCAGGCTTTCTCCAGGAAATTGAGTCTCGTCAGTAGGTTGTTGACACAACAGTAGGTTGGATGGTTTGTTGGATACTCTTTCGGGCGTTGACATGGGCAGAGGGGATGTCCCTAGTTTTTCCTTGTTGTCGAGTATCCACGGGCGTCCCAAAACCATGTCGTAACTCAAATCTTTGACAATGTGAAACCTTCCATGCATTGCAGCATTTCCCACGCTGGCTTCGAGAGACGTAGCCGGGTGCGTTTAGGTTTCTTCCTTCAAGGTCTTTGATAATTGATGGGGAATGGACAGTCTCTTGCTTTGTTATTCCTGTTGCTTTCAGGGTCTTAAAATTTACAATGTTGAATCCTGAGGCCGCATCGATTAGTGTGTTGTTGAACTCGATGTTCTTCAAATGGACTGTAGTTAGAAGTCCCCAGTTGTGCTTCTCAGTAGCATCATTGGGGAAGACTTGCACCCTTGGTGCGGCTTTTGTAGCAGGAATAAGCCGCTTTCCAGATACTATGTGGTTGAGGGCCGCGAAAATGTCTTGGAATTGTGCCCTGGAGAAATAGAATATTTCGCATACGTGCTGCATCATGGACTGCACAGTTTCATGCACGGAGTCCCCAGAGATTCCGCAATTCCTTACGAGGAGCGGGTCCCTATGTACTCCCTCGTTCCCTAGCCGAAGCTCTCATGTTTCTACCTTTTCCTTGAAAATGTGCTTCAGCTTGTTGCAGTCGCTGGTTGGGTGATGGACGAACCTGTGGTAGTGGCAGTATTTGGGATTTGTCATTACGGCCTCAGTTGGTGGACGTCTGAGAGGAGGCAGTTTGATGACATCATCTTGAACCCACGCTTCTAAGAGTTCGATTACTTCCTCGATTGGAAACGGAAAATCCAGGTCATCCTCTCTTGTTTCATGATGAGATCCGGGAGCCTTGGTCGTAGCTTTCCGCTGCCGCGCTGCCCGTCGTGCCGGGGCCGCGTGTTTAGGGTGCTGATCCGTCATCGAGGCCTTCCTCTTCCCTTTTTCGTCTACCATGCTTACAGAGGAGGGGCTGGTGTTGCATTGCTTGTTAAGGAGGCGCGTGCTTCTCCGGAATTCACGCACATCTTCGCCTATGGATGGTCTGGTTCTTTCTAATAAAGTCGGTGCTGTCGTAGTTGATCGTTTGGCGGCTTCATGAAGTTCGGAGTATCTGGAATCGTAGGTTCTCCAGTAAGGCGCGGTAGATGGGAGTCATGCCATTGATGCATGAATTCAACAATTGTTGTTCGGTCACATTCGGATCGTGGCAGTCCAGTGCTTGGATCCTGAATCTCTTGACGAAATCATTTGGATGTTCGTTACTTTGTTGGAACATCCTCCCTAGATCTAAGAGAGTGACTTATTCAGACACAAATAAGTACTTCCTGTAGAATGACGTAACCATTTCACCCCAATTGCGGATGCTGCCTGGTGTGATACTGTTGTACCACGTATATGCTTTTCTAGTAAGCGATTTCGAAAATTCCTTTAAGCGTAGAACGTGGTTGTACTCATGTTCGCCCAAGGCCTCCAAAAATCGCGAGATATGTTCTCGGGCATTACCGGTTCCATCATATAAAGCGAATTTAGGAGACAAGTATCCTCTTGGGAGGAGGATTCTCTGGATTTCGATTGGGTAAAGAGGTTGGTGCTGATGTGTATCCGTCTCGTCATTTTTGATTCGTCTTTGGAGAAGTCGCTCTAAATCTTCTCGTGTGACAAAGTTGGACGGATGGTTTCTTGCTATTGAGGATCCAACACAAATTTCTTCGCCTGTGTCAGTGTGCTCTGTTGAGGTGCCAGCCCTAGTGTCATTGGGAGTGTCTGTCCTTGACTCTGGTTGGCGTAGTACCCGCAGGGTTGAGGTGCTGGCCTCAGGGTTGTTCGGAGTGTTTGTCCTCGGTTCCGTCTGTCGTAACTCCCGTGGCAGTCATTCCGTTAAGGCTTTGAGAAAAACAAGAAACTCTTTCTGGGTTGAAACCATGTCTGTCTAGGATCTAGCAAGAACTTCTTGTCTTTCCATCATATCAGCGATGGTGATATAAGGTCCGCCTCCTCTGGTTTCTCGCCCTGGTGGTGGAGTAGACGTTGTTCGGGTGGTAGTTGGAGGTGCCTCGCTTGCTGAAGCGTTAGGGGTAGTAGCGGCGGCTCGAGCTATGGTGACTGGTGGTGTAACACTTGAAGGAGTACCTTCTGTACCACTCGGGTTAGCGGATTGCGCAAGAGAATTCAGAATGGAAGCGGCCCTGGCTCTGGTGACAGGTGGTGTAATGCTTAAAGGGGTGTTTTCCGTGTTTCCAAGGTCGGAAAAAGATGTAGCAGTGTCGTTGGAAGAACCATCAGTGCCAGGAGCGATTTCCGTACTGGTGTTTTCGGGGTTTGTTGCGGATCCTCACCTTAGCTCTACCATGCAGAAAGAATAGAACTAGAAAGGCGATGCTGGAGATCGCAAATCAACTTTGCAACTGAGATATTGATCCCCCACTGTGGTCGCCAATTGTTTATGGGTGAAAATCGTTTCTGCTAATTTTGGTAATTTCGGTAGGTGAGTGAGAAATAGATCTAAACCCTAAACAAATGTACTGCACGGGAGTACCTTAGATTCGATAGATCAATCTATGAAAATCTGGCCTAAACCAAGAAATGGTCGTTCCGGATTTGCTTCGGTAACAAAGAGGAGGAGAAGGGCTGGTTTAGGGAGGGAAGAGAAGAGAGTGTTGAGACCATAGCAGTTTTGGAAGAGTAGTACTTGACTTGTATCAGAAAGTGAAATCTTTGAGAAAGCTATCAAAGTTGCCTTTCTGAGTATTGTATTTCTCCCTGACCAAAAATTTGTGTTTTGGTGGAAATAGGTAAGACCTATTTATACAAGTCTAAGTGAAACGTACTCTGGACTCGTAAGAAAAGAAACGGATGAGTTAAATGGGAAGAGGTGGTAACGCCTGGTATTGATGGAATTTGATGGAATTGATATTGCATAATGAAAGAGCGTTTCATCATTACTTCCTGCATTTACTAACCATTTTATTCTTAATACATCATCTTGAAACGGGCATCTGTGTATGCCGCACGCTGTAAACCGCCAAAGAAAAACCCTAAAGAGCATCCCCCAGTTTGTGACATGTATTGATGTCTCGAGTGTTTTCGTGGAAAACATGTAGCATGTCTCTCGTATTTGATAGGCGGACCCTGAGAGACGTGCCGGCTCAGTGGCGACCTTCGACGGTCGAGATTTTGCATCTTAAGAGGAATCGCGGCCTTTGATGTAGGCGTGGCAAGCCTTGGCCTTGGTTTGCACGGCTTGGCATGCCAGGTTGCAAGAGTTGCTTGGCATGTGCCAATGGCGCATGTGGCGGCTTTCGCCTTGGTTTTCACGGCTTGGCATGCCAGGTTCCAAGAGTTGCTTGGCAGGTGGCAATGGCGCGTGTGGCGGCTTTGGCCTTGGTTTGCACGGCTTGGCATGCCAGGTTGCAAGAGTTGCTTGGCATGTTCCAATGGCGCGTGTGGCGGCTTTGGCCTTCGTTTGCACGGCTTGGCATGCCAGGTTGCAAGAGTTGCTTGGCATGTGCCAATGGCGCGTGTGGCGGCTTTGGCCTTAGGTTTTCACGGCTTGGCATGCCCTAAATTGCAAGAGTTTCTTTGCATGTGCCAATGGTGATGTGGAGGTTTTGGCCTTGGTTTGCACGGCTTGGCATGCCCTAAGTTGCAAGAGTTGCTTGGCATGTGCCAATTACGAGTGTGGCGGACTTGGCCTTAGGTTTGCACGGCTTGGAATGCCCTAAGTTGCAAGAGTTACTTGGCATGTGCCAATGGCGCGTGTGGAGGCCTTGGCCTTAGGTTTGCACGGCTTGGCATGCCCGAAGTTACAAGAGTTGCTTGGCATGTGCCAATGGCGCATGTGGCGGCTTTGGCCTTAGGTTTGCATGGCTTGTCATGCCCTAAGTTGCAAGAGTTGCTTGGCATGTGCTAATGACGCGTGTGGCGATGATTGTGCGTTTGGGATCTTGGCATGGTTGCTATATATAGCGCAATGATTGTGCGTCTCGGTTTTGGCATGGTTGCCGTGAAGCGCAATGATTGTGCGGCTCGGTTTTGGCATGGTTGCCATATATAGCGTTATGATGGCACGGTGCGTGCAATTGCTATGTATTGCTTGATGATTCCACGGTACATGCATTTGGCATGTTTGCCATGCTTTTGCACAATGGTTGTGCGGTATGTGTAGACTTATGATTTTGTGTGTCGAAACCCTAATATAGTATTTGAAAAAGGTTACCCTGGTAATTTTTACATAAGCACGTTAAATGCTCTAATAAATGTGGTAGTGTCACCGGTGACGTTATGCTATACGTGAGGTTTTACGGGTTTACCCCTTGTCTAAAAACCACCATCAACAACCGATTATCGTGTTTTTACCAACTTGCATAGATCATATTAATAAGTTTCACTGTGAAAGGACGCCTCATCTTCTTTGAGCCGGGCAAGGGAGGCAACAAACCGCATCTTCTAATAACCTTCTGAGGAGATTCGTCATCAGGAGGAAGCTCCCAACTCCTCTTTATCCTCCCCTTTCTCCGGAGCCTTCGACCTTAACTTCGTCCAAAATTTGGAAGTTTTTCGAATTTTCCTTAGCTAGAATCGAATGATATCGAAGATCCCTATCGCTCTTGTCCTTAGCTTTGAAGATACAAGACTAAGGATAACAGATGTTTCCATGAATAGGCAAACCATTAAGCGCGACCACGCCTTCCAGCACTGAAGTAGCCTCCCCCCAAGAAAATAAAACACGTAAGGATGCATCATCCAACGAGAAAATAAACACACCAAACTGTCATGATCTCAGCGGACAGTTCTATACCGAGAGGATGCTATGACGTCATGTATTCCCCAATAGCGGATTATTTTCCCCATGACCGGGGTTGGAGTATATGTAATCCACCCAAGATTCCCAAGCGGATGGAGATTCAGCGGAAGAGCAAAGTGTGATTGTCAGAAAAACATAGTTTCCCTGTGAGCTACCAGGCGAGGTACCTCCTCTAAGGCGGTTATCAGAGACATATCCGCCTGAGGATAGATAAACCAACCATCAAATGAGGATGGAGTTAACATGTGAGGGTTCAACATGCGCGGATGTGTTCGTCAGAAAATTCCATCAGTTGCATCCGCTAATTGACGAATCAACATGTGACTGTTGACTTGGCTTACGACCAGTCAACAGTCAGGGGACTAACATTGATACATGAAAATAATTATCCTTAGAAAAGGAGTCCCCTTAACCTATTAGGGATTCCTTCTAGGATAGAGAGACTTGGGGACTAGACCTAGCCCACTAGGTTGGGATAGCTCTAGCCCATAAAAGAGCATGTTAGTCTAGTTGGGCTTTGGTCTTAGGAAGAAACAAAACCTTTTAGGAATTACTAATAACTTAAAGGAAAGGAAATGGTAGTTTCGTAATATATTGAACTTATAGGTGTTTATCCATAAGAGGAGGAGGAAGGATTATTATAAAAGGGGAGAAAGGATATTTAGGAATTCATTCATAACTCATCCATTCTCTCTCTTCACCTCTAAAGGGGTGGATTTGCCGTGGCTTGGACTTGCTTCTCCTTCCCACTTTTCACCAATCAACATTGACTGTCTGCATGAACAACATAAGATGTCCTCAAAATACCTTGACTTCATAGGAACCGTCGAAACTTGCGGAATCTAAAAAAGGTGGTTGTGGGGCCCTCGGAACTCTTCGTCTGCTAAATCGAATGTTACAAGTTTCGATTCCAAGGCGTCCCCTTCCATGAAGTGAATGACTCCATCTCCTGCGACTCCAGGTGAGCACAGTGCGTGGGTGGTTTTTCAGACGTTGCTCCAACCACCACCACCAGATCCAAGTGTATAAACCTGGACCCAACCACGGGTTAGATAGGTTCCATAGTCCCCGGGGAACTTGCCAGGGTAGTGGATTCGAACAACCTTATACTCGTTTTTTTTGGGAAGGTAACCAAATCCACTCATTATATAACCAGCTTCAGCAGATAATTTTGGAAGATTAACGTATTCCCCGGTGAAAGGACTGCATATGTAAACAGGATCATTAATAAGAAATAAATCATTAAAATCATCGTCATGAGGTTGTGGTAAAGAGAGACAGACCAAACCATTGCACGAACCAACCATGACAGGCGCATGGTCTTCCCACATTTGAATAGGAGGAAGATTGATCTTAGGAAGCGTCGTGAATGAGAATGGATCACCTTGATCACTTTCTGCAATATCATCGTAATGTCCATAATAGAGTTGGACAGATCTTTCTTGGTCACTCCTCCACTCGTCCGCAATTGCAAAAAGAAGACCTGCCTTGACCTTGTAGTGAGAAAAGAGGCTCCGCCATGTTTTGCAAACCAATTTAGAATTCAAGACGGACTCTGGAGGAATGTGGCGTAGGATTTTGTATGTGATATCTAAGGGAAGACTCTCCATTGAATGACAAAGCGGAAAATATAGAGCGTAGACTAATACCTTGATAATAAACATATTTATAGGCCTAAACCTTCAATAAATAAACACTTTCCTTATTGAGAACGACTCCTATTTTACCTTCCTCACAATTTGATTCTCAAGTTCGATGCCCCTACTTGGTTTTGGTTTCTTACTTTGTGTCTCTGTCACTAATCTGTTAAAATTTTAATTTTTAATCGTTTTGTCTGTGTCATAAAAAATAAGTTAACGGAAAATAAGAAAAAAAAAATTGATCACAATGAATCTCACAAAATAATAAGTTGGCTATTGACATGCATATCAAGATTAGCCCGATGTTTCATAACACTTAATTTCTTATGTACTTTCAGGAACAAGCTGGATAAAAACTCCCACGGTCCCACCAGAAAAAAGTTTCTGAATGTCAGCACGACAACACATGTGTCAACTAACTACCTACCTTTCTTTCTAAAGCGGGACGTTGATGGCCTTCAACCTGTCTAAAGAAACCTCCCTGCAAGAAAGAAGAAAGCCCAACAGAATAAGAAAGGGTCCAAAATATGAGAGAAAAAGATCATAAGAACGACTGAATTCAAAACAATGTATCACAAAAATCTCAAGACTCATGGTTATGCTTCTAACTTTAGACAGTAAAGAAGGTGAAACGTAACAACTATATCAGAAGGTCAGACAAAGACATCTTAACCACCATGTACGGAAAGGAACCCTAGTCCAGTCACCCCGGATTTCTAACTCCACTGTATTGATAGCTGGTGCTTATTTATTCAACATCTACCAGTTCAGTTTCACTCTCCAATCCGGACATGTACAGAAATCTAATGATAAACTTGCTAAGCAGGAATGCTAAAAGTAACAAATGAAATGGTACAACTAATAATAGATGTAATGATGCTTCAAGAAGCTATTTGAGAATATTAACTTTCCCTCCAGCAGCATCAAAATGAATAGCACGTCTACCATCTTCGTTTTTAGTATTCTCAACGATTGCTGGTATTCCATCTCCAAGTACATGATCTAGTGCTGCTGCAAATTCTGATACCAAATACAAGATCATCAAAAACCCATGAAACCCTTTAAAAAAATCCAAAAAAAAAAAAAATGAAGAAAATGAGTAGTAACTTTACTTTTGAGTCGTTTGAGTTTCCCAACATGAGCAGCATTGAGAAAGACGGTAACTGTAAACAAGAAGAAGCAAACGGATTAAATACTCAACAAAAAAGAAGAGGTGATAGGAATGAAGAGAAGAGACTAAAACAAAACTAGGGTTTGGCACGGACTTGCTGCTGGAATTTGCTCCATCAGTACTGATGAGGAAGGGCTTAAAGTGCGAAGAAGAATAAGAAAGAGGGTTTTAACAAAAGGCGCGCTTTGACAAAGTGAAGCGGTTAGTGTTGGGTCTAATCACGTCACGTCTTGCCATGCCGACGTCTTACGTTGGGTCCCACTCCACTGGGTAGGCCCAACCTCGTCCCAGCACCGCAGAAATCCTTTCACAATCTTGGCCAAAAACACTGCACCGGTCAATACTTTGGCTACTCGTCTTGGGTTGACAAATGTGTGAGTGTTCTTTTTGTTAACTTATAAGCAATACAGTTCTGAGTAGAAAACTTATCGTCCTCCTGATTTCAACTGGATTCTTTGTTCACCATAACTGGTAGCGCCATTGCTTTTTAAATATGTGGAATGGAGGAATGAGATTTTATGGGTTTTACTCTCCATGTTACCCGCTCACCATAATAAGTAGCCATTACTCGCCATTGTTTTACATTTTTTTTTCTTTTGATTAAATCCGCAATTAATCCGCATCCGGTACGTATCATCCGTTGATCCGCGGATGATAAATCCACGGGTGATTGGGCCGGACACGGTTTGATTTTTCAAATACGCAACTTTAACGGATTGGACACGGGTAACCCCTAATCCGCATCCGTCCGTCCGTTGCACACCCCTAATCTTGGTGGGTATTCCATATAGTATGTTTGTTTAGCATGCATAACATGCATATTTATTTCTGATCAACCTATCATATTTTAACTCTTTTCGCGAGTTGTAATTTTCACTCGTAAATAAATTGTCCTGAACAAAACAATGGTCATTCCAGTCTTGCGTCATTCACAAAACAAGGAAAAGGGTTGCTTTTAGAAAGAGAAGCAAAGGAAGTATTGAAATCAGAGAACTCACAACTTATTTATGATTGTATAAATTATTTCTTTTTAATCATAATGATTGTATAAATATTACAAGGTCACTATGGCGAACCGTAGACGTCTGAGTTCAAGAATCGTTGAACGACTAGCTCCCTGACTTATTTATTTAAATATGTTTAATATTGCTATGACTCTCCTAAACACAATGTGTCCTTTATATTAAAATAAACTGTAAAATTACTGGTGTCCTCTTCATATTAGAACTAATGGATTTTGAAAAATTCGAGTTTCTGTATCTTACTCTTCTGTTTTCTGACTGTCTCTCTAAATATCGTTTCGGAGCCGTTTGGAGGTAATCATCGTTTTCATTCATCTGATTAAAGCGAACCATATTAATCGATGGTAACATATGTTTGATTAATATTTCTTGCTAGAATAACTTTTTGAATTGAATTTGATGTTCAAAGAGAAATTTAGTTTTCTTTTCTTCTTTTTTTACCAAATCAGGGGTTTTCCTATATTTGGATGTTTGCTATAATTTATGTCAATTTGGGATTATCAGCTTGAATGCAGCTAATTGACTTGTTCTAGTTTGTAACTGTAAAATTAGGGTTCTAACATGCTATGAGTTTTTTCCCCCAAATCTGTTTTTAATGTCAAGTGTGAACACGTAAATCACGAAGGCATCTATATGTTCACAAACAATGTTCGCACTCTAAGTACCGTCTCAGACTGATAATATGATTGCATTGATTCCTTGTCTCAAAACCCTCGGGTTTATCATAGCCTCATCTAATAACATTGCGAGGGGCGTTTACGCAGGAGAAGATAAAGAAAACGAAGTATAAAAGTAAAACTCAAGGAGCGTTAGGCGAATATAAAGTGCTGAAATGTAAATAAGACAGGGATTTACGTGGTTCAGCACTAAGGCCTACATCCACGGGGTTGTTGTTTCACTATATACTTGATGGTTACAGGGATAGTCGAGCGACTTTGGAGTTTACATAGGTCTGTATATTGTAAAGGACTAACTTACACTCACAATCTTTCTCTCTCCTTCTCTCCCTGATTTTTCCGATCCCCTCACTCTTGGTGGAGAGGGGGTATTTATAGGGTTAGAGTGTGGGACCCATCTCTGAGGGCCGTTGGAACCTTATCTTCTTGTGTTTTGTGTCCATCACGCGGAGGTCTTCGTTCATTACTTGATCACGCAGAGCCATCCTCGTTCGTTCCACGGGTTGATCGACACGTATACTGCTCAGAGTGTTTAATGCGGGTAGTTGAGGCGCCTGCTCGTGTCAGACAAGTGTCTTTTGCCCTTGTCACGTCCATGTCAGTTAACTTTCTCTTCACCGTTGATCTTAGCTTCTTTTGGGGATAAAGTAACTCTTCGGGAGTTATTTGGTGCTCCGCAGTACATCGTGTTCTCGGTGCATGTTTTAACTTCTGCCCTTAGATTTGTTCGGGCAAAGATCCTACGTCGCCGGGATAGGCTTCTTGGCTATGGGCGTGTGTCATCGTGTTTTGATGACTTTGCCTGCATGCTCTCCACTATCTTCCTATATACACGTGTTCGATGATGAAATATGTACACACAATTTGCCCCTTTTATTCGGGATTGAATGTTTAGTGGGAGCATTGAAGAAAAAAGACGTTACATATTCTTTCTCTCTCCTAATAACTTCTCCTAAATACTTGGGCATGTTTTTTATTCGTGCATTAACTGCTCATTTAATGGGCACATTTCCCATTCCTCCATTAATTTCCTTCTCTTTCTTTCGAGTATATTAAGGAGAGAAGAAGAATTAATTTCATTCTCCTTGAAAATTAATTTCATTCTCCCTAAAAATTAATTTCATTCTCCCTGTCAGTCTTCATTCTTTGTTCTTCAACCATTAAATTCTATCTGCCTTAGCATTAATCACGCTCGCTTCTTCTTTGTTTCTGATTTGTTGTCCTCTTCCTGCTGCTGTTTGTGGTGGTAAGGTTTCTTTTCTTTGTTCCTGTTGTTTTAAGCTGTGTTGATTGTAAATTTTCTGTTGTTGATCGTATCGTAGCCTCCTATTTCTGCTGCTGTCGTCCCTTGTTTGTGATGAAAAACCTGTTTTAATGCTTGTATGATAGTTTTCCCCTGTTCTTCGTCTCAAATCGAGGAGGCCATTGTTTTACTTGTATTGATTGGACTTTTGAGTTTAGGGTTTTAGGGTTTTGGGGAATTTCAAGCATGTATGCAAGTTTTAGGGTTTCTGTGCTATGTTGAGATGAACTGCTATTTATGTGGTTTTTTGATCTTTGGTGATGTCCTTGTGTTTGTTTCTAACTTTTTTATGTTGTACCTCTTCGCAGCCATGTCTGACCGTCCGCGGCTTCCTTATCAAACTCCGAGTTCTAGTCTACCGAGATCACCTCCGCGCAGAGAGTCTCAAATGGATCTCCGTGGTATTAGAGTTTCTCCTTCTGGGGCGAAGGCCTCTCCTCCTAGGAAAGAGGGTCCCTCAAAAAATCCTTCCGGGTCTCGAAACGCTACCGATCGTGCGGTTTCTCGTCCTCGTGATGATGTTAGGTGTACGCAGACACCTCCTCGTGCCGTCGCCTTTGATGTTCCTCCTCTGCGTTCTGTGGTGCCCGTGAAGCACCCTCTGCCTCCACCTCCAATACTTTCTTTCAAAGGGAAGAACACCAAAGGTGGTGTCCCGAGAGCTGAATCTTCTAAGAATCCTTCTTTGAAAAGAAGAGCTTCCGAGGCTTTTATTGGTTCATCCGATCCCGCGGAAGAGGATGAGGCTGCCCCGGTGATACGCAGCGTTTCGGTCAGCAAGAAGAAAGTTACGTTCAAGCATATTGACCTTGAAGTCTTCAAGGAAAAGCATGAGCTTCAAGCCTTCGAGGTTCGTTTCTATGCCCCTGAGGATGATATTACTTATGAGCTCATCTCGAAGTATCAGTTTGATGAGTTTCACTTGTTGACTACGGTTGGAGCCTTCGAGGCGGGTCTTATGCTGCCGTTGTACAAGTCTGGTGACTCCTTTTATTACGATGTGCTTGCTGGTCGTGAAGGCTCTTCCACCAATACTCACAGTCGTTCTGTGTCGCAATTATCGGGGAATTATCTCCGTGCACTGAGGGAGTGTTATCTGCGGAGTAAGGGGGAGACGACGATGACGTGTTACGTTCCAAATCCCGCGGAGAGGGAATGGTATACTCCTGAAAACTTCAACAACTCCTTCGGTGATTACGTCAATAGTAGGAACCGTAAACCGTGGAGTGTTAGCCTTCGGAATCTCGCTGCTCCTCGGGGCGAAATTCGTCTGTTAAGTGAGGTGAGCGATGCCAAACTGAAGTATGTTCCAGGCACCGAGGGGTCTAGTCAGCGGAAACTTTTTCCGGCACGTGAGAGGATCAAGCGTGACCATGATTATGAGTGGCACGCTACTGTTATTGAAATTGTTGGTCCTTGGGCGTACGGTTGGATTCCCGGTCCGCGCGGTTGGCGTCCTTCTGAGAGTAGCAGTCCACGTGAATCTCCTACTGCTCGTTATGGAGATTTCTGTCCCTGGTGTTTAAATTTCGAAGGCATGAACTTTCCTTATGCCCTCGACGTCGTTGAAGGAGACGAGGAGGAAGGTTCTGGTGCTATACTTCCACCGAAGAGTGCCACTACTGCCAAGGTATGCAGATTCTGGCCGCGCCTCTCCTCCTTTTAAAAATAAAACTGTTCGAGGAAATAAAATAACTCTTTTTGTGGAACGTGTTGGTTTGCAGGTGTCGAAGAAGAAAAAGATTGGGCCGAAGCAGTCTTCTACCATTGTGACGGGTGAGGCTGAGGTTCATGAAGAAGTTACCAGTCCGGTAAACGAAGAGTTTGCCAAGGATGAGGAGATTTATGATGGGTAAGAACGCACTGATACTTCCCCTCTCAATGTCGAGGAGGAGATTTGTGCGGGTTGTGATGGTGATGAGGGGAGAAATAATGCCGCGGTAGCTGACGGCAGTGTTATCGCTGATATGTCTGTTCCTGCTGGTGATGCTGCGGAAACTCTCCCCACCATTTCTCAAGAGTTCTCTTTTGACAGGATTTATTCCGCAGGGGAACTCTTTGACGATGCTCTCGATTTTCCTGAAGACTTCTCTCTGCTTTCCCCCAATGATGATTGGGATGTGCTCGGGGGTTCTGGTAAGGAAGACGCTGTTGTTCAGGATGGGGGCGCGGATGATCATGATGCGCATGTTGATGCCGAAACTTGTGTTGATGGGGCAATATCAGCAAAGCGGAAGTCCGTGGTTGACTCGCCTTCCCAGGATTTCCCTCATTCGCTGACGTTTGAGGGTGAGGACGCCATAATGGATTGGCTCAAGAAAAAGGGTATGCTTTTTGTCCCTCATCCTGCCCCGGTGGTTGCTGGTGAAAAGGATTCTGATGCGTATGCCCGTCGGATGATGGAACTATCTTCCAAGGCGCGGGTATCTGAGATGTGGGGGAAAAGCTTGAGTGTTCCCGAAGCTACCCTCGTATCGGAGCCTCCTACTTCTGTCGCGGATGTGATGGCCATAGCCGATGGGTACCAATATGATTTTCCTCAGCAGCGTGTCTTGGAGGTAAGTCTTCGTACATATCTCTTCGTGACGATTGAATCCTTCGGTGTAATAATGTTTGTCGTTTTTATGTGTAGATGATGAGGAGTGAGCATTGTAACCATGTGCTGTATCAGTTCTTTAAAGCGAAATCTTTGAAGCTGGAGGCTAAGCTTCGTCACAGAGAAAAGGAATTATCTGCGGCTGAGGTGGAAATAGAAGAACTGGAGAAAAGCCTTAAAGAGAAAGAAAGGCTGGGTGAAGCGGAGGCTGGTCTTCGTTCAGAGCTTGCTGCCGTTCGCGCTGAGTTAGAGCAAACTCGCGGCCAAGTTTCAGCTTTCACAGGTTTGGTTCTTCTTCCTCTTTTACCCTCGCAGTGCGTCGTAATTCCTCTATATTACTTAGTTGTTCTGTCTGAGTCTCCGCACCCTATCTCCAGTGGGTGGCGTCCCCGAGCTGATATGGCTTCAAAACGAAAGGGCACGGCAAAAATCTCGTATCAAAGAGCTGGTCGAGAAAATTAAGAGCGAAGCCAAAAAGTGGGACGCTCGGGCTGAGGGATGGCGCACAAGGCATGTTCAAATGGTTGATATGCAGAATCTGTATAACCATGACCGTACTTTGTTCAATGGTACACTGTTGTGGACACGTGAGAATCTGCGGGAATCCCGTGAGCATACTTCATTGTTGGAGTCTAGGATACATCTTCTGGAAGAGGAATTACGAAAGGCTCGCTCCCTTACTTTTCCGGGAGTTAAGGAGAGCATGCTGTGTCTTACCAGACAAAGGGACGATGCCCGAGCCGAAGTTGGGGCTCTAAGCAAGGCCCTTGCTGCGTCTCGCGCTGAAATATCTCGCCAGGCTGAGTCTGAGAGAAATCTTGAAGTATGTATGTACAGACTTAGCAAAGGGGTATCAGAGATAAACAACGAAGTCAACCACCTTCGTCACATGGATTCGATGAAGCAGGTAGAATTAGATGCCAGTCAATTTACTCTCACCAACCTTCAACTAGATTTATAAGAAATTATCCGCGGAATATGACCATCTTGATGAAGCGCGAGATGCGGTTGTTAATGAGTATGAAGAGGCTTCGGCTTGTGTCGAAGGTATAACACTATTTCATCGAGTGTGATTGTGTCTTTTCTGTGCTAACTCCCTGGTGTTTTCTTTTTCAGAGCTCGAGGGACAACTCCGCGTTGCAAATGAAAAATTTGAAAAGGCTCAATCTTCCTTAGCGCAGCAGGAAGAACAGACTAATCATTTTAAGAGTTTGGCAACATCCCGCGAGGAGGCCGTTGGTGCTGCTTCTAAAGAAGTGAATCGTTTATCTTCGTTGTTATCCCATGCCCAACAGCGGACGACAGTTATTATGCATAAGGCTCGGTGTCAATTGGCTGAGGAGACAAACAAGATGCTGGAGAATATTGAGCTTGGCCTTAAGGCCGAGCATGGTCTTAGAGCTATCCGCGTCGTCCAATACCTGCTTCCTTGCCTGGCTCCTCGGGACCCTCATCTGGTGGGAGCGTCCCTTCAACTCTTCGGAACAACCCTGCTGATGGGGCGGCATCATCTAAGTAGAGACCGCGACATCATTATCCTTCCGCTAGTATTTTGCTAGTCTTTTGTAAAAAGAATATTTTTGATGTGTATTCCTTGTATTGGCCTTGCCGCTTTTTGTAACCAACCTTTATGAAATGGATCATTTTTTTGATATATCTGCAATATCAGTTTGTTGTTTATTTTAAGCATTGTGATGAAGGATGCTAAAAACAAAAGAAGAGTTTTTTAAGTGTTTGGGTGCGATACCGAAGGGAGGTACCTTCGTGATCGTCTTGAGACCTGTCACCCCGCTGGCGAAGACTTGGCCAGAGGATTCCCAGACGGTGGGGGCCGAGGCAACGTTCTAGGATATGGGGTTAAAATATTTACATACACCCATTCCGTCGACCCGTTTCCTTAAGATTGGTTGGGTATCTCTTTCTGCTGGGTGCCTTCCCCCTGGTCTTACACTTATGGACACTGATGGGGGATCCCTAAGAGATTGTAGATTAACTACTTTCCCCAATATCGTTGATAGGTTTTCTTTACTTGAATTTTAGAAAGCTTGTTTGATTGATAGGTTTAGGCCTGCAATTCCTCGTCCAGAGATAGAAACATGTAGAGCGGTCACGCTGCCTTCTTCTTCTGGTCTTCTTCACGCAGATGCAAAGATGCGTTGCTCCTATAGGTAATATAGTTTAAGCCACTTAGCATTACAAGGATGCCGGAGAACCTCGCCTTTCATATTGCGAAGGTAGTAGGAACCGTTTCCCGCAATGTCGTGTATTATAAAAGGTCCTCCCCACGTAGGTGCTAATTTTCCCCATATATTTTCTCGTTGATACTGTGGGATTGTTCTCAACACATACTTCCCCTCTACAAAATTTCTAAGCTTTACCTTTTTGTTGTACTCCCTTGCTAGTCTTCGTTGATAATTTTCCATATTCTGCAATGCTGCTTCCCTTCTTCCTTCTAGATTGTCCAATCTCTCTAACATCATGTCTGTTGTGAGATTTTTCTCCCATGCTTCGGTATTTGTGGTTGGCATGAGGATCTCTGTTGGGATGACTACTTCAGCTCCATAAGTGAGGAGAAACGGGGATTCCCCAGTGGCAGATCTTCTTGTTGTTCTGTATGCCCATAACACATTATGCAACTGTTCAAACCATCGCCCCTTATGTTCGTCTAATTGTTTTTTGAGGATAAGGGAGAGGGTCTTGTTAGTGGCTTCCGCCTGTCCATTGCTTTAAGGGTATATGGGGGTGGATTTGTTCTTCCATATCTTGAAAGTATCGAAGAGCATGTCTATGTTTTCCCCCTGTAATTGCTTACCATTATCGGACACGATTTCTGCTGGTATGCCGAACCTGCAAATGATGTTCTGGAATATGAAAGTAAACACATCCACGTCTCTGATCCTGGCTAAGGCTTTAGCTTCTACCCATTTACTGAAGTAGTCCGTGGCTACTACCAAAAATCGTCTTTTCCCTGACCCTTCGACGAAAGGCCCGAAGATATCTATGCCCCATTTTGCAAATGGCCACGGGCTATCTACAAAATCGTTATGGATGTCTTCTCCTACCTGGTCTTCGATATTTTCTTCCACTGTATCTTGATTGGTAGCGAAGGAGAATTGAGATGCAATCGAAGGCTCGTATACCCTTGTTATTTTAATAGCTTCGACGCTTTTATCCTTTAGCATGGATGATATATATGTTAGGGCATCCGCGTGCCTGAGATCCATTCTGCATAAGTGCTGGAACTTGATGTTCGGAATTTGTGATGCCAATGTTTGGACCAAGGCCATGTAAGCTGAGAGGGTGTCATCGTACACATTGTACTCGAGCCCTATTTGCCGTATGACAAGCTACGAATCACTTGTCAGTCTTACATCGGTTACCCCCATTTCTATTATTACACGGAGGGCATGTACGACTGCCTCGTATTCGACGATGTTGTTGGTATGCTCTTTGAATTCTAACCTGAGTGCCTGTACAATCCTTTCTCCGGTTGGGGTGGTGATGACAATGCCTATTCCTTCTCCTTACTTATTTTTGGAATCGTCGACGAAGACTTCCCATTGTCTTTGACTCGCGGGTTCGAGGATATCCATTGGATCCTTGCTTTCTTCCTCGGCTTCTAGTATTCCCTTAATCTCTTCGTCGTTGTCCAGGGGGAGGTCTGCTAAGAAATCCTCCAAAACTTGGGATTTTCGAGAATGTTGAATTTCATGAATGATATTGAATTGGTCCAGGTGGGTGTTCCACTTGGCTATTCTGCCCACTTTTCCCGCGCTTTTGAGAACTGCTTCCAGTGGTGCTTTGCATGGGACCCGGACGAAGTGAGTTAGGAAGTAGGTTCTCAGCTTTTGAGTAGCCCATACCAATGCTAGGATAAGCTGTTCGATCTTTGTGTAGTTCCTTTCCGCAGAATTGAGGGTCTTACTGACGTAATAGATAGGCTGTTCTATCTTCGTATTGGTTTTGACCAACACTGCGCTGGCTGCGTCTTCTGTTGCTGCTATGTACAATGCCAAAACCTCATCAGGATCCGACTTTTGCAGGATCGGAATTGAAGCTAGGTGTTCTTTGATTTTTTGGAAGGCTTCTTCGCATTCTGCGGTCCATTCAAACTTGTTCCCTTTTTTGAGAATATTGAAGAAATATTTGCATTTGTCCGAGGATCGGGCAATAAATATGCCCAAGGCTGCGATGGACCCATTGAGTTTCTGCACTTCTTTTAAATTCTTCGGGGATGGCATTTCTACTATGGCCTGAATCTTTACTGGGTCTACCTCAATGCCCCTTTTTGTTACCAGATACCCGAGGAATTTCCCCGAGGTGACGCCGAAAGTACATTTCTCTGGATTCACTTTCATGTGATGTTTTCTCATTGCTTCGAAGATATCTCTCAGATCCTGGTGGTGATCTTTGTGCAGCTTACTTTTGACGAGCATATCGTCAACGTAGACTTCTAAGGTACTACCAATCCATGGCCTGAAGATAGCATCGACCATTCTTTGGTATGTTTCCCGTGCGTTTCGAAGTCCGAAGGGCATTCTAGTGTAGCAATAAAGGCCATGTAGGGTGTAGAACGTTGTGTGTGGCTGATCTTCTTCTGTCAGGGCTACTTGGTTGTAGCCAGAATGTCCATCCATGAATGACAGTTCTTCATATCCTTCTACTGCTTCGACCAGTTGATCTATGCTTGGCAGGGTATAGCTGTCCTTTGGACATGCCTTGTTGAGGTTAGTAAAATCGATGCATATTCTAACCCCTCCATTTTTCTTAGGAACGACGACCATGTTAGAGATCCATGTAGGGTACTTGACTTCCTTGATAAATCCCGCGTCTAGTAGTTTCCGAAGTTCTTTTTCCACTGCCTTATGATACTCCGGTGCAACTTTTCTAATTTTCTGCCTGAACGGGGGTGTGCCTGGTATGATACGTAGCTCGTGTTGGATTACTTTCGGGTCAATCCCCGGCATATCTCCTAGCTTCCAGGCAAATACATCCGCATATTCTTTAAGTAATTTGGTTAGAGAATCTTCTCTTCTTTCGTCCACTATGGTCCCTACTTTGATCATCTTCGGGTTTTCTTCCGTTCCTATGTTGATTTCTTTTACGGGCTCTACTGGCGTGAACACCGGCTTCGGGTCCCCGAGGACTGGGGCGTCCTTTTATTGCTATTTGGTATGTTTCTGTCCTTCGTTGGATGTTGAAGTACTTGTCTCTGTGCTTAGTACATTATCATCTTTTGTCAAGAACTTTCATGTAGTTTCGTTGAGGAACAGGTCTATGGCCTTCTCTTTCGCGGCTTCTTTATTTTTAATTCTTCGGGTTTTTCGCTGCTCTTCTTGTTCGTTGTTGATACGATCCTGAGTGGCTTGGCACTCTCTTGCAGAGACCCGATCTCCCTTGATTTCCATTACTCCCTCAGGTGTTGGGAATCTGAGATATTGGTAGTACGTTTCCGCCACTACCTTGAGTTTATGTAACCATTTTCGTCCAATAATGGCGTTGTAGGGGGATGGGGCGTCCACCACGCTGAATCGTGTTTCTAACTTCATGGGTCCAGCGTCAACTTGCAACACGATGTCTTCCAATGGCTTTGTGGGTGCTCCATTGAATCCGTAGATGGTGTGATAAGAGGTCATTAGATGTTCTTCATGGAGCTTCATTCGTTTGAATGCGTCGTAGAATAGAACGTTCACTGAGCTTCCCCCGTCTATGAGGATTTTTTTAAGGTTACATCCAGCCACTGGTAGTGTGAGGACCAGGGGGTTGTTATGGTCTTCCATATCTTCTTCGATATCTTCAGCATCGAAAATAATAGGTGAGTCCATCCACTCTTCGTGCTCGTCCACCTCTATCCCATCGATCTTATACAATTCGCAGCGGTCTTCGAACTGCTTCCGTAACCTCTTTCCTATCTGTGTTGTAAGTGAGGGCCCTGCGGCTTCAGAACACGAGATGGTGTTGATTGTGCGGTTCCCTTCTGGAAGTTGGACTGGCTTGGTTCGTTTGGATCTATCCTCGGCGACATCCTTTCGTACGTAATGTTTGAGCTCGCCAGCATCGATTAATTTTTGGATCATTATTTTGAGGTTTTTACATTTTTCGGTCTGGTGTCCGTTGAAGCAGTGATATTCACAGTAATCTTTAGACTTCTCGGTTCTCGGGGGCTGTTTTCCCTTAGACCATGGCCACTCCAGGTTTTCCCTTCCTTTGATCTCTCGCAGGATCCGAGTATAGCTAGCGTTGAGCTTCGTGTAAACTTGATCTTCGAATTTTCGATCGCCTGTTCGTCGTTCATCCCTTCGTTCCTTCCTGTCTTCGTGAGGCCGCTCCACTGAACAATTCCTTTTGGCCCCATTGGTTTGTTCTGCTGAATTGGTACGGTGAGACCTCTGCGTGTACGCCCTCGGGTTTTCATGCTGGATTTCTTCAAGACGAGCGTGCTTTTCAATAATTATTCGAAGATCTCCCTCTGTCTTAGGCACGCTTCCATGGATCTCAACAAATAGTGGACTCATTCGGTCTAATCCCCACTTGTAGCAGTTGATACTTACCACTGAGTCCACACTTCCTATGGCCTGGCAGATCTTGTGCCATCTGTTAGTGTATTCCCTCGTGGTTTCCTTGTAGCCAATTTCCAGTGAAAAGAGCTTATCCATTCCGGTGTTAACAGTCTTGTTGTACATGTAAGTTCTTAAGAACTTTTTTGCGAGTTGGTCGTAGGAGTGGATGGAGTCTGGCGGCAAATTATCAAACCAAGACAATGCCGATCCCTTCAGGCTTGAGGGGAAGTATCTACAGAGTACGGCGTCGTTCTGACTCCATCTAGCTAAGACACGGTTATAATACCGAATATGTGCAAAGGGATCACTGGATCCGTCATAGCATTCGAACGTCGGGACAGGGCATTTCAGCGGAATAGGGGCGTTGGCCAGGCGATGAGTTAGGGGCGTGGAGTTAGCCTCTCTCATGACCTCTTCTAACCTTCCCCCGCCTTGTCTACTTTTTAATTGCCTGATCTCGGCCATCATTTCATCACGTAGCTCTTCCATCGCGCGGTGATGCCCTACGCTCTTCTGCTCGTGATAGTCTGACTCTCCGTCATTGTAATCTGGGTCAGATGCGCTACTTCCCCTAGCTGTGTCTCCATTAGATGATACGATGACTCTTTGGTCTCGATTTGGTTCTGGTGCCTTTGAATTTGCCTCATCAAGTTGCTGGCTGGTCTTCGTTCTTAGGGAAATCCGGTCTTTTAAATCTTGGTTTTCTCTGGCCAGCAGAACTACAACATCTGCGTAAACCTGCTGGCTTTTCTTCAATTCTTCAAGCTCGGCCATCAGTCGATGTGATTGGTTTGACCCCTGATTGGGAGTCCCCGCTCGTGCTACTACGGTCATGGTGCCTCCTTCTTCTATGGTTTGTACTAAAGGTGGTGGAGGTTCAGCTTCGATTGTTGGCAATTCCAAATCGGGAGGAGTGACCACCGCCACAGTTTGATTATGTTCGTTTGTTGGTGGCATTCCGAAGGTTGGCGGGTGCGCGGGTTGATGTGTTCAGGATTCATCCACCCTTTCTTTTGGTTGGTGAGATTGATTCGTAACAAGAGTTTTGCTGGCTTCCGCAGCCTTTGGGGCTGCCGCTGCCGTACTGTACTTCGTTGCCGCTGCTCTGAGGGCCGCGGCTGCAACGGAGTTAGCGTTCATAGGCGAAGTGATTTCCGCAATGTCCTGTCTATGACTAGTTATTTTGGCTTTGTCTCCTTTCTGCTTGCTCCGGGTGATGATCGGGGTTGTCCTTGGTGCTTCCTTTGACGAGGCTTTGGATTTTCCTGCTTCCTGCATCTTTTCAATCGTGCTGTCGTTTTCTTTCTGCACAAGGGAATTTCAAACAGCGAGAAACAGAAATGTTTGTGTGGATCGGGTTAGTTTACGAAATTCATTACTCCAAGAAAAAAAACTGCCCGAGGGCCACCGAGAACTTTTAAAAATACGGGTTCATTGAAGGTATGTGGATACGTGAAAGGATCCCTTTGAAAATGCACGTAGATCTTTTTGGAAATTTTCAAAAACCCATCGGAAAGACAAGTCTAGACGAGATCTAAAAAATGTAAATCCATGGATCTAAGCAATAAATCTTTTAACTAGTTTGAATGGCTTCGACAGATACTGCCAGAGCTAACGAAGTAGAGCAATCATATGATAATTTAATATGAAATCACAGGATAAGATAAATCTTTTACCGGGACGAAGTCCCTGTTTCTAGCGCCAAATTGTGAACACGTAAATCACGAAGGCATCTATATGTTCACAAACAATGTTCGCACTCTAGGTACCGTCTCACACTGATAATACGATTGCATTGATTCCTTGGCTCAAAACCCTCGGGTTTATCATAGCCTCATCTAATAACATTGCGAGGGGCGTTTACGCAGGGGAAGATAAAGAAAACGAAGTATAAAAGTAAAACTCAAGGAGCGTTAGGCGAATATAAAGTGCTGAAATGTAAATAAGACAGGGATTTACGTGGTTCAGCACTAAGGCCTACATCCACGGGGTTGTTGTTTCACTATATACTTGATGGTTACAGGGATAGTCGAGCGACTTTGGAGTTTACATAGGTCTGTATATTGTAAACGACTAACTTACACTCACAATCTTTCTCTCTCCTTCTCTCCCTGATTTTTCCGATCCCCTCACTCTTGGTGGAGAGGGGGTATCTATAGGGTTAGAGTGTGGGACCCATCTCTGAGGGCCGTTGGAACCTTATCTTCTTGTGTTTTGTGTCCATCACGCGGAGGTCTTCGTTCATTACTTGATCACGCAGAGCCATCCTCGTTCGTTCCATGAGTTGATCGACACGTATACTACTCAGAGTGTTTAATGCGGGTAGTTGAGGCGCCTGCTCGTGTCAGACAAGTGTCTTTTGCCCCTGTCACGTCCATGTCAGTTAACTTTCTCTTCACCGTTGATCTTAGCTTCTTTTGAGGAGGAGATAAAGTAACTCTTCGGGAGTTATTTGGTGCTCCGCAGTACATCGTGTTTTCGGTGCATCTTTTAACTTCTGCCCTTAGATTTGTTTGGGCAAAGATCCTACGTCGCCGGGATAGGCTTCTTGGCTATGGGCGTGTGCCATCGTGTTTTGATGACTTTGCCTGCATGCTCTCCACGTATCTTCCTATATACACGTGTTCGATGATGAAATATGTACACACATCAAGAGTTCAAATTAATGAATGAATGGGTTTCCCCAAATCTTTTCTTAATGGATTTGTTTCAGGTAATCAGTATTTTGTTGTTGAAATTTGAGACAGTAATCATCCATTTATTTTCCTGTCGAAACATGGTTTTAATTTGGTTTTGATTAGGTGAATTCACAGAGCCCGGTCAAATTTTTTTATTTGATTTATTAACTGGTGTCTATATCTTCAAACTTTTGAATTTTTGAATTTCATCAACTGGAACAATTTTTAGAGGTAACTTGTAAAAGATCTTGCAACGGGTACAAAATCCAAATTTGCACTATACTTGATCAACCTCAAACTTGGTACGTATTGAGGTCTCTCATACTTAACATATTGAAGTTGTTAAAGAAAGGGAAGATAAGGCTTCGTGATTTGAAACAGTGTATCGGTTATGGCCATGGTCGGAAGCTGTAGGCAGTTTCTGAACATGATACATGAACAAGGACCACAATAGTGGCTGTAAAAAGCCTTGGTGATTTGAAACAGTCTGGGGTATTTGGACATTTTAACGCCTAGTTAACTCAGTCAACTCGAGCGGATTGCACTAACGACAGTTAAGCGTTTTATTGAACAAACAGGATGGAAAAGTGAAACTGAGTGTATTTTAGCAATTATGAAAATAACGGGTGTACTTTAATAATTACAGGGTGTATTTTATCAAAATCCTCTTTTAATATCTGATCAAGATGTTTTATACAAGATAACGATGCTCTAAAATTCTTTATATTCGTTTAAAATAACGTATTCCAAGATTTTGATTTGAAAGAAAACTGACAAGGAAATTTATTCCCTTTTTAGTTACAACTAACTATGTTGCCTTCTATTCTTCTCTGTTATAATTATAAAATGATTGTCTGTTGAGTTCCATTAGAAGTAATTGACAGACGATTATACTCTGAATTTATATATATATATAAAATATAATCTCGATCATGTTGATACATTAATTTCTTGGCCAATATTCCAGATATCACAAGTTCATGATGATCGTGTAACTCTATAACCAACTACCAGAAACATATCCAGGATGGTTAAAGTTGTCGTGTAAATACTCTATTTGGGAGTGTGCATGGTGGATGTAGTTATTCAGGTGTTATTCGTTGAGCAACACTTTCATATTGTCAATTACCATTCAGTAAAATTATACTCCCTTGGTTTCTGGAAAAAAATATTTTCACTATTTTAATTTTACCTATTTTTAAGGTTAAAATAAAAAAGTGAAAGTATCTCTTTTTCAAAAATAAAAACAGCATTACATACAAAAACAATGAAAACTCCACTCAATGAAAACAAACGAAAGAAAGAGAAAAAAAGAAGAAGACGCATTTAACGAAACACCATGATTGTTGCAATCGTCTGTTTTTCTGAATAATTACAGCATTTAAACAATAAAATTTCTTACAACAGAAAGTAAACGTACCAGTTGACAACTTGACGAGGATAGATGAACTAACCAAGAATATATGGAACATAAAAAGCCTACTGTCACTCACTTATCAATATTAACTGATATGAATCCATCTTCCCAAACTAGGAATCCCATTATGTACCACAAAAAGAAGATAATAGCCGGGTGGTGCAATATTAGGAGTGGCCGGAGCAAAACAGTCAATGACGTAGCTTTTTCTGGAGACTTGACGTACTTGATTGATTCCCAAGACCATCATCCTTTGGTTCATGGAGAAAGAATGTGTGTTGAATGATGGTGCAACCATGGTCACATAAACGTTCCCCAAGTCTACGTTCTTTTTCGAAGTAAAACCAATCGAAACTGGTTGTTTGTAAGATATTTGAGTTTCAGGTTTCGCCCAACTAATTTGTGGCCGAGGACCGCTGCTTAAATATGGTGGCGAGAAAATCTCAACACTCAATTCAGTAGGGAACTGCTCGGTGAAGTTGTAATTCTTATTCGGGTTGCTCCCCGCAACTAATACTCTACCATCAGTAATCAAGACAGCAGTTGAATGATACATTCGAGGAATCTTCGATGGCTCCATTATCTCAAATTTACGCAATTTTGGGTGGTAAAGTACCGGGTTTAGAACCGGTTCCCTAGCTAAATACCAACCGGCCGTGCCTTTTTTCGCGCCATTTATAATTAAGACATCTCCTGATGGTAACAAGATCATATCACCCATGACTCTTTCGATCGGCATTTGTTCTATTTCCCATTTTGGTTGTTTTGCCGTGATCATTAAACGTCCGCATGATTTGGCAGCTGGTAAAAATGTTCCCTTGATCGCAGAAATATATGAATTTGGTGGTGCCCCTCCACAGATCAAGACTTCAGCTTCTGGTGCACCAATAGTGCTTTTGCTTGAACCAAGTTTTAGAGGTAGCAATACAGATGAGCCAGTACTTGGATAATTGCGTGAGACTCCACCTGGCATGACTGGATAATCATTCCTGACGACTCGATTGTTTTTATAATCAAACAAAATCGATTTGGTATTAGCGAAAATGAAGAGGTTTCCATCAGGTGAGAGATGAGTAAATGGGTATAGGTTGTTCTCTACGGCATCTCTGGTTTCTTTCAGAAATGGAAGTGCAAAGACTTTAAAATCCAATTTCGATGAGCTCTTAGGGATGAACTCGTACCTCAACTGACCTCTACCACCAACGACAATGAATTTCCCATTTGGCAAAATTTGATTAGACGCGTACCATCGAGGAACAACTAGTCCTTTCCGATCTTCCTTCCAGTCGCAGCTAGCGCAGGGCCGAAAAGTTCGTACAGCACGTTCACCATCGTTGGATCCACCGCTTTGAATTAGCATGCCATCTGGTGCTAATGCACCCGATGATCACCAAGTATCGGTAAGGACAGTAAGTGGACGGACATTGCGGTTCACAAGGTTTAATTCGACCGAGTGAGCAGAACAATCAATTCGACCATCAGCAAGTTTCCTACATCTTTCTTTAGGCAGTGTAATTTTTGACTGACCAAAATCGGTTCTGTCGAACATAATAACTCGATCATTTGGCAACAATTGAGTATGCATTGCTGAAATTCCAACACTTTTCTTCAGTAGTTTCCAGTTACCTTTAGTAGCTGTTTCGCCTAGGTTGAAGAGAGAAAAGATTAAAGCTGAGAAAACTATAGCACATTTTGCTTCCATGATTATATTTTTTGAAGAACTCAAACACTCTTTTTGTATATATGTTTTGGGGTGACTATCTGAGTATTTATATATGTTCCAAGACAACGTAAGCTGCTTATGAATGTCAAGGTTGATTACCTCAGAGATACTTCCACCAACCATATCACTTATAATATTAATTGTTTCTAATCATTTTTTTGGTTTATCTTCTTAACTAACATCAATTTCGTTCTTTTTTCATTCCCATGCAGCTTCTCAAGGTTAAGTTACAGCTATGTTTGCTGGTCTAAATTGAAGCATTTTGGTTCTTGGCTAATTAATAACTAATAGCATACGAATATAATTTATGATAATATTCTCTTGAGAGAGCATATATCTTTCTATCTGGTAAGCAGAATTAGTGTACCTTTAATTATTTGCATGTATTGACTTTTTTATATTGTTATTCATTGTATTTAGAGTTGATATGTGAATCAGTCAGAAACATTAAGAATGTATAATTTGTTTTCCTATATTGTTCTTTTTTTTTAAGGTAAGAGCAGAAACATGCATCGAATACATATATTGCTGTTAGAAATAATTCACTTCTTGCGCAGAAACCCATCCTAATTCCCATAAACCCGGTGTTAAAGAATGAATGTATTGCTGTGATTAGGATACGATTTCTACAAGAGAACCTTGGAAGATTTTCTGTATTAATAACTCACTCTGTATCTCTTAATGTGCAAGGTCAACTTTGATGGTACTAATTAAAATAATTAACATCCCCTATGCTTATAGAATATTCCTATCTATCCTTCGATAATATTGTTCATTTCATACTGATCTAAGATGAGATTAATAACAACTTATTCTTTATTTTTTTCGTTGATATAGTACTTATGTTCATGTTTAATAAAGGCCGTCTCAAACATTTTGATATCCCTTTTCTGCTTACAGTGTAAAGAAAATATTATATATGTTGACTGTTGAAGGTTTATTGCAATTAACCTGCGGAGTTGTTTGTACCCTACTCCTTCCGTCTCCGAAAAATCGGAAAGTTTACACACAAACCTGCCTATCTTTTAAAGACTAAGGGAGTAATATTTTGATTTTTGTTAAAGGGAGAGCAAGATGTGATCTGAGGAGCGCAAAAATCATAATCGACTCAATAAGTAGGATCAACTCAATAAACTTTTCTAGTATGGTCTAAAATATCCTATTAATCACACAAATTATTGGCACATGTTAAAGAAAACATTTTTTTTCTTATCGGCTTCTTGCGTGAAAAAATCCCTAACTCAATAAATAGTTGTGTGCGTTGATCGCTGGAAGAACTTTTCGAGAGTTTTTTACAAAATGGTAGGCTAAATTTGGAGCAACTATAATACGGACATTATCTGAGTAAAAGGAAGTTTTAATTCTTCGCTGATTATACTAATGGACATATGTTAATTGGAAATGTGGGAACTGACAGATGATCGTTATTGGAAATGCCCAATTGTCAAATGACGACATCTATGATGTCTCTGAATTGGGAGCTTTGATTTTAGACAAATATATTATAAAAGAATCCTTTATCATTTAGAATTGGATATGAAGCTCAATCTGCAACAAGCTGGTGGTGCAAAGTCAATCTGTAATCAAAATTTTCTGAATTAGTTGAACATAAAATAACATAATTGTATTTTCCCTTTTCGGTGTTTGTTTGGTCAGTAAGAAAGCAGATGTTTCCAAAACTTAATTTAAGTTTTCTAGGGTTCATAACTCATTATGGAAGAAGAAGACAATAAAGGGAGTTTTAGTTTTTTTTGGACATGTGCGAGAAACATGGGCGGCTAGGAAGGATAATTTTGACGGAGTTAAGAAAAAACGTAGGATTGAACCTAGTTAGCGAGTTGATTAACCTCTTTGCACTCCTTAAATCCATTTTTGTCCTCCCTCTAACAAAAATCAATATTTTACATAGAAAATGGGCTTATTCGGGCCTAATATGCCCCTTTTATTAGGAATGATTTTTTAGGGACCATGGTTTTTTTGAGGGGACCATGGTTTTATTAGGCCACCTTCCCTATAGTGATAAAGGGTGTCCTAAAACGCTGAAATTATTAACCTACCCTTAACCTAATTTAATTTAAAACCAACCTAATAACCACCTATATATATATATATATATATATATATATATATAACCACCACCTCCTCCCACCACCACCGGCCACCACCGCCGATTTAAGAAATGTAACAACATCAATGCAATCACAATTAAGTTCGGTTATATAATAATTTTATCGATTATAAAAGACGCCAGCCGCAACCTGATTCTGCCATGGGACCACTCCGGGGGTATTTTCCAACAAATCCTTCGCTTTAATTTTATTTTGATTGCTTCAATCGAATAGAAATCATCAAAATAGGGTTTTAATAGGAGTTACATAGCCATGTTCGGTTAGGTCGATTTTCCAAAAAACCCTAGTTTACTAACCGAACTTCTTGAAAATGAAGAACACGATGAACAGTTTGGTTCTATTGGATTTAAAACTAAGTCACCGAACTCTCTGTTCGGTTGTTTCCGCAAAAAAAAAATTAAAATTACAAAGTAACCGAACTCCACCCTAGAACCGAAAAAAAAAACAAATCCAGTCTAACCGAACTGTGTTGTTGTGGCCACTATGTTGAGTTCCAAAATAACCGAACTTAGCCAATAGAGTTTGGTTTGTTCGCAAAAAATTTTAAAACTACAAAGTAACCGAACTTAGCCAATAGACGCTGGAACTTCACATTTTTTTTGTTTGTTAAGTTTGGTAACTTCACAATTTTATCGCAGAAACCGAACTCATAGTTCAGTTGGTTAGCTGTTAGGTTCAAGTTTGCGAAAGAACCGAACTTTGCAAACTTATATACTTTGTAAACTTATATACTCTTATATTATGTAAAGTTCGGTTAGATCAAAAGTGCATGCAGTTGGCGAACCAACATAACTTTGTACACCAAAGTTCGGTTAGTTGAGAACCACCCGAACATAACGCTGTAACTCCTAGAAATTATTAGAGAGTTCGGTAACCTGCGTGTTTGGAACAAGTAACCGAACTACACTTTCAGACGAGTTCGGTTACTTGTTCATCTTATGGGGAAACAGAACTATAGCTTCAGATGAGTTCGGTTACTTATTCTTCATATAAAGTAACCGAACTGTTCAAAATCCAGTTCAAATCCGGATCATTTTGAAGATTAACAAATATTCTAGGAGAGGATGGAGATGAAGAATCAGATGAGTTTTCATCATTTGAATACTCAAACTTAGTGAATTGGAAAAAAATATTATTTTCCATGTTTTTCTCCTTCATCTTCTCTAACTCTACTCTCTCAATAATTCTACTCAACTAATAATAAACCCATCTCTTAATTTAATCTCACTAATTGTTTTTAACTAAATCATTCACTAATCATAACCTAAAATTAATTAAGAGAGTAGATTAGATATTAAATAAATAACTAGATATGGGGTGACCTAAAATTACTTCTAATGCCTTTACCCAAAATAAAACCATGATCCTCCCAAAAAAACCATGATCCCCAAAAAATCGTTCTTTATTAATCAAGCATGGCTAACTGGGCCTCACAAAGCACTATACATAGGAGCCCATGTGCATAAGTGCAAATCAAGCAAGTGAGGAGCCCCATCACCGCTGCCACGTTAGCAGTAAAAATCCACATCATCATGACACGACATAAATAAAATGCCACGTCAGCATTAAGTGCCACAACAGCCTGACACGTTAGCAGAAATTGCCAAGTCAGCACGACACGTCAGCGTGACATACAAGCAGTAAAGTGTCACGTGGGTGTGCCACGTCAGCAACTAAGATGACACGTAAGCTGCCATTCAGCAGAATCGTCGAGTCAGCGGGTGACGTTAACATCTATGACGTCACCCGCTGCCGGTCACCTTCTCCGTCACCGATGGTCTTCTCCAGCTACAACAACAGCAATTACTGATTCCGTCTCGGCAGCGACTGACTTTTCCTGTGCTTCTCGGCGTAACTTACTTCGGTGGTCCCTGGATTTTTCACCCCACCACTTTAAACAGTTGGATATTTACGCCCCATCTGAGTCAACTCAGTCGAGCCAACTCACCAGCCGAGCCCAGCTAGTGGTTCGGTGGATATATCATCCCCAGTTCATTTGGCCTGTGGATATTTCCGCCCCACCGAGTAGGTTTAGCCAATTGTACCACTCCTGGGCTTGGTCTTTTATATCCTTTTGGTTAGCTAATTCCATAACCCTAGAGGAAGATTCTGGAAATGTCTAGAAGGTTTGTTGACCAATTCATTTCCAGGAGGAATTCAGGGCAAGTTAATACAGGGAGGCATGCAGGACAGATTAATACAGGGAGGCATGTAGGGAAAATTAATCACAGGAGGCATGCAGGGAAGATTAATGTCAGGAGGCATGCAGGGAAAGTAAAGATGATTCATGTTTACCTCAAAATTAGAGTAAGACCCTAATTCGCAACAGATAAGTAGAGGGGTTTACAACCCTAAATGGTAGGCAATCTCCTCCACACAAATTCCTGTGAAAAACTCTAGCTAACTTATGCATCTGAGGGTTTTTTGCAGGTACCCACCAACACTTCTCACATAGAGAGAAAGTCAACAGTTCGATCAATATCATCATCATCAGATTCGTGTTTGGAAGTGAAAATATTTTACCTTACAAACATTGGCGCCGACTAAGGGGAATGAAAAAATAGATTGTGTTTTTCCAGGATCGAGATTATGGCAAAAGTAAGACAAACTGCACATAAGATCACTTCTGCTAGCATACCTCGACACTCAGTTCAATCAGCACCTGCGTTACTTACCGGAAACAGACATGGTCGTGATCGTGTTCGTGACCGAACCCTAGATCGTGGTCGAGATCGAGATCGTGTTCGTGACAGAACCCCAGATCTGAATAATCGGAGAAGTAAAAAACAACCGATGGTTGAAGACGAAGGAATGAATGTTGACTCCATACCTTGATGGAGAAAACCCACGAGTTCGAGTAAACATAAAGCATGTATTCGACAGCCCGTCAAGGAGGAATGACGATAGACATGACCTGCGAGATGGACGAACGACGACTCCTAGTACAGAGGAAGAATTGTTGCGCTATCAGCTGAACGAGGTGGAGAAAGAGAACGCTCTCTTGATATTAGAACGTGAGAACCAATCTCGAGCAAGGACTGGTAATCTGAACAACCAGAAGGGTCGGTCTGTATTGGAGAGCCTTGGAAGTCGAGTTATCCCGCGACATGCAGACCAAAATAGAGAAGTGATCGATCTTGATAGACCAGAGAAAAATCTGTTGGTCACAGGATATCTACCTAGACGAAGGCATGTACGAGACCGGCGAGCAGGAACCCGAGCACGGCTAACTACAACTCATCATAGTACGGCCAGAACCACCGCCCGCTCAAAACGTCTCAGGAATGAAGAAGATGAATTTTAATATCGGCACGATAAGAGAGAATTTTCACGTGATTACTATGCTCGTTCGGAGAAAGGTAGAGAATCCACTGAACCCTAGAGGAAAAGAATAAGATTAAAAGTTGATATTCCGGAAGATCAGGACTATGAGCAGGAAGACAGTTCCTCTGATGGAGACGTAAGCGCAAAAACGGATGCTCGCCTTTGCAGGATGATCGACAAAGTAATGTCGAAAAACCGCTCCATAGAGGAAAGGATAGACAGGTCGCATCGAGCCGCAGGAGCTCCTTTCAAACTGAAAATAAGAGAATTCCGGCCGCCAGTGAATTTTCAGGTTCCTAAGCCGCCAGAATTCGATGAGAAAACAGATGATCCAAATCAACATGTTTTACACTATGAAACTTCCATGACTCTGTAGCAGTACATCGATGAGTTGATGTGCAAGATGTTTCCACAGTCACTGACCGGTGGAGCAATAACGTGGTTCAGTCAGCTCCCGGCACAGTCGATCGGGACTTACCATAAGTTGGTTGACGAATCCTGATCTCACTACAAATACAAGAAACGTGATCGGAAGGGATGCCACACAATGTTCCTTCTTGGAATTCGGAAGGAGAAAAGCATCAGACAGTTTACTCGACGCTTCAAGCAATACTTGGCCGATGTGGATGGTGCAAACGATCAAGTCGTCATTGCGTCTTACAAACATGCATACCAGTATGATCAAAGAGGTGTGCAGGATTCCTTGGTCAATAGACCACCGAAGACTCTGAAAGAACTGTATGATCGAGCAGAAGAATACGCTCGAGTTGAGGATGATGTTGGGGTTTTGTTCCGTGAAGATTCCAGAACTCACCGGAACGTAACTAGGGTGCTTCCCAAGTTATGTGGTTTCCTAGTTTAGGATTTCCTAATTAAGGTGTGAGTCTATTTTTAGGAGTTCTAATACTTGGGGAGCAAGGATTTGTATACTATATAAGAGGTCTTATATTATGAGTAGAAATTAATTCTCTTGGTTAATTCTCTAGTAGAATCCTCTCTTTTTATGAGAGTGATTGGGTCATAACCGTTGTGTCCTACAATGGTTGGTGATTGGAAAAAATCAATGTGAGATGAGTGACTTGTAGTGAGAACGGGTATGGGATAAATCTAGGGTTTCTAGGGTTCATATGGGAGAAGATAGAATTCATGATGTTCTTCATGTTCTTGTCTAAAGTCAAAGAAATCATGGCGGTGGAAGTTTATGGAAGAGGAAGAAGAAGAACAAAGGGAGAGGTAACTCTTCGTAATATGTCTTGTTGTTTCTAATATTTACTGCTAGTGGGTTACATAACTAGTTGATTACGTGATGTGTATCAATGTAATAACTTGTTATGATAATGAAGATTCTCGGGGTGGTTTTGGTCGTGGATGTCGCCTACAAAGGTGAACCACGTAATCTTTGTGTCGTGTGTGATTGTCTATTATAATATTGATCATATATTCGTGCTAGTATTCGATCATGCTAATCTAAAGATGTAAGAGACGGATGCTAAGTTATCTAAAGTAGGATGTTTCATGGAACTGACTTCTACGGAAACATTCCGGTTAGAGATTAACGTAATCTCGGTTTCTTGACAGATGATTCAAAAGATCGAGAAACAAGAGAAGTTAATAGATCATTCAACCATCCAAATGATGGGAAGAAAGACAAGTCGAAGAACCGTTCGGGTGGGCAGCATGATGATCGAGGAGAAGTTCGAGAAAAAAACCATGGGGAACGAACGGAAACTGGATATCGGAAACATCATGATATGAAGCTGACACCGTTGAACATACGTCTTACAGATTTGTATGAGAAAATAAGCAAGGATTTGAGCCCCCCACGGCATTTTCCAGCGGAGATACGCGATAAACGTGATAAAAGTAAATACTACAATTATCATAAAGACATTGGTCATAATACTGAGAATTGTCTCTCCTTAAAGATCGAAGTCCAGCGAATGATAGACGCTGGAAAGCTACAAGTGTACATGAAAAAGGGATTTTCGGAAAGGTTCGAGACAATTTGGCTCAACACATGTGATTAATGCACACATGATTAACGTCATTCATGCTAGGATCCATTCAATGACTAGACGGGCATCAAAAGATGAGACCAGGAGAAAGCTCAGGCAATTAAAGGAATAGTACGTGACAAATCACATCGATTTTTTCAGTGGAAATGGAGCAGAAATTATGGAGCTTGGATACACAAAGATCGAGTTTTCTGAAGCAGACATGATAGGTGTATATGCTCCCCACAATGATGTTATTGTTATAACAACTTGGATTGGCATGTTTCGTGTACACTGTATTCTAGTGGGTACGAGAAGCTCAGTAAGTGTGTTGTTTTCATGAGCCTATTCATGTATGAATCTCTCGCACGACTTGATCGAGAAGGAATAAAATCCAATTATCGGATTCAGTGGAGAAGTTACAAAGGAGATTGAGAAAGTAAAGATGCCTATAACAGTGGCTGACAAGTCCATTCTAGGCAGTTTCTTGTTGCTGGATTGTCGAGCTCCTTATAATGCGATCGTAGGACGAGATTGGATGCAAGCGATCGGTGCAGTCATATCCTCGTATCATCAACGCCTGAAGTTTATTACCCCTGAAGGGATCATGAAGGTTAGAAGTGACCAGATGGCTGCCCACAAGTGTCACGATAATGCTATGGATGAACATAGGAAATCAGAAGTTAGCGGCCACCGTATCCTGCAAGTCGAACAAAAATAAAAATTACAGAATCCTCTCCCTACCTACAGAATCATATGTGGGAGAGGACGCGGCTGAACCCCCAACAGTAGAGAAACTGATCGAGGTCCAGATTGGGGATGAGAAGCACAAAACCACGTTTGTAGGGGCATATCTACCCGAGCACGGACGCGATGGTTTTATTAAATTGTTAAGATCAAACGTTGACGTTTTCGCCTGGAGTTTTGCTGAAATGCCTGGAATAAATCAGAACGTAGCCTGTCGCAGGCTAATGATTGATGAGAAGTTCCATCCAGTTCGTCAGAAAATTAGGAATATGACGCAGAGCAAAAAAAATGGAGTTGTTATAGAAGTCGAGAAGTTGTTGGAAGCAGGCTTTATTCGACCGGTACAGTATCCTCGCTGGCTTTCCAATGTCATTTCCTTTCCAAAGAAGAATGGTAAAATTCGTGTCTGTATAGATTTTAAAGATTTAAATAAAGCATGTCTGAGTGATCCGTACCCGCTTCCGCGGATCAGAGATTTTTTGGATGCAACCTCAGGGTACGGGAGACTGTCATTCATGGACGGTTTTTCGTGGTATAACCAAATACCTTTGTTCGATGGAGATCAAGAACATACTGCCTTTGTGACTGACAGGGGAGTTTACTGCTATATTGTAATGTTGTTCGGGCTAAAGAACGCAGGGGAGACCTACCAACATTTGGTAGACCATATGTTCAAAGATTTCATTTGGAAGACGATTGAATTATATATCCACGATATAGTAGTGAAATCTGAGCAAAAGGAGTCTCATTTTCTCGATGTACATATGATGTTCGATGTCTTGAGGCGATACCGTATGAAGCTAAATCCAGCAAAATGTTCATACGGGCTATCCTCGGGAAAGTTCCTTGGGTACTTGATGACGCACAGAGGTATCAAGGCGAATCCAGAGAAAATCAGAGCCATTAGAGAGATGACATCCCCAAGAACGAAGAAGGAGGTCCAGAAACTAGCGGGACAATTAACAGCTTTAAATCGTTTCATTTCACGCTTGTCGGATCGATTCAAACCATTCTTTGACGTTTTGAACAAAGTAGTGAATTTCGGTTGGATGGATGAATGCGAAAAAAAATTCAATGAAATCAAACAAAATTTGTCAACTCCCCTGGTATTGGCGAGTCTAAATACTGGGCAAGCTGTCGAAGTTTACCTAGATGCAACGGAGAACACTATAAGCGCAGTGTTGTTTGTCACTGATCCACATGAAAAGCATGTTTACTTCGTCAGTAAATATTTGACGGTGGCGGAAATGGGGTTCAAAAAAATTGAAAAGATAACACTTGCACTATTTCATGCATCTCGTCGCCTCAAACCATATTTCCAAGGGAGACAGATCATAGTCTACTCTGAATATTCGTTGAAGAGAATCCCGGAACTTGCTGATGATTCCATCCGACTAGCCATATGGTCGAATTTTCTGGGGGCGTATGAAATCAAGTACGAAACTAGAACTGCAGAGAAAGGACACGATCTGGCTGCACTGTTAGAAGATTTCCCTGTGGACGACATAGAAATAGTTACCGAAGAAGAAGAGTTGTTGAACAAACCCATAGAGTCAACCACTAATCAGACTGGGGGAGAGTCCGCAATGGAGGTTGATACACTGATCCACTATGGACTGTGTTTACTAATGGGTCATCAAATGTTGGTGGAGCTGGAGTTGGATGTGCCATCCTTACTCCCGAAGGTTCGAGGATCGAGAAAGCGACTAGATTGGGCTTTCGAGCATCAAATAATGAAGCTGAATATCAAGCAACAATTATTGGTTTAAAAGCTGTCAAACAGTTATATGCGAAGAACGTGAAGCTGGTAACTGATTTTATGTTGGTAGTAACCAGTTTCTGGGGACCTACAGAGCCAAGGAAGAGAGGATGACCCTTTATTTAGATCGTATGGGAGAGATGGTAAATGAACTCAACCAATTCTCTATTGGGCAGCGACCATGGTTGGAAAACAGGCACGCAGACGCTTTAGCATATCCGTCTTCCGCAGTCGAAACTGATACCACCCGTTTCGTTGCAGTGGATTTCCAAGAGTTACCTAGCATCTCCGACATCCACTTTGTTCTGGCTCTCGAACACGCTAGTGGGGGCGAGAGGGTAACAACATCATCACAGGAACATGTCTAAAACTTTGACAACAATATGGATGTTGACAATCCATTGATAGACGATTCAGGCAATCCTGCTGAAAACGATTCAGACTGACCTCAACCTTATATTCGGTATTTTACAACCAGTGAACTCCCAGAAGATGAGAAACTCGCTTCAAAATTGAAAAAGAATGCATAGAGATATTCAATGATCGAGGGATAGTTGTACCGCAAACCTGTAACGTTGGATCCATTTTTGCGATGCATATCAGCCGAGGAAGGACAACAAATATTGGTAGAGGCTCATGAAGGAATATCTGGCAACCATTCTGGATGGCGCAGTCTCGCGCACAGGATACTTAGCTAGGGGTACTTTTGACGATACATGCAGAAAGATGCTAAAGAATACGCGCAGAAATGTGTGTCGTTCCAAAGAGCACGCTCCAATTCCTAAAAGGCCCGCCAACGAATTGCATCCAGTTTTTAGTCCCTGACCGTTCGATAAGTGTGGACTAGACGTCTTCGTACCACTCCCCCGAGCTCCCTGACCGAGGAAACTGTTGTTGGGAAATACGTACTTATATTGTTATTCATATTCAGATAATTAATTCAATATTATTTTGGTTTTCCACATTCTTTTAAAATTGCCCATGTTTAATTGTAAGCTGATGCGGATGGTTCGATCCGCATCTAGTCTTAAATGGCGAAGCAGTATAGTTCGAGTCCGTTGTCAGCAGCATCTCCAACACCTCGCAGATATGGTAAATGCACAGTTAGAACATTTTTACCCTATTCCAAGCGTATTCCCATCAACAAATGTGGCGAACATTTTCTCCTTTCCAGACATTGGAAAATGTACACATCTGATCTCGACTCTGCCGCATATTGAATAGTGGGCTTGGCCCCCTGCGCGAATTCAAGATAGTAGAAAAACTCACTTTCATTCCAAGCGTGAGAAAAATGCAGCAAGGAAGTGCACCCTTGGGTGAGCATTAAGCAGCATGACACAAACAACATACTGGGAGCGAGTTTTATATCACCTCAATCACTTGGGGGCGAGATATATAACACCTCACCTCACAAAGAAAACAATACCTAGGAGGCGAGTTGCATAACACCCATAACGCTCTTGGGGGCGAGCTATGCAACACCCAGAAAAATGCGAAGTTCATTTGCGGATAGAATTGGGTAACCCGAACTTCTTAACTCATAACAAATTATGGATTACGAGAGGGAGATGTTTGTACCCTTATATTTTACATCAAAATGGGCTTACTTGGGCCTAATATGCCCCTTTTATTAGCAAAGCATGGCTAACTAGGCCTCACAAAGCATTGTACATAGAAGCCTGTGTGCATAGACGCAAATCAACCAAGTAAGGACCCCATCACTGCAGCCACGTCAGCATGCCACATCAACAGTAAGAAGGCACGTCAACATGACACTGCAGAAGTAATATGCCACGTCAGCATAACAAGTCAAGAGTAAGTGCCACGTCAGTAGTAAGTGCCACTTCAGCATGCCACGTGAGTGGTGTGTGTCATGTCAGCGTGACATACCAGTAGTAAAGTGCCATGTAGTGTACCACGTCAGCAACTAAGATGCCACGTCAGCAGAATTGCAGAGTCAGCGGGTGACGTTAACATATAGGGTGTCATCCTGACGTCACCTACTGTCGGTCACCTTCTCCGTCACCGGTGGTCTTCTCCGGATACAATAGCACCAATGGCCGGCGATAGATTCCGGCGGCCATTCCTGACTCCGTCCCGCAAAAGCTGACTTTTTCCTGTGCTTTTCGATGTAACTTACTTCGGTGGTCTCTAGATGTTTTCACCCCACCACTTTGAACTGTTGGATATTTACGCCCCATCCGAGTCAACTCAGTCAATCCAACTCACGAGCCGAGCTAGTGATTCGATGGGTTTATCAGCCCCAGTTCATTTGGCCTGTAGATATTTCCGCCCCTCTGCATGGATTTAGCCAATTGTACCAACTCTTGGGCTTGGTCTTTTATATCCTTTTGCTTAGCTAATTCCATAACTCTAGAGGAAGATTCCGGAAATGTTTTAGAAGGTTTGTTGACCAATTCATTTCCAAGATGCATGCAGGGCAAGTTAATACAGGGAGGCATGCAGGGAAGATTAATACAAGGAGGCATGCAAGGCAGATTAATGCCAGGAGGCATGCAGGAAAGATTAATGCCATGAGGCATACAAGGCAAGTAACGACGATTCATGTTTACCTCAAAATTAGAGTAAGACCCTAATTCGCAACAGATAAATAGAGGGGTTCACAACCCTAACTGGTAAGCAATCTCCTCCACACAAATTCTTGTGAAAAACTCTAACTAACTTAAGCATCGGAGAGTTTTTTGCAGGTATCCCAACAGCGTTCACGCAGAAATAAAGGCAGCAGTTCGATCGATATCATCATCATCAGATTCGTGTTTGGAGGTGAAAATATTTACCTTACAAACATGAGTGTTGAGCCCCTGTGTTTATGAAGCTACTGTAGCTTTATGGGAGAAACTCTAGATAGTGCCCCTAAGCGGAAAATTCCAGTAGCACTAATGTCAACGGATGATCCAGCCGTCCCGGGATACTAAAACAAAAAGACATGCAGGCTGTTTTTGCATTAATGACTTGAACGCCTCCAAATTGCTCATTTACATAGTGTCCTTTCAGACTTGGGATTATTACTGAGTGAAAAGAGGTAGGGTGATGAAGGTAACATGTACTTCACTAACAGGGTTAGGCGCTGGGGTTATGCAAAGGATTGGTACTTGAACTATTCAATGTAGTTGCACGTAATATCTTGATTGTGCTGTTAACCCTCTCTTCCTATGCATAGGATGGGGCGGGGCTCAGTGGACATGTTTTATAAATATGATGGGGATTGGACTCGATCTGCTCAGGAGACAGGCTCAATGGCTTCACATTTGTCCGGGGAGGTCTGGGACTATGCCATGTATAGATATTCGAAAAAGGAAACAAAACTATTGCTATAGATATTCGAACCCCTATAATGTAGCCCATCCACTAGCCTCCACTCCATTGAACCATCGGTTAGTTGGTTAACAACGAACGTCAACAGCAGGGTTCGAACCTGCGCTTTTCTTTTCTTTCTTTTACTCCATTGAACCATGTATCGAACTAATATAAAAAAAAAGAAGAAAAAAATGGCAAGAAAATGTCAACATAATATCAAATTACATACAAATAAAATCCTCACAACGAAAAAGTAATAATGAGCTTGGCAAGAAAATATCCTTAAGTGAAAAGAAAAATCCTATATATTAATCAAAATAATATCTAATTTGAGTTACTTTGGTAAGAAAAAGCACATTTAAAGTAAAATGAGGTGGTAAACAGATTTTTGTTTTCTTGAAGGTAATTGTAAACAGAAATAAAATCCCTATATTAGAAGAAAGAAAGATAACTAATTCGAGTTACTCAAATTTGTCAATATAGTTCCCTAAATAATTAAGACCT
The DNA here is from genome assembly GCF_003573695.1 of Papaver somniferum. Lineage (NCBI taxonomy): Eukaryota > Viridiplantae > Streptophyta > Magnoliopsida > Ranunculales > Papaveraceae > Papaver > Papaver somniferum. The sequence goes on from NW_020623156.1 coordinate 1,364,227, forward strand.
TCTAAAAATCCATAGCTTAGTACTATATAATAACACCACGCATATCAAATATGGAGTCACAATTGCCGCCCAAAAACGAAAAAGAAACAGACATGGCAGTTCTCTTTACATTCCCTAAGTTCTCCGCCTCTTCTTCCTTTGTTTTGGCGGTGTTATTGTTTTGCATCAGTAGTGCTACAATTACTGAAGGAAAACTCAACATCGGCAAGAAACTCACCAGAGGCCTTGTTGCTGAAGTCTGCATACAAACCCGAAATCCTAACTTCTGCTTAGACATGCTTGAAAACGATCCTCGTACTGAATATTTTGATCTTTTTGGTCTTGCTAGCATCGCGCTTAACCATGCATTCGTTAGTGCTACTGATGCCCAAACCTATAACAGGAATTTGTTTGACAGTGCTCCTCCTGAACTAAAGCGTCGTTACCAAATGTGTGATCTTCTTTATCAAGTTATTCTTGACGATCTTAGGTTTGCTGGAGAAGAGCTTGATGACGGAAAATATGGAACAGCAAAAGGACATGCAAATGATATTGGGGTACGAGTTGATCATTGCGAAAACGTCTTCACAGATGAGCCAAAAATGCAGTCACCATTGGCAGAAAAGAACCAAAACTTGGGTGATATTACTGACATCTTAGTCTGCGCGATAAACCGTATTCTTTGAGTATCAGATTTTATTTCTTTTCTATAATTAGAAGTACTTAGGTAGGGTATCTTTTTCTTTTCTATAATTAAAACTGGGACTCAATTTCTAAATCATTTGAATGAATGGTTTTTTATGTTTTGTTGAAGTTGAGTGAATTGTTAAACGCTCTGTATCTTTTTTTTTTTTTTTTTTGAAAAACCTCGTTCATTGATCATAACTTGGTGTACTTCAAACATCAAGTCCGCGTAGAATATCTGGCATGGCAGACTTGTTATCTAGATGTCCTAGTTATTTAAAATTCTAGTTATTCAGAACTCTAGGTATTCTAGGAATCCCAGTAGCAGTGGATGTCCAGCTGCAAGCCTATATATATATACAGGCAGGCTATATTGCATTCACTTAACGGTTTATTAAATTCTCAATCTCTCTTTTTTTTTTTTTCACGGTCCGCGAGTTATAACTCCAGGTGTCACCATCCTTCCACAAAAAATCCATCAAAACAAAAGTAACACAAAAATTCTATCAAAACAAAATTAACACAAAAACTCCAAATTTAAATGTTGGTAAAACCAAAATAAAATTTGATAAAACCAACATTTAAATTTGGGGTTTTTGTATCAATTTTTAAAAATTTGTGGTTTTTGTATCAGTTTGTTTATGATGGAGTTTTAATGAATCTCAACATTTGAGTGAGGTTTTTATACCACAAGTTTAGTCACCTTGGGTTTTTATGACTAGTTTTGTTTTTTATATGGGTGAATTTCTCTTAGCAGATTGCTTTCGTCTCGATCAATACTCCATTAATTTTTATACCTAAAATTCCAAGCTTAGGCACCGATTTCTATACAATTACCATGGCAGATACATCAAACATTCTTCTCAACTCGGATGATTCTCAAACTCATCCTCTCCTAGAAAAACATGGCAAAACTTTAGACGAGACAATTGAACGATTTATAGGAAGTTTCGGCTGGGCTCAATTACTACAAGCCGTAGCTGTATCTTTTGCGTGGGTTTTCGATGCACAACAAACTTTAATAAGTGTGTTCGCAGATGCAGAACCAGCATGGCACTGTATAGATCCTCGTACGTGCAACTCGACTATGATCTCCAACTTGTGTAAGCTGCCTCGAGATGCATGGGCATGGAATGAACCGGTTCAAACATCAACAGTCTCGGAATGGGGCCTATCCTGTTTGGGTCCTGTAATTGCAGGTTTGCCAACTTCATCTTTCTTCTTCGGTTGTCTACTGGGTGGACTCGTTCTTGCTACACTAGCCGACTCGTCACTCGGTAGGAAAAACTTATTAGTCTTATCATGTCTTATAATGTCTCCATCAACTTTGTTAACTGCGTTTTCACCTAATATTTGGATCTACTCAATTCTGAGATTCGTAACCGGGTTCGGCCGGGCCACAATAGGTACTTGCTCACTTGTTCTATCAACAGAAATCGTTGGAAAAAGTCGCCGTGATAAGGTGGATATTATTGGATTCATTTGTTTCACTCTTGGTTTCTTATCATTACCAGTCATGGCTTATTTCACAAGAGGATCTTCTTGGAGAATTCTCTATATCTTAACTTCAGTTCCAGCAATGGTTTACTCTATTATAGTTCACTTCATGACTTATGAATCACCAAGGTGGTTAATGGTGCAAGGAAGAAAAGAAGAAGCCATTGATACTTTGAAAAGTATTGCTTCTCCTGATTTCTATGGAAGTAATAATAATATGTTGAGCATAAGTTTATCTGGTATAGACCTATCTGTAGAGCCAGAACAATCCAACACAGATTTATACGCCTCAATCAAAATGTTGTGGGATTTAGAAGACTATCGGCCGTTATGGTAGTTTCATTCGGAGTCGGAATGATGTACTACGGGATCCCCTTAGGCGTTGGGAATTTGGCTTCAAGTCTTTATTTAAGTGTTACGTTAAATGCACTATCAGAGTTGCCATCGTCGTTAATCACCTATTTTCTAATAGGAAGGCTGAGAAGGAGAAGTTCTATGTTGTTTTTCACAATGTTGAGTGGTTTTTGTAGCATCATGTGTGTGGTTATCCACCAAGGACAACAAGCATTGAGAATCGGAGTTGAACTCGTATCATTCTTTAGCGCATGTACGGCGTTTAACGTGCTATTGATATACACATTAGAACTATTTCCAACCTGCGTGAGGAATTCAGCATTGTCAATGGCGAGACAAGCTCTTGTTTTTGGTGGTATTTTTAGTCCAATATTGATTGCAGCTGAAAGAGGAGTTGATGACAATGGATTCTTATCATATGGAGTATTTGGATTGGTGATTATTGTTTGCGGGTTGTTTATTTTTTGTTTGCCAGAGACAAGAGGTGAGATCATTTGTGACACCATGGAAGAAGAAGAAGAGAAAAAGGCAAAGAATAAAACACCTGATAACAAGACATTGATAACCCTTGTGTAGAATAACTAGTAAGTGGTACGATATTCTACAGTTACTAAGACCTGGAGAATCAGTAAGATTTCATGTTTGTTTTTTTTTTAGTTTCTGGTTTCAATGGAAAAATTTTAGTTTGTGCGTTAATTAATCATCATAACCCCAACAATATATCTGCATTTCGATTTTTAAGTCTAAAAGGTGAATGCTTATGATTTATGGGTTCCTTGCTGGGGAGATCTTAATCCATTATGGCTTCTAATATTAACACCTTGGCGGCTTTGATGGAGACATCTTGATCTCAATATGGCTTTGTCCACCTGACTAGCTGGATAGCTTGGAAAATCCTAGCAATGGTTGTCCGTGTCTAATTATGAATGTCTGGATAGTAGGGAAAAAATTATCAAAAAATGTAATAGCCTTAAATCTGACTAGAAATTTTCTATACTTTGGGGGTATGAATGAATAATAAGTTCCTTCCAGCATAGTTAACACCTAGTACGTCAGTCGCGCCCTCCACGTACCAAATTGTGCTCTCTTGCCGGGTTCAAACTTGAGAGCCTCTGGCCAGACGCTTTTTCAGACAATCAAAGATTTGTCTACGTGCAAACACATATAAGCTTTAGTTATGCACGCTATTGACATGCAAGTCTTGCAATCTTATAAATAAACGAAAACAACGACACATTTTATAAAACTTCTCAACTGGAGGTGATTTTTTCATAATCTCTAATTCCCCGTAATAATTAAACAAAGCAGCCTTCATAAAGGCTTACAAATTTCCTTGTCAGACATCTGGTTAGTGATGATTTAGCTGGTAGAGCTGAAATCAGAGGTGTGAGAGTCGTTTGCTAGTTGTTGTGGTCAATGACCAGTGTAGGAAAAAAATAAAAAAATTCCTTGTCGAAGCCTAGAAAATAAAGCAGAAGATCCCTAAAATCTAAATAGATAAAGATATATCACTAGAAAATCTAACCAAATAAAGGGAATATAAGTTCCTGCGAAAAGCTGGGACGTATTCCTTATTTTGTAGCTAAAAATAACTCAAAACGTACCAAACTAGGCTAAACAACCAATATTAGTTGCGAGCGCGTGCTAGACGCTCCCTTTCTTCATGCCAACATAAGGCCATCTCATGCACCACATCAAATTTGCAACCGTTCGGACCCACTATGCTCAGGTGTGCCACGTTCTACCACTTTCTTGATACCCACTAAACTTTCTTTCCTCACCCTATATATTTAAGGAATCGTCTGATCACTTGGATATTCTCAAAACAGTTTTTGTATTCAGAGATCAAGAAGAACAGATTGATCAAGATGCCTGGACTGACAATCGGAGATGAAATTCCTAACTTGGAAGTTGAAACCACTCATGGAAAGTTCAAGCTTCATGACTTCGTTGGGAACCAGTGGACCATCTTATTTTCTCACCCTGGTAAAGCATTTCACTGATATATATCAAGTATTTTGTTGTTTGTTCGGATAATTAATTAGTTTGAAGCATTTTGTTGTGTATTGATGTTGTTAATTTGAGCGTAAAATGCAGGGGACTTCACACCTGTCTGCACAACAGAGTTAGGTCAAATGGCTGCCTACTCTGGTGAATTTGAGAAAAGAGGTGTCAAACTTTTAGGACTTTCTTGTGATGATATTCAATCCCACAATGAATGGGTCAAAGACATCGAGGCTTACACGGTATGTAATCAAATCATCATATCTATCTAAACTTGTTGTTGTTTGGGAATCAAAAGATGAATATGTTTTTTCTAACTATCTTCTGGCTGATCATGCAGCCTGGCTGCAAGGTGAACTACCCAATCATAGCCGATCCGAACAGAGATATCATGAAGCAACTGAACATGGTTGATCCAGATGAAAAAGATTCTAATGGATTTCCAGTGCCATCAAGGGCACTACATATTGTTGGAACAGACAAGAAGGTTAAGTTAAGCTTCTTGTATCCAGCTACAACTGGTAGAAACATGGATGAGATTGTTAGGGTTTTGGATTCACTTCAGAAGGCAGTAAGCAACAAGGTGGCAACTCCAGCCAACTGGAAAGTGGGTGACCCCGTCGTGATATCTCCAAGTGTTACTAATGAAGAAGCTAAGAAGATGTTCCCTCAGGGTTTTGAAACTAAGGATCTCCCTTCAAAGAAAGATTATCTTCGTTTCACTAATGTCGAATGAATTGAGCAACTATCATTATAGCTTGTTATTTTGGGTTTAGGGTCGGGTTGTCAACTTTAATATTTAATCTTTAGTTAAGGTGCTAATAAATTAATATGCATTTTCTAGATTTTCAGAATTTTTCTCATTCATTCTTGTGTTGTGGACCAATGCCCATTCTTCACCCATTTGAGACGGCTTCATTCTTGCGTCAATAACAATTCTTACTACCAGTTAGTTTGTGCGTGAAGGAAAACACCGAAATGAAAACCTTAAAATCATTTAACAAGTCTGCACCATATATTGTGCTCTCCCATTTTGTCGCAACATTGGTTAAGGAATAACTGTTAATTATCCATCTTGTCGCAATATGAACTCCTTGTGCATGTCATCCAATTCATCTCTTCCTTCGTTATGTTGACAGTTGAAGTCTTCGGAGACGTGTATGACTTCCTCCAGATTATACGCACTCACAACCAATCTATTTCCCCATCTCACCCTGTGAGTTTCTAGATATCACAAGTCTGATCTTTTTGGTTTGTATGCATATTTGCATATAACTAATTATGTTGCTTGGAGTGTGATTGGGGTTATTCAGGTATATTCTCTGAGCTACACTTAATTTGATCCTGCCAATTTTATCATGTAAAAAAGTAGAACCATTTTTTGAAATTACATTTGTTGGAGAAAAATAAGTTAAATAAAAATGTTTTGGTCTTGGTGTGGTTTGATGTAGTGACTTATGGGTCCAAGGATACTATAGGATCAGAATCTCGCAACAATAATGTCTTAGCGAAATTATCAATAGCACATCACAATAGCGTCGCAGAGCAATTTTAGGAAGAATATAACAAATGATGTCAGTTAGGATCATGAGAAAGATGTGATGGTCCTGCGAAAATTAGAGAGCTTACGAAATTAACATTTGTAAGGTTGCGAGAATGTCGCAAGCCATATCCGAAAATAAAGGACAGATTAGCTGTCATCCACTATGTATTTCCCTATAAATAGTCATTCGAGTTGTAAAGAGAAAGGGAGATCTTTTTTGAGTAAGAAACGAGTAAATAGGAGAGAGAAATTTCAGAGCAAAGATCATTCTTGACTTCTTTATCTTTCTTGTAAGAATATTCAAAAATTAATCAATAAAATTAAGAGTGAAAACCTAAAAATGAGCTGATCATCCATGAAATCATATGAGTGGTGTAGTGTAGGATTTCCTGCAACGTTGGGACTATAGATGAACCTCTAATATTGAGAATTGGAACCAAAATGGATAAGGAAGAAGAAGAAAGAACTATTAACTTGTTGCGAGAATATAAAGATGTTTTCGAAGGAAGCATGGATGAGATACCGGGAATAGATCCATCAACTGCATGCCACAAGTTGGAGATTAACAAAAATGTGAGACCATTTAAACAGAGAATAAGAAAAATTGCAAAAACTTACGATTCCCAAATAGAAGAAGAATTACAGAAAATGCTTGATGCGGGAATCATAAGAGAAGCTAAATACCCAGAATGGATAGCGAATATGGTCATTGTCCCAAAGAAAAACAAAGGAATCAGGATTTGCATAGATTTCACTGATTTAAACAAAGCTTGCTCCAAAGACAGTTTTCCGCTACCAGATATTCCTCAAATGGTAGAATCCGCAGCGGGAAACGATAGGGTATCATCTTTAGATGGATACAAAGGGTATAACCAAATCCCTCTCGCTGAAGAAGATCAAGAACATACTGCTTTCTTTGCCTCTATAGGTTTATATTGTTACACGAAAATGCCATTTTGTTTGCGAAATGCGGGAGCGACATATCAAAGAATGGTAGAGAAGGTGTTCGCAAAATGGATACATAAAACATTAGAAGTATACGTGGACGATTTGTTAGTAAAGAGTAAAGAAGCTAAAGACCATGTACAATACTTGAGGAAGATTTTTGAACAAATGCGGCAGTATAACATTAAATTGAATCCCGAGAAGTGTACTATTGGAGTTGCATCGAGAAAATTTTTAGGCTACATTGTGTCAAAGGAAGGAATACAGGTTGATCCAGAAAAAGTGCAAGCAGTTCCTGACATGTTCGTGACATGCCAACACCAGCAACAATAAAAGATGTACAGAAGTTGAATGGGCTTCTAGCTTCGCTGGGGAGATTCATTTCGCGATCATCAGACAAATGCAAATATTTTTCTGATATACTCAAGAAGGGTGCAAAATTTAAATGGAGTGATGAATGTGAAAAGGCTTATCAAGGAATCAAAGAACATCTTATGAATACAACTATTTTACAAATGGCAGAACCAGGAGAAGAATTATTGATTTACCTTGCGACTACGTCGCATGCATTAAGTGATGTGTTATTGCTAGTAGACGCACTAGTGGAGAAACCCATTTATTACATTAGCAAAACTTTTAATACCGCAAAGAAGAATTACTCAAAGATTGAAAGTTAATTTTAGCATTAGTTTATGCATCATTTAAACTCCGCATATACTTTCAAGCACACAAGATAAAGGTATTAACAAAAGTACCAATTGAATCAGTGATGAAGAATTCTAAAAGATCAGGAAGGGTGGAGAGATGGAATGCACAAGTAGGCAACTTTGGTATTAAATATGAAGTTTTGTCTTCACCAAAATCACAATTTGTTGCGGATTTCTTGGCAGAATTTCCTTTAGAAGAAGATGAAGCAGTAGAAGAAATGATGGATATAGAAGAAGAGCATGGAGATCCAAAATATTTATTAACAGAACCAAATAGATGGGAAATATTGGTAGATGGATCATCAAATGGAGAAGGAAATGGAGTTGGAATTGTTTTAATTTCGCCAGAAGGAATAAAGATGGATTTTTCATTCAGATTGGAATTTGCATCCACTAATAATGAAACAAAATATGAAGTTGTGATACATGCCTTAAAATTCGCAATAGAAATGAAACTAGAAAATGCCAGGATCACTAGTGATTCGCAGCTAGTTATTCGCCAAATAAAAGGAGAGTATACTACAAATGAACCATCCTTGAAGAAATACAAGAAGCTGGTTGAACAATTATCAGCGAAAATCCCAAAGATAAAATGGAGGCACATTTCAAGAAAGGATAATAGACTCGCAGACGCTTTTGCTTTCATCTCAAACATGATGACAGATCCAACTGCGAGATGCATAAAAATACAAACACTTCCGTCACCATCAATAAATAAAGAAGAGGAAGATGTGGATGTGATGATAATAGATAATGAAAAAGAATAACAAATAAACAATGTCGCAGACTGGAGAGTGGAACTTCATGCATATTTGGCGAAAGGAGAAACACCAAGAAATAGATTGGAAACACACAAGTTAAAAAGCGGAGCAACAAATTATGAATTAAGAGATGGGTTGCTATACCGAAAATCCTTTAGTGGACCATCACTCAGATGTTTGACACGAGAGGAAGGAGAAAAGGTGCTGAAAATGTTACATAGTGGAGATGCTGGCAATCATAGTGGAGGAAGATCTTTGGCACATAGAGCAAAAATGCAAGGTTATTACTGGCCATACATGCATGAAGATGCAAAACAAATATCAAGACGTTGCGAAGATTTTCAGCGGTATGGAAAGAGAATACATGCACCAGGAGCACCATTGTCATCTTCAACAAGTGTGTGGCCCGTTGTAAAATGGGGCTTAGACATTGTGGGGCCATTTTTACCAGGAACTGGACAAAGAAGATACTTAATAGTCGCAATAGATTATTTCACAAAGTGGACAGAAGTGAAGGCAGTACAACATATTCGCGACAAAGATATCTTTACATTCATATTCGAAAATATCATTTGCAGATTTGGAATTCCTGCACAGTTGGTATTTGATAATGGGAAAAAGTTTGAGGGGAAGAATATAAAAATGTTACTTAATGCATTCAAGATAAAATGTGGAAAGTCCACTCCTTTATATCCACAAGTTAATGGGCAAGTAGAAGCAACAAATAAAACAATTGCAGATATATTAAAGAAGAAATTGGAAGGACATCACAGATCATGGTGCGAACAAGTACATAATGCAGTATGGGCTTATAATACAACTAGAAGAGAAGCTACTGGAATGTCACCTTTTTGTTTAACATACGGAGTTGAAGCGGTGTTACCAACAGAAGTTGTTATTCCGACAACAAAAAGAGAAGCTTGGGAGAAAAATCTTAGTGCGGGCTTAATTTTAAACAAACTTGATGAATTAGAGGAAAGAAGAGAAAAAGCTTTACAACATATGGAGAATTATCAGCGAAGATTAGCTCGAGAATATAATAAACGTGTCAAAATACACGAATTTCAACCAGGAGATTTAGTTCTGCGAGAAACACCAATATATCATCGAGAAAATGGTGGAAAATTAGCGAAAAAATAGGATGGACCTTACATCATTAAGGAAATAGTTGGAACAGGAGCTTATAGATTAATGGATCCAGAAGGAAGAGATGTTGGTCATAGATTAGATAGACCATGGAACAGATTGTACTTAAAAAGATATTATCTGTAAGAAGCTTTGAGAAGTTGTGAATTCTGAACGAATAATTGCAAGATTATTCATATCAAAACAAGATTATGATGTGCGAAATTTTCGCAAAGAACAATGACATCAAAGAAAGGGGCGAACATTTATGGCGTACACCCTAGTTCGCGAATAAAATTTCGCAAGAGGAAAATGTAAGACCTAAAGTACGTCATATTAGGGGGTACCTGTTACATGGCTCAGATAAAGGCTACACCGTAACCGGAACCTGAGTCATGGAGATTTGGGGTCAATAAAGCCCATCCAGGAGAGGCACCTTGGATTCTCAACTTGAGCATATGACTTGGGTTGGGCGACTAAGGTAATTAGGACTCTCCCAAGGAGTGCAGATATGATCAAGGCGCCGAGGTACACGGTTGAGTCAAGAGTGTTGGGGGAGTTTGAAGCGTACCTTGACATTCTTGACAAGTCTTGGATCATACTGCACTAGGCCTGAAGAAAATCCCACTTAGGGTGCAGTCTCGTAACCATAAGCCCTATATGTAAAAGGGATAAGAGGCTGCGAAAACAACTGGTTGTTGTTAAGACTGGATGAGAGGAGCTAACCTTGTATGGTAGAAGTACGCCTCCTTGAAGGGGAAACCAGGGGGGAGATAAGGGCGACACCCTCCGTTAGGGAGCTGATAAGTGTCTTAAGACGCAAATGTCATGAGGATTTTTATTCGCAAGGATATTAAGTCTTGTCATATTTTTACAACAATCCTGAAGAGGCAATAATACAAAAGAAAAGGATAAGACGAGATCAATGGGTTTTCGCATGAAAGTGCGAAGACGTCCTGCGATTTCGTCGCAAGACGGCAATGTCGGCTTTATTTTCGCAAGAATATTTAGGCCTGTCATATTGTCGCAACATTCCTGAAAAGGCTATAATACAAAAGAAAAAGTTAAGACAAGATCAATGGGTTCTTGTATGAAAGTGCAAGGACGTCCTGCGATTTTGTCGCAATGACAAGAGATGGCATAATAAGACCTTTAATTAGGAAGGAAAAATAAGACCATATGATAAAACAAATTAATTATAAGCATTTATAACAGAGTATTTTTTGCAAGAAAGATAATGAGAGGCAAGTAGGGGAATCGATACACAAGAAGCATTATCTTTCTTATCAACAAAATATTAAAAGGAAAAGTTGACTCCAAAGTCGATTGAAAAATGTAACTCTCCAAAGGTGATAAAAATAAGGAAGTTCAAGAAGACAAAGCTAGATAAGAAGCTCAAGATTCAATATTAATGTCAGTAGCAGGAGATGACAGAAATTCTTCGCCAATATTCTCGCAAGCTTCTCCTTCATTTCGGCTTTGATCTTCGCCATGACTAGCATCTTGATTATCGCCAGCAATTACTTCTTCAGGAGAAATTTCTTTCTCATTATGATTAACACCAACAGATACTTCTTTAGAAGGAACTTCTTCTTCGTCTTCCAGGAAATTATCCTCTGCACCGTTTTCGTAATCATAATCACTATCAGCAGGACGAGGAACTTCATCATCATCTACTTCTAGAGGATCAATTGATGTAGGAGGAAGAGAGTTGGACAGTAAGATGTCATTTACAAGGACTTCATCCCGGAGATGAACTTGGCGAAGAAGTGCTCTTTGATGATTCCTATCTTGAGTATCCTTAAAATAAGCAAGATAATCAAGTCTTTTTTCTGCTAGGTCGGGAGAACCAGTAAAGGTAGAGACGAGCAATGCATTTTCCTTGCGAATTTTAGCATATTTAGCCTCCAAATCAGAAATAGAAGAATGAAGATTCTTCTCAAACTCTGCGAAAAATAGAGTACAAAATTTTATTAAGATAAGGAATTCAGAGAGAAATGACAAAGAAAAGATAATTAAGGCAGTCAAACTTTTATGACTACCTTCCTTTTGCGAAATAAGGTGTTGAATCAAGGATAGACAACTATTCTCCCAATGGTCCATTGCGTCATCAAATTTATCTCCAACTAAACCTTTAAGTCGAGACTGCAGATTTTTCTCTTTAGAAACAAGAAAGGCATTTTTCTTCGCAAGAGAAGAATAAGATTCTTCTAGTTTGGAATATTGTTCTTTAAGCTGATTTGCCTTCACACTTAAAGCTATTCTACCTTGAATAAGTGTATCTCTTTCAGCGATAGATGATTCTGTTACTTCTTTAAGTTCATTTCTCAAAGAGCGAAGAGATTGCTCTTGGTCAGCACATACTTTTTGGAGAATATTAGGTTGTTGCGAAGATATCACCATCTTGTTTAAATAAGTTCGCTTCTCTTGAGATAAGGTTTTATTCTCATCTGATAAAGTTTTCATCCCTAAATTAGCTTTAGTTAAAGAATAAGAAAGATGAGATACTTCATTACTTAATAGATCTTGTCTTTGAACTAATTGGGTATTTTCATTGGTAAGATTATTTATTTGATCAAGAGAATATGAATAGAGGTTATCTAATTGGTTATATTGATCCATCAAGATTTCTTTATCAACACGGGCTTCTTCAACAGCATATTCAAATTGATATCTCTCTATTATTCGTTTCTGATTTAATGCTTAACATGCGAAAGAGGGATTTAAAGAATAATTAAACATGGGAAGGATAAAACTATCGAAAAGGAAAATTAAAGACATAGACAAGGAAATCACACCTTTTAATTCATCATTCTTCTTGCGAAGATTGTCACGATCCAGCAAAACATTCTGAAGCTTCTGGTTTTCAAGACGAAGAGCATTACATTCTTTTTCTAAAGCTGTTTGCGAAGCAGGTCTGCCAGAACCAAAATGCTTGCTCAGAATTCGCAAACATTAGACTTGGTGGGATCAGTAGAAGACTTCTTGCCATCATCCAGAATTTCAGATAAAACTTTGAAAGCAATATCTATCCCTTCCACATTTTATTTCGACAGAGGGAGAGACTTGGGTAGAGAACTGGTAGGGACAGAAGGTTGAGAAACATTCTCAATGGGTAGAGAAGAGGTTTCATTCGCAGAAGGATCCACAGGGGGAATTTCAATCATAGAAAGGTCAATTGAAGAAATGAAATCAGAGGCAGCATTTTCACGAATTGGAGATAAAGATTTATCTTGCGAAGATGTCGCAGGATATTTGGAAGAAATGAAGTCAGAAGCAGCATTTTCGCGAATTGGAGATAAAGGTTTATCTTGCGAAGATGTCGAAGGAGATTTGGAAGAAATGAGTAGGTGGAAGGGAACATAAGTTGGGACAGTTTTAAGGTGGCGAGATTTCTTGTGAGGTTTATGAAGATCTTTATCACCCTGCGAATTACAATCCAGATAAGAAACAAAGGAAACAATATTATTATTAGAAAAAGATAGTGTTTCTTACTACCTTCTCATTCGCAGACTTTCTTTTATGTGCGACAACCTTATGCTGTGATTTGGGAATGTTAGGGTTCTAAACTGCAAAAATTTAGTGTTGGAGCCGCTTTTTCCAAAGCTGTCTGCGAAGCAGCTCTATCAGAACCCAAATGTTTGCTCATAATTTTGCAAACATTAGACTTGATAGGATCAGTAGAAGACTTCTTGACATCATCCAGAACCTCAGATAAGACTTTGAAGGCAGTATCTATCCCTTCCACAGTTTCTTTCGAAAGAGGAAGGGACTGAGGTAGAGAACTGGTAGAAATAGAAGGTTGAGAAATATTCTCAATGGGAAGAGAAGAAGTTTCATTCACAGCAAGATCAACAGGGGAAGTTTCAGTCATTAAAAGGTCAGCTGAAGAAATGAAGTCTGAGGCAGATTTTTCACGAATTGGAGATAAAGGTTTATCCTGCGAAGATGTCGCAGGAGATTTAGAAGATATGAGTAAGTGAAAGGGAACAGAGGTTGGAACAGTTTTAAGGTGGCGAAATTTTTTGAGAGGTTTATTAACATCTTTATCACCGTGCAAATTAGAATCCAGATAAGAAACAGAGGCAACAATATTGTTATTAGAAAAGGATAATGTTTCTTACTACCTTCTCATTCGCAGATTTTCTTTTATGTGAAACAACTTTATGCTGCGATTTGGGAATGTTAGGGTTCTGAACAGTAAATCTAGTGTTGGAGCCGCTTTTGCTGAAATAACAAGAGTCTGGGAATCACATAAACAACGTAAACAACATAAAACAAGGCAACAAACAAGATCAATTTCAGATATATCAATTTCAACAAAACTCATAAAGAAGAAAAAAGAAGACTAACCTTGATGGATCCATGAAAAATAATAGCAGGGAGATCGTCTCGAGGAAAATTACGAAATGTGAAGATCTAGTATGAAGATGAAGAAGAACTTAAGAAGGTTGAAGAAAAGTTGCAATAATGGAATTTGCAGAAAAATGATGAAGAATTTGCAGAAGAACGATGAAATTGCAGAGAAAATAAAAAGAGGAAGAAAGAGAGTGAGAAGGAATATATATAGAGGGAATTTCTCCTCGAGAAAATAAACACGATTAATGCGGAAAGATATAAGCAGTTAAAAGGCAACGGTTACAAAAGACGTGTCGAGAAATAAATGGAAGAAAGAATACGTGTGATAAATGTGGAATATGAAAAGATAAGCAACTGCGGCATTTCTCACATATTCTCTACTTTGCGGAGAATATATGAGAAGAGGTAAGATGTAGGATCAGAATCTCGCAACAATAATGTCTTAGCGAAATTATCAATAACACAGCACAATAGCGTCGCAGAGCAATTTCAGGAAGAATATAACAAATGACGTCAGCTAGGATCATGAGAAAGATGTGATGGTCCTGCGAAAATTAGAGAGCTTGCGAAATTAACATTTGTAAGGTTACGAGAATGTCGCAAGCCATATCCGAAAATAAAGGACAGATTAGCTGTCATCCACTATGTATTTCCCTATAAATAGTCATTCGAGTTGTAAAGAGAAAGGGAGATCTTTTTTGAGTAAGAAACAAGTAAATAGGAGAGAGAAAGTTCAGAGCAGAGATCATTCTTGACTTCTTTATCTTTCTTGTAAAAATATTCAAAAATTAATCAATAAAGTTAAGAGTGAAAACATAAAAATGAGTTGATCATTCATGAAATCATATGAGTGGTGTAGTGTAGGATTTCCTACAACTACATATACTTGCTCATTTTATGAGTGAATGAATCTCTCTTTAGTCCCACATTGGTTCTAATAGAGAAGGAGCTCCACTATATAACCATATTCTTATGGATATGTTTTAAAACAATGTGGGTGGAGCGGGTGGGAAAAAATACATATTTTCACCCATGCGATAAGCGCGTATGCCATGCACCAAGTCCCTTTTCTACACAGATTTCTTTTTTGGCGAGATTTTTCTTTAGAAAATTAATTCTTAAGAGTTTTATTTATGGGAAAATTATTTTTACGTGTTTTACTTGTTTTTGAAGAAAATACATATTTTCACCCATGCGATAAGCGCGTATGCCATGCACCAAGTCCCTTTTCTACACAGATTTCTTTTTTGGCGAGTTTTCTTTAAAAATTAATTCCAAAATTAATTCTTAAGAGTTTTATTTATGGGAAAATTCTTTTTACGTGTTTTACTTGTTTTTGAAGAAAACCCAAACCTAACTTGATTTGCAAGTATTTCATCCTATAAATACAACTCGAAATTCTGTTTTAAAAACACACAAGAAGCAATTCTTTTTATTATATTCTTCCTTTGTTTGTGCGGCGTTTTTACTTTCCATCCCCGTTGCTGAGTTCGAAGAGAGGGTAACTTGCGTTGTACTAACTCAAGTTATATCGGGAAGTCTTATCCTGGACACATCTTCGTTGTGAGGGGTTTAGCATTACTCAACTCGAGTATACCCGCGAACTAATGTGTTAAGGACAACTTGTTGAACCTGTGATTCTGCCCTCATCAAGTTATTTCGGTAGAGTTGTTTCGGATTAGTTCTTTACGTATTATTTTGATACGTCTAACGTGTTGTTCATTGTTGCAAGATTCCAACAACATTTACTGATTTACATTATATACAGAAAAATGGAGAACATAGCTCCATAGAAAAGAAAGGACAACAAGAAATACTTTTGCAACCATCAATTTTTTTTAAAACGGTTTGTTATTCTTGTAGCAACAATTTCAACAACTCTCCAGTACCCAACCCACCATTTCTCTTTCCTTAACAGCAAAAGAAAGAACGGACACCAAAAACCTACAGCAACACCCAAATAATAGCAGCATATAAGAACAACTGCTCTTTGGGATCATCTGTACTATCATCTTCTTGGACTGCATTGGGAGCGTTGGTATCAGTTGTATTAGTACTGTCACCATTGCATAGGTTCTGCGTTGGGAACCCACACAACAAATTGTTGTTGATGTAAGCTGAACCATCAACGCTTAATGTATCAAAATGAGCTCCTCTTGGGATCCTACCACTCAAGTTATTATAAGATAGGTTCAAATACCCAAGATGATCTATTGATGTCAACGACTGTGGGATTTCTCCAGACAATTTGTTGAAACTCAAATCCAAAGACCCTAAACCAGTCATGTTTCCGATACTTGATGTGATATTACCTGAGAAATGATTGTAGGATAGATTAAGCATAGCAAGTCCTTTTAATAAACCAATCTCCTTCGGAATATTTCCATCAAGAATGTTGCATGACAGATCTATTCCTGAATTGTAGGTGTATAACTGCTCAAACTGTGTC
The DNA here is from genome assembly GCF_003573695.1 of Papaver somniferum. Classification (NCBI taxonomy): domain Eukaryota; kingdom Viridiplantae; phylum Streptophyta; class Magnoliopsida; order Ranunculales; family Papaveraceae; genus Papaver; species Papaver somniferum. Next base: position 1,380,634 of record NW_020623156.1, read on the forward strand.
ATAATTCCTTTTACCACCATTTGCAATTGCAGATCAATACCAAAATCCTCCAGAGAATATGCATCAGTAGTAGGTCTTCGTCTTAGATTCTTTAGCTTTCCTATCTTCTTAGAAACTGGGCCAGAGAGATTGTTTATAGACAAGTCTAGTATTTGCAAATTATGCAAATAACTAATCTCTTCAGGGATAGACCCATTGAACTTGTTTGACCTCAAAGAAAGGATTTGAAGTTCTTTATGTGTACCAATGAAACTGGGTATTCTACCTTCAAAATTGTTGCTCCCTAAGTTAAGAACTCTCAAAAGTGGAAGTTTTTTTACGAATCTTGGAAAAGACCCAGTAAAACCGTTGTCGTTCAGTTGAAGATAGATTAGAAATACTGCTTGGTCAAGCTCCTTTGGAATATTTCCTGTGAGATTGTTGCCACCAAGGTTTAAAGACCTAAGAGCACCGCAGTACTTAATACTAGAAGGTATAACCCCGGACAGATTGTTGTTGGAGAGATCAAGAGATGTGAGACCAAAATCAAACATGTTTACTTTCGGACAGAAAGAGTGTGGAATTGAGCCAGAAAGTGCATTGCTTGATAAAGAAACGTACGCCACAGTAGATAACAATTTCCCTACCTCTATTGAGATGTTGCCACTGAAATTATTATGGGACAGATCAACAAAAGTAGCTCTTTGAGGTGGAAGAGGAAAAGGACCATCAAAGTTGTTGTAAGACAGATTTAAGCTTGTCTCCCATTCCGATTTCATAAACTGAAAGTGCGGTAATGTCGTTTGGAGCTCGTTTTGCGAGAGATCTAAGAAGCTGAGATTTTTTAGTTTAAAGAGACAAGGAGGGATAGCTCCTGATAGTTTATTATTAGATAAATCCAAGGTAGATAGTTGAGTTAAATCACAAATGAAATCAGGGATAAGTCCTCTCAAGTTGCATGATCGTAGCCCCAACTTGTCTAGTTTAACCTTGGATAGATGCTGCTGTTCATCTATTACAGCGGTTATCCTATTTGGACTTAAGTGTAGGCTATTTAGGTTTAATTCATTAATCAAAGAGATCACCGAAACATTTCCCTCGAGAGAGTTTCCATAAACATCAAAGCGGTTAAGGTTTCGGAGCTTGTTGACACAACTTGGTATAGTTCCCGTAAAATTGTTGTACGCTAAATCAAGTACTTGGAGACTGGAAATTTCACATATTGATTCTGGGATGCGTCCTTGGAAATTGTTATAGGATAAGGAAAGCAATTGCAGATTTTTGAGATTGGAGAATGAACCTGGGAGGTAACCTGTAATGCTGTTGGCAGAAAGATCCAGATATCGCAGGCGAGAAAGATTGAAGATTGAAGAAGGAAGCTGTAGTATTAAGCAACCAGAAGCGGTAAGACTCGTCAGAACAGGTGCATTTATAATTGAGCTTGGAATGGATCCGTTTAATTTGGTTTCACTGATTGCAAGTGTTTGGAGTTCAGGTAGTTGATGTTCAAACAACAAAGTAAGATTGACATTTAGATCAGGATTAGAAGTCACATCAAGTTCTTTAAGTTTAGGAAGATAGGGGAGATAACCAAGCGTACCTTGTAGCCCACAATAAGATAGGTTAAGTGTAGAAAGTGATGAAGTTAGATTAGCAGGCAGAATTGGAAATTGTATATTAAGGTTATTCTCACTCATTTGGAGAGAAGTTAGACGGGTAAGATGAAAGAACTCATGCATGAGGAAAAGTGGACGTGAAATATTGCACCTTGAGAGTTCAAGATGCTTGAGATGGGAAAGAAATGATATAGATTTGACAAAATTCTTTTGTGTAGATGCAGCTTCATATAAATCAAAACCTCTTAACTTTAGTACCTTAAGATTGGTGAATTGGCTTACCCAGTTTATGGAGGATGATGTTAGTAGGGAAGCATAATCGGAAGAGATATCAAGGTATTGCAGAGAAGACAAGTTCGCAAACTGTGTTGTGATGGAATCTAAGAAGTTAGAGTTGCAGAGATCAAGATGAGTGAGTTTCTTGAGATCAGAAAAGCCATGCGGGATTGTGGAGTATTGAAAATCATTGAAGCTAAGATCGAGATACTCAAGATGTGTAATGTTGAATATAGAAGTAGATAACTTACCAGAGAGTGAAGTGTTCTGTGAATCTTGGTTCTGGATAAATAATAATTCACCTTCTATGTTCCGGAGGTCGATTGAGATGACACGAGTTGAATCACCTGAACATTGAATTCCATGCCAAGTGCAGCAGTTCTGATGACGCTTGTCTATTTTCCATGAAGACAGCCGATTTGAAGGGTCTTCGAGAGAGGATTTAAAGGTCAAGAGAGCGATTCTTTCTTCATCCTGACAGCCGTTAGAGATTACTAAGAATCGAGTGATCAGTAGGAAAAGAAAAGTAACTCTAAGAAGATGAAATGCTACTCGAACTTCTCTATTCATGACCATGGTTGGTATTTAATGATGAACTAGATGACAATGTTGTGATTAACTGATTGAGATGTTCTGCTGCTCTTTATATGCGAATTAGCAAAACATATCATTTCAATGATGGAACGGAGTGAGGATTTAAAAAAGGGAGAACAAGAATATTACGACTTTCTTTGTCTACCCAAGTGTCTGCTGTTGTTCAGACAAGCTTTGTGCAAGTAAAAATAAATAATTCATTGATGTGAGAAAGAAGAAGCTAACTTTCCTTGAATGATGGTTTGTATCATTTTAAAAATAAATAAATTCATAGACCAGACCAGACTGCATGCTTGGCTATTACTACTAATACTATGGGCGTGGTTTCTCCTTCCAGTGTGGAAGAATGTGGAATATGTCAGACAAAATCAGTTGTTCACCAAAATTAAGCATCCAGGGTCATTGCCGGGCGGCTATTGTTTGACCTAGGCAAGCCCTCTCAATTCTACCTATTTTCCCATTCTTTTTGGGTATTTGCCATGTTAGAAATCAGAATACTATTTCTAAGGATCAAACATTGAATAATTTTCATACAGACAATTTAACAAGCACTTAAAACACAAAGAAACTGGAGACAAACATGTGCTTCTACTACAACTTGTAGAATCACTAAATTCAATTGATTATGAAGAAAAACAGACCACTATTATGTAGGTGTGAATCTGCACCCATCTACTATCCACTAACAACAATAAGCAATCACTAAAACATGATTAAAATAACCTAAGTTATTGAACCGTTACTCATTCCCACTAACACCGATGGTAGAATCAACTAACAATACTGCTTACTAATTGCTAGAATTTATAAACTTAGTTTCCTACCCATTGAAATTCCCCCAAGAATACCTGTAGTAACTAGAACATTCGGTTACAAATTTCATTAATGTTTTTAGAGGATATTCGGTTGATAAAGACCTCAGTAGACTCAATAAAATAATTGTAAATGTCACTGTACTATTGTTATGAATTTGTTGGGTAATTACAGTTCGATTTGAAATCTCATCATCTATACCAGCAATACTCCACAATCCCGCATGGCTTTACTATTGTTATAAATTATTCAATCTCATCATCTATACCAGCAATTACAGTTCGATTCGAAATTACCAGCGTCAGGGTGGGATGAAATAATTTCTAAAATAGTCTTGGGGAGTTGGTATAAGAGGAATAGTAGAGCCATCGAATACAAGAGGGATATGAACTTCCCTAACATTCAATTTATCTACTTCTAAAGCACGAGTCATACGAGGTGGAAAGGCTTTCACTCAGTGAACAGAAGTACTAAAAGTTTTGGCCTCTTTTGCTAATAAGTTTGCCACATTCAGTTCAACCTTGATAAATGAATGTCTTCGGGACCACGAAAAAATATTCCTTTAGCGGGATTATTTATTTATCGATAAATAAATATTTTATTCATTTATTGATAAATGGATATTTATTCATTTAGACGATATTTTCTTAATTAAGAAGTTAAATTCTATAGGAGAAAATGTATAAGTATATCTAGAAAATATTGGTCAAAATTCTTATCAATAATTCAATTAACATTCATTTTCTTTTGATTTTATATTAGTGTACATTCAAAGTTCAATCGTTAATATACGTATAGAATAAGTACGGAATTGTGTATCAAGACCACTAATCCTATTATATGAATTGCATACGTAGAGTTTAAGAAAATACATGTACCATTGCAAACTATATATATATATATAGACTACTCGTAGTTCAATTAAAAAAATCCATACTACTTTATCTTTTTTGAGTTCGTTCCTACATATATTTTTATGTAAAATTTTCTGATTATGTATTTTGGTTCATTTTTATATATAATTCAGTGATTATTCATTTATATTTCTATAGGGCCTTTAAGAATCCAATTTTTTTTATTCATTAATGCATTAAGCGAGGTTATTCATTTATCACCTTGGCCCAAGTCGGGACCGGAGAAAATTATTCATTTGGCGAGGTTATTCATTTATCGAATATTCGTTTATCGAGGTTCGACTGTTGTTTGTTGTTCTAGGAACGAACAAAAAACCCAAAAAATTGGAACAAAAGTTGATTTCCTGTTTCACTACCTCCATTATAGCTTGATTTTTCCAGATTATAGATGATGAGAGTCCATTCAAGTAATCAAACATGTTCTTACAGTCTACATTTACACTGAAATTTGATAATCCAAGTTCTCTTGCCCATGTTACTGCTTGTAGGAGCCCTAGAGCTTCCGCTTCTTCAGGATTTGTTGCTGAGATAGGTCCAGCTTTGCCTTTGCTCGAAGATACCTACATCATTCCTCAAGATTATAGAAAAACCTGCTGGTTCATCTTTAGAAACCCAAGCTGCATCTGTATCAATTTTATTTTGGAAAAGTTTAGTTGTTGTCCAGATGGCTTTTGTTTCAACATTAGGACTGTGTAAACCATCTATGACTTTTTGTTTCCCAATTTGCCAGAATTTCAGATTCCTTTGTATCTCTTAAGCTAATTTTAAGGGGAATTATTTCTTCTTTTCAAAGACTCTGTTACATCTTTCCTTCCAAATGAACCAAAAATTTTCCATAATTAATTCTATAGGTAGAACTGAGTTGGGTTTTCCTATCCAGTCTCTGCATATGTCTGAAAAGGTAATTGAGGTACTAAAATTTAGTTCTAATGTATTCAGGCCTAGATCCCATACCGATTTTGCAAAGTTACAGTGGAAATTAAATGTTCTAAGGATTCTTTTTCTTCGCAACCAAAGGAGCATTTGGGGGAAATGTCTTTTATGTATGTAAATAGTTTTAAGTTTGTGGATACTACATTCTGAAGGCATTTCCAAGTAAAAATCTTTATTCTTTGTGACGCATCTAATGACCATAGATGTTTCCAGAAAGAGTCGCACATGCCTAGATTATAGTTATTAATTGTTCTTTGGCATACATAGATTTCACTGTGAAGTTGCCTGATGGTGTTAGTACTAGCCATCTAAGCCTATCTGGTTTACCTTTTGTGTTTCTACCTTGAATTATCCTAATTCTGCAAATTTTCATGTAAATTTTCCTAGCTAATTCTAATTTAGATATACCTGGATATACACTCCTTTATTCCACTATTCCACGTAAAGATTCATCAAAGACCCTAGTTAGCAATTCAGATTTCCGAAAAACATACAAGCATTATTGGGATTTGCTAAAGTCAAAATTAGTCAAGCCCGATCAAGCTTTCGCACATTATTTACGAATAAAAGTGAATATTTGCACTACTACTATCTAGGTTTTATGATCTTGAAACCTGTTATTGAAAGGGAAAGAATGGATACGAGGAGGGAAGGATTTTATCCAAATTCCGGTCGACATACCGTCAAAGTCAAATATAATGAATAAAAGTGAATATTTACAAAATACCTACCCTACCCTTAATAAGAACGTAATTATTCTCGATCCTTCTATTATGAAGAATCGAAAAACCCTAACCTTATATAAAAACCGATTAGAACAAAATTGATTACTGTGATTACTACCAATGTCGGGTCAAAAATAATCTTCCTCTTACCACAAGTGTTAATATTAAACCCATAACGTGTGCAGTATCATAGCCTACGGATAGTTGTTGCAGATTTTTGGTTTTTGTAAAATGGATATTTGCGGCACTGTGTGTTTAATGATTCCGTCCATTTTCACACAAACAAATAATTGCACTTTGTTTTTGTGATCTTCTATGTATACTAATTGATTATCCAAGATATAAATTACTGTTCAAGTCGTGGTATTAGGAATAGAAATTGTAATCAAGGCTCAAGGATGTAATTTATTTTGGGATGGTCAGAGATTGATAAATGTTGTTCACAATCAAGTTAGACATCAAGGGTATTATAGACATTTCATCATTTTCCTAAGAAGGCAATCTCTCCTCAAAAAATTTAATTTCCTCCTCCTAATCCTTCCCTCCTCGTATCTATTCTTTCCCTCCTAATAACAGGACTCAAGATCTTCCATTGGAATTGCCCTAACTAATAAATACACAAATATACCTGGTGGCAACCAAGGCCGGCGAAATCTACTGTCAAGAAACCATTGGAAAGGTTAAGATGACTTTAAAGAAAAAGCTCCCATACTAACATCACTGTTTCCAAGGAAAAAATTTGTTAGATTTTTAGAACCCATAAGTTAGAAAAAAGTTGTCTAGCATTCTTATTAAGACTAATATCAATCTTTAAGTTCTTACCAAAGTGTTTAAAAATATGTAAGGCACCACAAAACAAAACATACAGGAGTCAACAGTTGTTGAGGTGACATTAATCGATTCTTTTGAATTAATATGAGTTGCATCGATTTTAAGGAAGCCTAAATCTCTTTTATCTCCAGACCGACGACAATTCATTAGACATGAATCAGAAGAATTTCTAGAATCCTTAGAGAGATTGGAAGATAAATTGACAGAGTTCGTTCTCATAAGAGTTTTATTGAGAGTGATTATAGAATGACCAGCATCTACGATTTTCTATTTGTTAATTTGAATATGTTCATCCAATCTTTCTTGGAGAATTTGTTTTCCTTTCAGATCCTTCTCGATGATTAGAATCCTGAATGTACATTACTGAAAGAAGTCCATAGATTTTCTTTTTCAAACGTTGCTTCTCATGAAAAAGTTTATCGATCATATTCTTTAGATCGTTACCGGAATCAACATCGATGGTTTCTAGAACACACTTGGGATTTGGCATAATCTATATTGGTGATACGTTTTTAGAGATTTTATTTCTGTCCATATAATAAGACTGCTTCAAACACAAACTTATTAGGGGTACCAAAATACATCACCACTTTTTTCTTTGGAAATCTGTATAGACAAACTCAATACAACTACGAGAGATAAAATCAATTGAGGAATAATATCTAGAGTTATATCTCTCTTTCTCTTGTAATTAGAATGTTTACAGAAATAAGTTCGTGAACCTAATCACAAAGAGATTACTTGGACGGTACCAAAGACCAATTGTCGAAGAGTCGATCTGGTCGTATCCAACAAACTAGGTCGGATGTATCTACTAAGATTGATCAACGTTCAACCTGTGATATTTCAATTATAAAGATAAACAATATAATGCAGAAAAAAAATAACACAGACAGCAGAAGTTTTGTTAATAAGGAAACCGAAAATGCATAAAAACCCCAAGACGTATTCCAGATTGAACACCAAAATGTATTAAGACGCTAGAAACACTAGCCTACACTACCAATTAACTTTGGACTGTAATGTAGTTGATCCCTAAAAGTTATCACACCGGTTAAAGTATATCCGCGCTTCTTACGCCTCTTGAATCCCAACAGGACTTCGCACAATTGATTCACTTAGATGACGTCACACCAACTAAGAGTTGCTTCAAATTAATTAAATACTTTAAACAAAATCTTCCTCCCATAGATTAAGCATGTATAATTGATATTCTGATTACGGTCAAAACATATGATTGAAATCATACGAATGATTAAGGTGATGGAAATCGATAGAAATTTGACAAAAGTCTAGCTATCCTCGAAATCCGGACTTATGCAACCCGAAGTGCATCCTATATTATTATTCACCTCACAAGTATAAAACCTGTGGAATTAACAAAGTTTTAGACGAAGAGAACTTTGATGATTCTATCTATCTTAATCGTTGGAGCAAGCCCTTTAAACAATAAATATCGGAAACTGAAGTTATCAAGGAAAGATAATTGGACCTGGCTTCACGAATCCCTATGAAGTATTTGTAGTCGCTAAACCTAAAAGGGTCAGGAAGAGGACGACACTAGATACAACTAGGACATACCAAAAAGTAGCGTTGGGATTCAAAGATCCCAGTTGCTTGAAGTTCCCATTTTATAGATATTCAAAGCATAGGTTGATTTAGGTTTAAGATAAGTTAACTTTGGAACCAATCAAACAATATCCACCGTTAGACGAATCTTTAAATATGATTTATGTAAGAAAGATACACACTCTGGTTAGGTGAAACCGTAACCGAATCGTGTTCAAAGACTATGTTTAACATGGTTAGCCGAAACTAGCTGGTTTGAAATTAAAAGTTTAATCTTCATTTTCATGAACACATAATACATTAACTCTGAGTCACAAACATGTGATCAATTAAGTCTAGTGTTTTCATAGAAATAATAAATTTTAATTATCTCTTAAAAATAATTTAAACACACTTGAAAATATGATCGACATGGTTAGTAGGTGTACAAGGTAAAAATACCATTGACATTCTTGAGACGGTTCAGTCACAATTCGTATACCGATTTGTGTCATTTTAACCAAAACGAAAGTTCTTGAGTTCAGAGAACTTTTTAAGTTTGCGTACCAGTTTGGAAACTTTCGACGAAACCAAAGTTCTAGAGTTCACAGAAATTTTAAGGTTTGCGTACCAATTTGCAAACTTTAGGACCGTCGCTGGTTCTAGAGTTCACAGAATTAAATCGGTTTGCATACCAGTTTGGAAACGTAATCAAGTTCAGGAACACAAAACTATTTTAATTCGCATACCGGTTTGGATACTCACCCCCAGTTTTGTAACCACTGTTCAAGAATGGTTGGCATAATCGTATGCATACTTATCTGGTTCACGAGTTAAACATATTTTCATATGATGTGCATAAGAATATGCATATAGTTAGAGCACTGCTCGGTCGAACTAGCATGCGTTTCTATCTCAAGCATGTTTTTCAATGTTAGTGATCAAAACTATAAGTCTTTATTTCTAGCCTATTTATAAATGTCTCAGACTAGGACATAGTTTGTGTAGTTGAGCTTAGACTTCACGGCGTTTATCACTTGAAGATGAAGAACTACTAAGGAGAGTTTGTGGAACTTCATCGACAAAAGGTATGTGGAGACTTAAACTCATCTATCACTTGGAAAGTCTATTTCTGCTCTATCTCCTATATTGAGACATAAGTCGTGTTACGATATAGTTTTCTCTATACACATTTGAGATTTCGAGCTGAGTATATCTCGCTTACATATTTCTCGAAATATGTGTTGGTAAGCTTTCGCTTCGACCAAGTTCATCTTATATCATCAGAAAATTGCCGAGTAACATCTTACATGGTTTGTGTGATACAATCATTTGGTGTAAAACTTGGAATGTTTCGATAATGATTATTTCAATATCTTGAGAATTGCTTTGATGCTAATAGTGTGTGAAAACGGATATTGTCATTATAGAAGAATGTTTCAATGATTGAAATAAATAGTTTAGAATCATGTAACCATCTTTGGATATAAGCATAGTGTGTTCGCACATTAATGTATAAGTCCAAAACCGGGAACCTAAAGTATGCATACTTGTGTGTATACAAAAAGGTTGTAGGAGACTGGGTAAGTATGTGTACCTGTACGCACACTGTCGGAAGTTCACGTCCGTGAATTTCTGCTGAGTTTGATAACCAAAACCAAACTCATCTGGTTACCTAAAGTACGCGTACTGGCGGAAAGTTCACGTCCGTGAATTTCTGCTGAGTTTGAAAACTAAAACAAACTCAAATCCAGTTACTTAAGTACGCATACCCGTAAGCATACTTAAGTAGGTTACTTTCTAAAATCGATTGTACATGAACCTAAAACATTTATCAATAAGGAATGCAATCTTTGCAAGTCGTGGATATAATGTTCATGTATTTATTCGAGTGAATTAAACCGATTTTGCTTCAATTGTGTTCTTGTATAAATCCATGAGAATATAGCAATTGAACAACTCTTTAACTAGTTTCATTTGAGTCATTTGACCTAGTTATGGTTAAGATGAATAAGGTAGATATGAGAGTAATTATATGGCTAACCTCGGTTAACTATTTGTGAACCGACATGGTGTACACATTTGGGTACGGTTACATAAATCTAAATGAGGGTACATTTCATTTGTGCATACCAAGCTAAGTTCGATCTAACGGTTGAAAGATATTAGCTTGGTTGAATCAGGTTTTTCATCTAACGGTGAATATTGAATGCTTCGTTACCAAGGTAATGTGGATTGCAAACCCTGATTTGAAAACTTTATAAAGGAGAACTCTAGAAACTAGGAAACCTAATCCCCACACCTCCTGTGTGCTACTAGTTGCATAACTAGAGTTGATTCTCCTTTAACCTTAGGTTTCTTCTCGAGACCCTGTAGGTTAACGACTTGAAGGGTAAGGCTACAATTCGAGAGCAAGAGGAGAGTGAGGTCGACTGAGGATGAGATGCACATATTTTGATGAGATATCAACCAATAAAACTGAAAGTTATCTTGTTGGCAGCATGCCAAAAAGTACTAAACCACTCTCTGTTCGTGACCAGCATCACAACAGACTTCAATTTTGGATAGCCTAACCGTAAGCGCGGCCATGCTCTAGTGGCGGTGGACGGAACCCTAACTTCTAATCGTGGCACAAAACTATGCCGCCTCGTGCCCACAATATGCCACAAGCCGTGCAGACTTAGGAAAGCCTAAAAAAGGCGCCACACCACAGCCACTCGTGGAAATATTTTCTCCTGTAACCGTTTCTACATGGTCGCCTGCCTATGGCTCCTCTGGCATGACTCTGCCACCGTTTGTATAAAATGTCATGCCACGTCCACCTACCGCATGCAGCATGCCATATACGCTAATTAGGGTTTCGGCACTCCAAACCCTAATTTACTTAAAGTTGCTACGCCAACCAATCCAGATAATGTTACAGAGAGCTTTGGGATTGATGTGGCCACCGAAACTGATGTTGCCACACCATATTGGAGTCTAACACCAATGTGCCAAAATCTAGTGACTATGGCTACGCCAGGTGCTACTTGAACCATCGCGCCGCTGGCATGCACAGGCTATGCCAGCCATTCCACCGTCCCACTGCCATGCACGAACTATTCAAGCTATGTTGCAGTGCCACTAGCATGCGCTAAAGGCATTACTGTACCATTATCAGACGCCAAGAAGATGTGGCCATAATCAATGGCTACCCTTCCTCATGAGATGCAATCTCGGCCATCAAAGTTCGCCACCGAACTGACAGACTTGTAGCAAGTTTTAGGCGACCAGCCGAGATGAGCCTAAATCTAGTGGTCATGGCTACGTCAGGCGCCACTTGCACCTCTATGTCACTGGCATGCACGAACTATGTCAGCCATGCCATAGTGCCACTGGCATACGCTAAAAACGCCACTATGCCATTGTCAGGCATCAACATGGTGTGCCCATAATCGATGGATACCCTTCCTCACGAGATATAATCTCGGCCTTCCAAGTTCGCTACCGGACTGACAGGCCTGTGGCAGGTTTTAGCCGACTAACCAAGATGAGCCTAATAGCATCACATGCTATTTTCCTGTGACAAGTATCTTGACTTTGACTTTCCACACATAGCAAACTGCTACATGTTTTCCACGAAAACGCTCGAGACATCAAACATGTCACAAACTGGGGGATACTCATAAGGGTATTGGTCTGGCAGTTTACAGCGTGCGGTGTGCAATACGCCTGTTACAAGAAAGTGTCATGGAGTGGGACGGTTAATGTTGGCAAGAAGTAACGGGTGTAAACGGATGCACTTCCTTCTTCATGGAAGCACGGTTTCTGACGGTTACACACTTTTCCATCACTCAATCGTTCCCACTTCATACGAGACCAGGGTACATTTTATTATGACTTGTATAAATAGGTTTCACCTATTTCCACAAAAAAACAAGTTTTGGTCAGAGAACAACACTATATCCACAAATCACCAAAGAACTGGTAGCTTTTCATTTTGCAAGCCAGTTCCACTTTCTGATACAAGTCATAAAACAGTCACACCTTCATAGTTAACCATTCTGGACTCAACACTTTCTTCGCTTCCCTCCTTAAGACCAACCCTTCTCCTTCACTTTGTGACCGAAGCAAGCCTGGAACGACCATTTCTTGGTTTAGGCCAGGATTGTACAGATTGATCTCTCGAATCAAAAGTACTCACATGCAGTGCATTGTGTAGGGTTTAGATTTTTTTCTCATCCACACACCCGAATTTACCAAAAACGACAGAAACATTTTTCACCCACAAACACCTACCTCACCTTGATCTTTGATCACAACGGAAATCACATATAGGCTTATATGTGGGAGGCAGATTGGTTTAAAGTCTTCAATTGAATTGAAGCAACTCTTAGGCTGTAAAGGACGTCATCTAAGGGAATCAATAACGCAGAGTCCGACTGGGATTCAAGTGGCGTAAGGATCGCAACTGTAACTGAATTGTCGTGACGGTTTAATTCTGTCTCAACTACATTCTAGTCCGATGTTCTGATTATGGACTAAAGTCTGTAGCGGCTTATTATAGTTCGGTGTTCAAATTAATATGGACTAGGTCCCGGGTCTTTTTTGCATTTGCGGTTTCCTCGTTAACAAAATTTCTGGTGTCTATATTATTTTTTTCACATAATATTGTTTATCTTTACAATTGAAATATCACAAGTTGTACCTTAAAATCAATTCGAGTAGATAAGTCCATCGCAATTGTTGGATACGACTTGATTGATCTTGGATATTGATCTTTGGAATCATCCAAGTACTCTCACAGAATAATCGAGTTCGCGGACTTGTCTCTGTTTACATTCTGATTGTGAGAGAAAGAGATATAGGCTCTTCATATAATTCCTGATTGAGATTCATTAAGTTGTAACTCTCGGAATTTAGTCCATAGAGGTTGCCTAAGATAAAGTTGGTTGTGTATTTTGGTACCCTCACATTTTCAGGTATATCGAAAATAATTGGGGGATATTTTACTGTTCATGCCGGCAATCAAAATCGACATGGTTTTTCCGTACCGGAATGAAAAGTTTCTATATCCCCCAATTACTTACGGTATACCCAATCAATCCTTCCTTATAAATGCTACAAATTATTGTTGCTAAAACCTGGATTTTAGTAGTGTTATTTTATGTTCTTCAAGAACTCTCCACAAACGATGGATATGAATGTACATATTTGCTGAATGGGGCTAAAAAAAGCCCACAATTGTACATTTTCTCAATACCACAGTCAGCTGATACAAGTGTTCATATGGACCGATTTTGGGGTGGTGTTCTTCGTCCATGAAGAACATCAAGAATAGTCGACTATCATGAATGTGCCAAATCAGGCGATTGTCATAAAGTTTGTAAGAACATTGGTTTGAATTTTTCCTTAGTTTTACGCTAACTATAATCTATAATTTCATTTATTTAATCAAACAAAACTAGTTTAGCAACTAATCTTATGTATTGACTGTCAACACTAATTAATCACAGGCATATTTTTTATTAAGATAAATCGATAAATGGATATATATATATAAAAGGGCAGGGCAGGCCCGTGCAAATGCACGGGCTAGGGTCATAATATTGCGATTATTTTTTGTACGATTCTTTTTTGTGATTTTCTTCTTTCTCTTTCTATTACTTCTTACAGGTCCTTCAATGGTATAAGACCTTCAATTGCCTCACCAAATCTTCTTTAAACCACCATTTCTTGACACCGGAGAAATTTTCCCTAATAGAGAAAGATGAAAACTCCAGGAAATTCCCAGTTCGGATTATGAAATGGGATTATGAATTCAAAACCCCTTCTGTATTTTTTCTCCTTTAATTTGTTTCATGGATTTGAAAGGCGTCAACATTCGTTGCGAATTTGCGGTGTTAAAGGTTAGAAATATGAAACTGTTCCCAATTTTCAATTGGGTTTCGAATGAAACCCTAAAATTAATTATTGGTTTCATGCTTACTGTATACCTAAATTATTTGATCCGTGCTGGTCTTGTAGTTATTTCATCGCATCCACGATCAATAAAACAATCTTTGTGCTAATAATTATTACTATCATTTGTTAGATAGGTACCAACATTTGGATAATATTACATAGAAAAATTAACCTCAATATCTGCTAATAATCGATATTAAATATTCGCCAAGAGGCTTGTGAGGCACTTATGCAGCGACAGTCTAAGTATTTCTCACTTCATCTACCTTAGATAATCTGAATTCTCGTAGCTTTGTCTGAACAATTTTCCCAACTGGAACTGTTGTACCCTTCTTAGTAATATCCCTGATGGGATTATAATCGTTCTTCTCCATGATACCGGCACCACAGATGATACTTGCAATATAGAACACCCACCTTGATCCTTGAAGTTAAAAGTATTTTGAATAAATTTTGTTTGATTTATTCTGGATATTTATAATATAGACTCTTTTTTTGAAAAGATGTGACTGTTGGTATTGATTTTACTTACAGTTAGTAGTTTTCTTTTCTTTTCAAAAGAGGTGATTCTTGATAAAATGTTGTAGGTTGAATATGTTGTCCAAAGGTTTTGAAAAGATGTGACTGTGCATTAACAGTCCTGTACTACTAACATTAACAGTTAGGGCCAGTTTGACAATGCAATTACTTTACAAAGAACTTTATTGATCTTGTAAAATCTCATCTGCGAAGGTGAATTGGACTATTTAACATACCTTAATAGGGACTGTTTTGTGCATGAAGCAGAATTGTCCGAATATGTCGGGGACTTTTGAGTGTACAATCGAAAAAGACTTTTTTCTTAGTCCAAAAGGTTGTGACCGTGCATTAAAGTTTTTATTTTGGTTCCTATCTGATCTCTTTTGTGTAATTTTGGTTCCTGTTTGATATATCTTATTTTGTTCCATGCGGCACTAATTCTTTCCGGACATAGTTAATTCTAATTGGATTCTCAAGTACACTTGATTAAACTTTGAATACCGGTAAATCGAGCAACACTCACTTAAAGTAATGTAAAACAAATTTATTTATGATACTGTAATAATATAAGTCTGAACATCAACTTGAAAGTAGTATTCAACGAAATTAACTAATTAACAAACCATAGTATTTCTGATCAAAACCCAAAAAAAAAAAAA